>NW_024423453.1:68367516-68406780 GCF_017311325.1 Ursus maritimus
GCAGTCATTCTAAAAATAAGGCAAAACATGAGGCAGTCCTGGGGATTGAAAAAAGCAAAGAGCTTCCTACACTTCTTCTTGGTTCTGGCACTCAGGCAAAAAGGTCTGGAGCTGGTCTTGTGGTAGGAGCTTGCTACCCCTTGCCAGAGGGAGGAGAGAAGCATGACCAAGTCTCCATTGGCAGTGTGGTGGTAGTAGTAGCAGTTGTGGTAGAAATAGTAAATAAATCTTTTGGAAGCATCAAGGAAGCAATGCAATCCTATAGAAAACTCTGAAGAAACAGGAAATAGGACTGAACCCTTTTGTTGAAGAAGGGCAGTGTACTCTCTGGGAGAATGAAAAGACAGTGGGTTTCTGAGCACAGCATTTAGACCTGGGTGTTAAAATTATTTCTTAGGGAAAATGACCCTGTGTGTTTTTGTTTATTTTAAGAATGGAATGCTGTGATGATTAATTTTTGTGTTAATTCAGTGGGCTAAAGGATGCCTCGATAGCTGGCAAAACATTATTTCTCGTGTGTCTGTGAGGGTCTTTCCAGAAGAAATTAACATTTGAATTTCTTAGTAGACTGGGTAAAGAAGATCACCAATGTGAGTGGGCATCATTGAGGGCCCAAATAGAACAAAAAAATGGAAGGAGGGTAAATTTACTGTCTCTTCCTGATTTGGGAGAGCTATTTTTCTCCTGCCCTTGGACATCAGAGCTCCTGTTTTTCAGGCCTTCAGCCTTAGACTGGAAGTAATACCATCAGTTTCCCTGGTTCTCCAGCTTGCAAACAGCATCTGGTGGCATATGTCAGCCTTCAAAATTGTGTGAGCTAATTCCCATAACAAATCTCCTCTTCTTTATGTTCTATTCGTTCTGTTTCTCTGGAAAACCCTGACTACTAGAGATTAATACAAATGTTAAGAGCTATATATCTTAGTTCCTTGTCATTTTTTTTTTCTAGAGACAGAGAGAAAGAGAGAAAGTGAGAGAGAGAGAGAACAGAGGGAGAGAAAGAATCTTAAGCAGGCTCCACCTCCAGCATGGAGCCAGACGTGGGGTTTGATCTCACAACGCTGAGATTATGACCTGAGCCAAAATCAACAGTTGGACGCTTAACCAACTGAGTCACCAGGTGCCCCAGTTCCTTGCCATTTTTCAACTATGACATGCCTGTAAGGGTGACACAGAAAAGGCCACTACTCTTTGTTCCCTGAGGGGCTATGGTAGCATTGGCAGATTGGGGGATCATCTACAGGCAGTTATAGGAGCAGTGAATGAGGCACAGGAACAGCAGTTATGGTACTGGTAATGATCAGAATCTTAATCAGATGTTTAGGACTGTTTGGATTTCATAGGCCCCATATCTTCACTAAATTTACTTTAGCTCTAGAATCTGTACTTCATTAAAGCTGTGTTGCTTCACAGCTTTCACTTTATTAGGAACAATTAATTTAAATGCACCTGGTATTATTCTATCAGCCCCCACCTCCTTGAATGAAAAGACTTTTTTGTCACACATGATTTGGGATTCTATATTCCCTGTGCATGCTAAGGATTACATTATGCTCTTTCTAAAAATGCTATTTAGGGTCTTTTGCCACCATGATTTCTCTTTAGGTAAAATGTTGAATGGGCTGGTAAGCATTTTATTCACAGGTTGATGTGCAGTGGAACATATCCCAATGGCATGAACAACTCAGGTTCCATTTTGCAGATCCCAAAGTAATTCATTTAGAGCAGTAACTTACTCATGTGCGGAGCATTTGACTTTTAAAACCATCTGGCTTATAGTTGCAGAAATAATGCAGCAGCTTTTCGATTCCCTCATCTCCCATTCTTGGAGAGGCCATGCCATTTTATTTCAGAAATGGAGTGATCTTGACTGACTGCCAAGTATCAGCTTTCCGTGCATTTTTTATAGTTCCATTTACACACCCTTCCAGAGATCAGGGTTGCATGGAAAGGTTTATTGTCTTTTTGCTCTGGCTTTAGTGGTAAAACAAATGAAGCAGCAATAAAAACATATCTGCATAGCTTTTGTTGCTACAGTACTTTTTCTTCCAATTTTCAAAACAGGGTGAAATACAACATAAACCAGAAATTCTTCAGATAACTTCTTGGCTTCTAAATCAATATTGATTTCTTTCTCTTTTTGTTGCATATGTTTTTATTTTTCTATTTAGCTTTTGTTATTTGCTCTGGCCTGTGATATGCATTTTCTAATGGGATTGGAAAATTATGTCAATTTATTATCTAAATATCTAGGCAGAAGAAAACCTTGGATTGCTCTTTGGAATTATACATGAAAAAGTATTGGGGATACAGTAAAATATATTCTTATTTTCAAAAATGTTCTGGTGTTCTTTTAGTGATTATTTTCACAAGCTTAGGTAGTTTATGTAGAAAGTTTAAATTAGTTACACTAAAAACTTAATAGGCAGGAGAAACAAAATATCTGTTTAATTTAAAATTTGTTGGGTGCTGGGTTTCCATGTAATTTTCCACCTCTGGGATGCAAGTTGTCTTGAATTACATTGCTAATCTTGTTTCTTGTATTTTCCACATGTTCTCTGTGCTCCTACCAAATGGAACCACTTCTTTTTCCCTAGATATTTTCATACTTTTCTGTTTTGCAAACTTTCTTGATTTTTCTACTCTGTCTCACTTCCTCTACCCACTCGGAAAGAGCACTTACCACCTCATATCTACACTCTTTCTTCTCATCTCTTTTGACCTTGTAAACCACAACTTCCATCTGGTGGCCAAGGAAATTTCTCTCTTGATGACCCATAGCACTTACTTTCCATTGTTTAAATTTTCTTCTCTTACCTCTTGCATTATATGGTCGCTCTCTGTTTCTCTTTTTCTTTATCATCTATGTATTTATTTGTCTATCATCCAGTCTATCCATCTATCTAGTTTCATTGTTTTATCTTCTTTAGTAGCTCTGAACTTTTTAGACCCTGACCAATCCTTTTATTGTCCCATTATATCCAGCATGCCTTACTCATAATAGCTATTCATTAAATATTTGGTGATAAGTCAATGAATGAAAATCCCTGCAGGTCATTGCTACATAATAAACGTGGTTTTTTAAATTTTGCAGTAATTATGAGTTCCTGAACCAGATTCTTGTAGCTACAAGTTTTGCCCTTGGTTCAGGTTTTTATTTAATCATTCTCATTATATAAAACAAGTGGGTTTTATAGTTAATACTATAAATATAGTTAATACCACATTGCTCTGAGCAATGTGGAAGAGACCAGAATGGGAGAAGAAACTGTTGGATACTTGGAGAAATAGCTGGAAATAGTTAAGCATGGAGATATAAAAGTAGGAGGAGAAAAAAAGTAGAAGGAAACATCTTTCCTTGTTCTCTCCATTTTCTTCCTATTCATATTTATTTTATTTCTCTTACAGAAGTGAAGATAGAAAATATATTATTTTTCTTGTGCATTATGACACTCACATTTTCTTTCCAATGGGATGAGGGTTGTTTTTTCTTTTTTTGTAATTATTGTAGGTATTCCTTAAAATTTAAATATAAGTCCAGTTCTCTTTGCAACATTTTTTAAAGCAAAATATAACTTTTTCAAATCTCCTGGAGACATAATTTGTTATGTAGCTTTTACCACATACCAATATATTTGGAAAGGAAATTAGGAGTTTCAAGAATTATTGTCAATTCTTTTGTCATGGGTGTTGAGAGATATTTTGTAGAACAGCAAGGTGGCATTGACTTCAGAAGTGGAGGACAGCATCATGAAATTCTGTAGTTTCCATCATAAAGATATTATATATCAATCATTGGGAATGTCAGCAATCATCTCAAAATAAATTGTATTTTCAGTCTGCACAATCTTAAAAGAAATGAGTGCTGTCATTTTAGGATTCATGCTATAAGTCTATCTGATGAAAGTTTGTTTATGTAGGTTGCATCATTCCAGTTAAAGCTTCATGGACATCTCTAGGGATTGTCTAAGTATATGCACTTACACTGAACTTCGATTCCAACAGAGGCATGAGAGTCATTATAAGATAGTAATGTTTTTCATGCTGTGAGCAACATGGAAGGAATCAGAATGGGAGAAGAAAGTGTTGGATACTTGCAGAAATAGTAAGGTTAGGAGCTAAGGCCCATCTGCAATCTCAAATAGAAAAGTCCCAGTGAATATAGCAAGACTCCATTCCATTATAGGCAAAAGATAAGATTAACATAAAATGAGGTGGGTCTTGTTATGTTGGAGAATGCTGCCTGCTTTGACATTTCTAATGCTCACTGTTGGTACAGACAAGATCTTTTTGCTAGTAAATTGTAATCAAGGCAAAGTAGTTTGCAGTGGAGAGTTAAGATTCCTGAAAAAAAATTGTTTGCCAGGGATCTCCTAAGTGGAAAAGGTCCTGATGGGAGGTGTATTACTAACAACTCTCTAGACACCAAAGACTCATTTCTAAATGAGTTCTAGAGACCAAGGAAGTCTGCCTTTCCATCTCCAAATGGCTGGCAAGTATATTGAAATACTGCTAGTCAATCATTCATTTATCCATCCATTCATTCATTCTAACATTTAATGAGTACTTACTCTGAGCCTTTTGCACTTAAGTGTTTGGGGTATATGGCTGCATAAGGCAAAATATCTCTCTTTGCTCTTAAGGTGCTTAACCTTTGGTGGAAGAGAGGTAGACTGATTGTGTGAATGACCCCCAATTCTTTTTTTTATGTGCATATTCATTTATTCATTCATTTTAAAAATTATGTTCAATTAACCATAAACTGAGGGTTATAGAAGGGAGGATGTGGGGGAAGGGGTAACCAGGTGATGGATATTAAGGAGGGCATGTGTTTTGATGAATGACCCCAGTTCTTGATCCTATCTGTTTATGTTAACTTTGCCATGAGATTTTGAGTTCTTCTCCCTGAAAGCATAGTCTGTTTCTATGCACTTTGATTCTGAGTTTGGCCATGTGACTTGCTTTGGCCAATGGAATTTTATTTTATTAAAAAAAATGTTTATTATTGAAGTTTAGCTGACATACAATGTTATATTAATTTCAGGTTCACAACGTAATGATTCGACAATTCTATACATTATACAATGCTTACAATGATGTGTTGTTATCATCTGTTACCATACAACATTATTACAATTATATTGACTATATTCTCCATGCTATACTTTTCATCCCCATGGTTATTTATTTTATAACTGGAAATTTATACCTCTTAATCGCCTTGGCCTATTACACTCCTCTCTTTTACTATGCCCCTCTGGCAAACATGATTTTGTTCTCTGTATTTATGCATTTTAGACAATGTGAGTTACCTGAGGCTTAAAAAAGGATTTGCAATGTTTGCTTCCATTATTGCACCTTTTCCTTCAACTGTGAACCTGAATCAGGGTCAGCCTCCTAGAAGGATATAAAAGCATGTGGAACAGAGCCAAGTAATCCTAGCTGGCAAGTGGTAAATTATCAGGCATGCAAAAGAGACCAGCTAAGTGCAGAAGAACTGCCCATTCCAAATCACCAACTCAAAGACTCATGAGGAAATAAAGGCATATAGTTTTTAATCATTGAGTTTTGATGTGGTTTGTCCCACAGTAGTATTATGGCAATAAGTACTTAATGTGGGAAATATAGAAAAGCAAACAATAACAGTTTGGAGTGATAAAGAGTATGACAAAATACACACAGGGGATACTGCTTCCAGAGAGATGGTGTAGTACTCTACCATAGTTCTTACGCTAAGTACAACTAAAAATCCTGGACATTAAATAGAAAACAAACACAAGAAAGTTTGGAAGGATGTGGAGAAGAAGGCAGACAGGTAACGGATCTCATGCCTCAAGGAATGATATGATGGTGAGTTGCCTGGGCTCCCTTTCTGCCTCATATATCCTGAACTTGGGGCTAAAGAAATTGTCAACCCAGAAATGTCAGCAGGTGCAGAAAAAAACACCCAACAAAAGCTTGCTCTCCATCTAAAGCACCAGGAGACAGGCAGCTTAGCAAGAAGGAACATTTTTCAATAATAACCGCTCTACTTGAGATAATACTGTAGTCCCATCTCTACCACATCAACAAATTAAAAAGCTTAAACTTTAAAAAGATGCACATACAGTGCTGGGGGAGCTTGCCAATGCCCTTGAACTTCTTAAGTTACTTCCCAGGTATCTTACTCCTTGATGTTGGAACCACAAATGACCATTTCTGGGTGGATTTGGACCAACAAAGAGAGTAGTGAGAAAACATTTCAAGCAGATAGATGGCATGAGAATGTACATGGAGAGTTGGATGTGAACGTATTTATTAGTTTCCATGCTTCTGGCTTGGTTTTGATGTTGTTCCAGCTTCTCATGTATCTCGAGTCATTCATTTAATCATTCATTTATTTTTTCCAGTTTTATTAAGAAATAATCAACAAGGAGGGGATGTGATGTGAGCACTGGGTGTTATACAGAACTGATGGATTGTTGAACACTACATCTGAAACTAATGATGTCCTATATGATGGCTAGTTGAATTTAAATAAAAAATAAATTAATTAAAAAATAATTGACATTTAAGAAAGAAAAAAATGAAGATGGGGAAAAGGGAGTTGCAAAGTTGCTGGAGAGGAGGTGGGTGGGGGGATGTGCTAAATGGGTGATGGGTATTAAGGAGGGCACACGTTGTGATGAGCACTGGGTGTTATATGTTTAAGTGACGAATCACTAAATTCTACACCTGGAACTGATATTACACTGTATGTTGACTAGAATTTAAATAAAAACTTGAAACTAAAAAAAAAAAACACCCAACCAAACCCAATAATTGACATTTAACATTGTGTAAGTTTAAGATGTACAACCTGATAACTGATAATTTGATATGATTATATATTATAAAATAATTACTGCAATAGAGTTAGCACCTTCATCACTTTACTTGATTACAATTCTTTTGTGATGAGAACATTTAAGATTTGCTCTCATAGCACTTTTCAAGTGCACAATACTGTATTGTCAATTCTAGTCACCATGCTGTACATTAGATCCCCAGAATTTATTTCTCTTATAACTGAAAGATTGTACCCTTTGACCAATATCTTTCCATTTCTCCTGCCCTCTTGCTTGTGGAAACGACTCTGTTTTTATGAATTTGGCTTTTTTAGATTCCACATATAAGTGAGATCGTTTGTACTTGTCTTTCTCTAACTTATTTTATTTAACATAATGAACTCAAGTTCCATCCATGTTGTCATAAATGGGAAGATATCCTTCTTTTTATGACTAAGTAATATTCCATTGTATGTATATGTAACACATCTTCTTTATCCATTCTTCTATTGATGGATACCTCCATTGCTTCCATATCTTGGTTATTGTAAAAAATGCTGCAATAAACATAGAGATGCATGTATCTTTTCAAATTAGCATTTTTATTAATTTTTGGTAAAATAGTACAATTACTGATTATAGGGTAGTTATATTTTTAATTTTTTGAGAAACTTCCTTACTATTTTCCATAGTAGCTGCACCAGTTTACATGCCCAACAAGAGTGCACAAAATTTCCCTTACTCCACATTTTCACTGACGCTTGTTATTTCTTGTCTGTTTGAAAAAGCCATTCTAACAGGTTTGAGGAGATACCTTTTTGTGGTTTTGATTTGCATTTCCCTGATTATGAGTGATGTTGAACACCTTTTCATGTACTTGTTGGCCTTGTGTATGTTCTCTTTGGAAAAATGTCTATTCATATCATTTGTCCACTTTTAAATTGGAGCACTATTATTATTTTTGTTCTGCTATTGAGTTACACAGTTTCCTTGTATATTTTGGATATTAATTCCTTTTAAGATATATAATTTGCAAACATTTTCTCCCATTCCATAATTTGCCTTTTCATTTTATTGACTCTTTTTCTGGGAAGAAGCTTTTATACTTTGATGTAGTACTGCTTTTTTATTATTTATTTATTTTTTTATAATAATATTTTTTTATTATATTATGTTAGTCACCATACAGTACATCCCTAGTTTTTGATATAGTGTTCCATGATTCATTACTTACATATAACTCCCAGTGCACCATGCAATACGTGCCCTCCTTAATACCCATCACCAGCCTATCCCATTCCCCCACGTCCCTCCCCTCTGAAGCCCTCAGTTTGTTTCCCACAGTCCGTAGTGTCTCATAGTTCATTCCCCCTCTTTTATGCCCCTCTTTCTTCTTCCCTTTCTTCTCCTACTGATCTTCCTACTTCTTATGTTCCATAAATGAGTGATATATGATATTTGTCTTTGATATGATATGATATTTTGATAATATGATAATGATATGATAATTGTCTTTCTCTGCTTGACTTATTTCGCTTAGCATTATCTCCTCCAGTCCCATCCATGTTGCAGCAAATGTTGAGAAATCGTTCTTTTTGATGGCTGAGTAATATTCCATTGTATATATGGACCACATCTTCTTTTTTTTTTTTTTAAGATTTTATTTATTTATGTGACAGAGAGATAGCCACCGAGAGAGGGAACACAGCAGAGGAGTGGGAGAGGAAGAAGCAGACTTCCAGCAGAGGAGCCGATGTGGGACTTGATCCCGGAATGCCGGGATCACGCCCTGAGCTGAAAGCAGACGCTTAATGACTGCGCTACCCAGGCACCCTGGACCACATCTTCTTAATCCAGTCATCTGTTGAAGGGCATCTCGGCTCCTTCCACAATTTAGCTATTGTGGGCAATGCTGCTATGAACATTGGGGTGCATATGGCCCTTCTCTTCACTACATCTGTATCTTTGGGGTAAATATCCAGCACTGCAATTGCTGGGTCATAGGGTAGCTCTATTTTTAACTTTTTGAGGGACCTCCACACTGTTTTCCAAAGTGGCTGTACCAACTTGCATTCCCACGAACAGTGTAAGAGGGATCCCCTTCCTCCACATCCTCTTCAACGTTTGTTGTTTCCTGCCTTGTCAATTTTTGCCGTTCTAACTTGCGTAAGGTGGTATCTCAATGTGATTTTGATTTGAATTTCCCTGATGGCTAATGATTTTGAACATTTTTTCATGTGTCTGTTAGCCATTTGTATTTCTTCATTGGAAAAGTGTCTGTTCATATCTTCTGCCCATTTTTTTGATTTATTTGTTTCTTGTGTATTGAGTTTGAGAAGTTCTTTGTAGATCTTGGATACTAGTCTTTTATCTGTAGTGTCATTTGCAAATATCTTCTCCCATTCCATGGGCTGCCTCTTAGTTTTTTTGACTGTTTCCTTGGCAGTGCAGAAGCCTTTTATCTTGATGAAGTCCCACAAGTTTATTTTATCTTTTGTTTCTCTTGCCTTTGGAGATGTGTCATGAAAAAGTTGCTGTGGCTGATGTCAAAGAGGTTGCTGCCTATGTTCCCCTCCAGGATTTTGATGGTTTCCTGTCTCACATTGAGGTCTTTTATCCATTTGGAGTTTATCTTTGTGTATGGTGTGAGAGAGTGGTCAAGTTTCAGTCTTTTGTAGGTAGCTGTCCAATTTTCCCAGCACCATTTATTGAAGAGACTGTCTTTTATCCACTGGATGTTTTTTCCTGCTTCATCAAAGATTAGTTGCCCAAAGAGCCGAGGGTCCATTTCTGGGTTCTCTCTTCTGTTCCATTGGTCTATGTGTCTGATTTTGTGCCAGTACCATTCTGTCTTTGTGATCACAGCTTTGTAGTATAACTTGAAATCCAGCAACGTGATGCCCCCAGCTTTGTTTTTCCTTTTCAACAATTCCTTGGCAATTTGGGGCCTTTTCTGGTTCCACACAAATTTAAGGGCTGTTTGTTCCAGTCCCTTGAAAATTGTCATTGGTATTTTGATCGGGATAGCATTGAAAGTGTAGATTGCTCTGGGTAGCATAGACATTTTAACTATGTTAATTCTTCCAATCCATGAGCATGGAATGTTTTTCCATCTTTTTGTGTCTTCTTCAATGTCTTTCAAGAGTGATTTGTAGTTTCTAGAATATAGATCCTTTACGTCTCTGGTTAAGTTAATTCCGAGATAACGTATGATTTTTGGTGCTATTGTAAATGGAATGGATTTCCTAATTTCTCTTTCTTCAGTCTCATTGTTTGTGTATAGAAATGCAACTGATTTCTGACGAGAAGGAGAAATCCCCCCCCAGCAAAGAAAATATAATGAGTCTGTGGTCTCTGCCACAGAACTGATGGATATGGATATGACCAAATTATCAGAAATGTAGTTCAGAGTAACAATGATCAAGATGATGTGCAGACTTGAAAAAAAATATTAATGAAAATATTAACGAGAATATAGAATCTCTAAGGGCGGAAATGAGAGTGAATCTGGCAGAAATTAAAAATGCTATGAATCAAATGCAGTCAAAACTAGATGCACTGACGGCCAGGGTAAATGAGACAGAAGAATGAATTAGTGAATTGCTGGTTTATTTGTGTCTTTGTTCCTTGTGCTTTTGTTGTCACATCCAAAATATCATTGTCAATACCAATGACAAGAAGCCTTTTCCCTACCTTTTATTTTAGGATTTTTATGGTTTAGATCTTACATTTAAGTCTTTAATCCATTTCAAGCTAATTTTTTTGAGTGGTATAAGATAGGGGCTCAGTTTTATTCTTTTCTATATAAATGTCCATTATCCAAAACATAATTACAGTCTTTAATGCTTTTTTTTTGGTTTGGTTTCTACTTTGTCTGACTTAATATTCCACCCCCCGCTTCCATTTTCTTTCCTATTGCTTGGGATATCTTTGCCATTTTTTTTATTCTTATAATCTTTGTCACTTTATCTTGGATGTATCTCTTATGTATAAACACATATGCATTTATAATCCAACCTGAGAGACTTATTTATTTATGTATTTATGTATTTATTTTTTTATTATGTTCAGTTAGCCTCTTTATAGTACATCATTAACCTTTGATGTCGTGTTCAGTGATTCATTAGTTATGTATAACACCCAGTGTTCATCACAACACATGCTCTCCTTAATACCCATCACCCTGTTACCTCCTCCCCTGCCCTGAAACCCTCAATTTGTTTCCTGTGGTCCATAGTCTCTCATGGTTTATCTACCTCTATGGTTTCTCCCCCTTCAGATTTCCCTCCCCTCCCCTATGGTCCTCCATGCTATGCTTATGTTCCACATATGAATGAAACCATATGAACATTGTCTCTCTGCTTGACTTACTTCACTTAGCATAATCCCCTTCAGTTCCATCCATGTCAATGCAACTGTAGAGACTTAATTTTTTAATGAGATTGGATGAGATAATTAATATATTTGATTTCATTCTGTCACTATTTCTAATACTTTTTTTATGATTTCTGCTCCTCCATTAAAGATAACATGTCTTATACTATCTTCTTTTAGTAACTTAGAAGGTAAATGTCCATTTTAATGTAGCTATTCCTTTATTACTTAATATTAACACAAGCAATATCTAGGTTCTTCCCCATGTAATATGAAAACAATGGTATAGTTTCATTTCCTAACACTTTCCCTTTCCCATTTCTTCGTTTATGGCATTACAGTCTAGAATTTTGTACCATTTATAATTATTATTTATTGTAAGTCTCTTGGCTGGCAGAACTATGTTGTAGAGACTCTTTAATCTTTGTTTTTTTCTTGTATATTTTTTGCATAGGTCCTTTGGTGGTATATTTTTTGATGGTTTGCATTTGTGAGAATGTCTTCTGTAAGCTTCCGCATTTGATCAATCATTTTGAGTGCTATATCTTTTCAGTCACAACCTCTTCCTTGCAAAACTCTGTCACTGATAATACATTTGATTTAATAACAAATAGTTAAGTATAGTTGAGAACTGGAACAACGATGCTATCCACTTTCATACAGCGAATCTTATAAAGTACTCTTTGCTACTTTATTCTGCTTGTTACCTCCTGTTAATTATTATAGACTTCGCATTTTCCTGAAATTTTATTAATATAACAAACAGTGTTATAAATATTCTGTTTTACTTTTCAAAAATAGTTTATTTCTTATCTTCTTGAGTATGTTATTCTCTTTCTAGTCATGATGGATTTTTTTTTTTTATAAGCTCTGCTGGCTTTGCTGTGTTCACTTGTTTTTCAGGTAAGCTCTCCCACAGCCTGAAACCTGATCAAATGCAAGGTGGTTGGACTGGTGCCTTGTCATACTCTTGGAATCCCCTCACATCCTGCTCCATAGAAAGCTGCATTCAGCCATCCAATGATCCTGCTGCCTGAGGGAGTAGTGAGGGAACCAGCATCATGGATGAACTGCAGAGTTTTCTTTTTCTGTGATGATGAAGCTGTTTCATTAGGAGCCAACCTTCTGCTTCTAGGTTTTAATTCATCTTGGCCTACAATTGAGGTTCAATGGTTCTCAGAATTTGGTTGCACCAATTAAATCAGAATCTCTGGGGAAAAGGTCCCAGCCATCAATGCTTCTTAAAGGTCCTCAATGATTTTACCATGCAGGTAGGCTTGAGAATCACTGGTTTTAGTGAAGCTGTGAATGGATTCCTTCTAGAAGCTACTGCATTAGAAGCTTCACCACCTGCTGACTTCTCCTTACATCACCCAGAATAATTGCTTCTGTGTGTTGTTGTTCAGCAGTGGGAGAGTGACATTAAGTAGAGAGCTCCCCATATTTCTCACAGCCTTCATTTGCCTGCATTTTTCCCCCTTTGGATAAATGGATATTCATGACAGTTTGCAAATATGTTTTCTATTTACCACCTGCAGCATTGTACTGCTTTCTGCATAATGACTTTGTGAGTTAGTTGTTTGCAACATAACTGCAGAAATATCTGTTGACAGGATTGTACTTTTTTCTATTTTTTCATTGCTGATGTAGGATTCTCTATATTTTTATGTTCCTTTGAGTATTTTAATTATCAGCTAAGGGAAAGAAAGATGTTTATGCTTCGTAATCATTATTATCATTTTGACCAGTACAATTGCTGTATAATGAGTGCATAGTATTATCAGACACCATAACTATAAACCATACATGAATTACCACATTTTTCTTTCACAACAATTTTGAGAGGTAGATAGAATATCTCCATTTTATAAATAATTCTCTAGTTGTTGTTTTATGTGAAAACATTCAGCTGAATTGTGAAATATGACAAAAAGCACTCTACCCAATGATTCACTAGTGATGGATTCCAGGGGAAAGAAGAGAATAGAGAGAAAGATTGATGCAAGGCATTCTACTACTGCTAATTCAGGCCTATCCATGACGAGGGTCAATGAGAACAAAGCCTGGAGGTACAATTGGAAACTACTCTCCAGCCAATTTTATCTAGAGCTAGCCTAACTAGCCCCCTTCCCTTTACGCTTCCAGCAGTAGTTCCCAGCATCTCTACTGTCATGGACCTGATGATAAATTTGGAATTTGGTATCCATGTGAATACTGAAAGTTGACTGAATGAATCTTTTCTCACCATATATGGGTTACTTTGCTTGAATGGTCCTTAACTCAACTGCCTGGTGTCAGGCTCTCCTTTCATTCTCTTCAGGAAATGCAGCCTCAATTTGAGTCCCTGAAAAGAGACTAAGAGCCTTTACCTTCTCATTTTATACTTACCAGTACTTTTTTGGGTGGCTGAATTCTGTTTCAGAGCTCTTTTGTTCCATCTTTTCAAAATATTTTAATTTTTTAAATTTTAATTTTTTAAAGATTTTTTCTTACATTTTGTCTATTGATATAATTGACATACAATATTATGTCAGTTTTAGGTGTACAACATAGTGATTTGATATTTGTATACACTACTAAATGGTCACCACCATAGTCCAGTTACCATTCGTCACCTTACAAACTTAATATAATGTTATTGACTACATTCCCTATACTGTACATCACCATGACTTATTTATTGTATAACTGGAAGCTTGTATTTCTTAATCCCCTTAAGCCCCCATTCCCCTCCCCTCTGGCAATCACCAAAGTTTTTTCTGTATCTATGAGTCCAGGTTATGTTATGTTTTGTTTGTTTTGTTTTTAGATTCCACTTAGAGGTGAAAAAATGTGGTACTAGTCTTTCTCTGTGTTACTTATTTCACTTACCATAATACTTTTAAGATCCATCCATGTTGCCACAAATGGTAAGATCTCATTTCTTTTTTTATGGCTGAGTAGTATTCCATTGTATATGTACCACATCTTTATCTGTTCATCTGTTGATGGGTGATCTCATGTTTTCTTATAGAAGCTTTATAGTTTTGCACGTTTTTGGATCTTTTTAAGAGGGAAATGATTCATATGTAGTTATAGATTTGGTGTGTCCATGGAAAGAAGTGAGTTCAGGATCTTCCTATACTGCCATCTTGCACTCCTCTTCAATCTTAATTGTTTTTTCCCCCTACCTTCATTGAGATATACTTGACAATTAAAAATTGTATATATTTAAGTTATGCAATATAATGTTTTGGTTTACATGTACATTGTGAAATGATCACCACAGTTAAGCTAATTATTATATTCATCACCTCACATTGTTACCTTTTTTGCTTTTGCAGTAAGAACAATTAAGATCAATTCTCTTAGCAAGTTTCAAGTATAATGCAGTGCTGCTAGCTATAGTCACCTCGCTGTATATTAAATCCTCAGAACTTATTCATACTGCTGTATATTAGATCCTCAGAACTTATTCATACTGCATAGGTGAGAGCTTGTACCCTTTGGCCAACATCTCCCCATTTCCTTCACTCCCAGCCCCTGGTAACCACCATTCTACTTTCTGCTTCTAAAGGTTTGGTTTTTTTTAGATTTCACATGAAGTATTTGTCTTTCTCTGTCTCACTTATTTCACTTGGCATAATATATGCAGGTTTAACAATGTTGCAAATGATGGGATTTCCTTCTTTTTTAAAGATTTAATAATATTCCATTGTGTGTTATATGTGTTATATATACACTATTGTGTAGTGTATATATGCTATATACATATATATGTGTATATATATATGTGTGTGTATATATTGTATGTATATACAATATTGTGTATTGATTATATATATACATATATATGTATATATGTGTATATACACAATACACAATGGAATATTACATTTTCTTTATATATGACATTTTTTTAAATCCATTTATCTGATGATGGACAATTAGCTTGTTTTCCTATCATCCCTTGTTCCATCTTGAATGAGCTTATCTTTTTGAAAATGCCACTTCCTCAAAGTCTAGAAATGGTCTCACTACATTTTCTGTAATTGGACTCCATCTTTCTCATTGTGTTTTGCTTACATCGATTGCTCCTTTTCATTACTTTCTTAGTTATTTATATATGTATGTGATGCTGTTCCCTTCAGGAAGAAAATGCTTCTGCTGTATGATGAGTTTTCCTAGTTTCTTATCTTGTGTTGGTAGAAGCCTGCTAGCCTTTCCTCTGAAATAAGGCATTCCACATGCTATGTGACCAGGACAGAGAATTGCTTCTGACACCTGTGTTTCTCTGACTTGAATTTCTCATCATTGTTCTGCAAGGAAGTTCCTTTGATAATTATGCAACTGGGATTTCTGAAGGCCAGCCCTGTTGTGTTTGTTTTTTTCTCTTTGAGGTAGATGTGCAACCTTTGGGACTTTGGTGATATAAAATTTAGAGCAACCCCCAAAATATTAGTCTGTCATTGAATATTTTCTATCTTGAAAAGGATAAATCTCAACCATAGCTGAGGCTCACCTATGTCTGGTTATAAAGGTACAAAAGCATGAAATCTTTGGAGACTCAAAAAGTTCTCCTTACCTGGGATATCACATTAAGAGGAGTATATTTGGCCATCAGCTAGAAACAGTGACCAAAAGTATTAAACTGTTATTCCTTTTTAATTATTGTATGTCCTTCTCTTTAATACCAAAGGTTTTTTAGTATATTGATGATCCCACTCTATTATTTTTCTGTTTTATCTCACCAGGAGCTTCTCACCCAGGTGTTCAAAAATGTCAGTCTTTGAAATTTCAACAGTGTTCTCAATTCCAGAGAGACAACACTTAACTGGGGAATTGATTGGAAGCTTTGAACAAGAAGGTCATGTTCCTGAAGAATAGAGATCCCCAGCAGAGACAGTAATGAGAAAAACAGTGTTTGGAAAAGTTTGTTTTGAGTCATTGGCTGACTTTATTCTCACAATGTGCAGAGACTGGTGTAGGAAAGAGCTCACAGCCTGATAATTTGGGATGTCAGCTCTTCCCAAAGACATTTCTCTTTTCAGATGTTTGCTGAGCCCTGGCATGAAAACAAACCCCCATGCTGTGACAGGCAAGACACAATCCAGCAACAAAGCAATTTTTTCCCCCTGGATAGATTTTAACAGAAAATTGCCCTTGCCCTGAAGTCCTGGAGGTGGAGGCCCTTGGGAGTAAGTGACAAAAAGGAATTAAGCATCAGTTCCTTTCAATTACTTAAGGTCAGTCAGGGGTGTAATTTTTTTTAGTTTCTATTTTTCAACCCTAGTAGTTAAAAATAAAACTCCTAATCTTCCTTCTAAAAACCTTGTGGTGAACTCAATGATCCCCATTAATTATTTCTATGTTAAGTACTTTCATTTGTCTCTTGGTTTTTGAGCAAGACAATTCTTTTCTGTCTTAGAGGCTACTGTGTTTTTAATCAGGTCATGATGTAACTGATATACTCGATGTCTATAGTGAACAGAAGTGGAAGAAAGAATTCTTTTTATTTACTTATGGATCTTGTAGGAGAACATCGACTTCATGCTTTTTTTTTAAATTTATTTTTTATTCCTTGCAAAGAAATAAATCTCTTCGTGCACCAATGCAAGGGGAAATTTCTTTTCACTCTTGCTTTTCCCTCTTGTCCTCTAAGCAAATCTTTGCTTTCAGCACATGGAATAGAAATTTCTTTTATAATACCAAATTGTCTGCCTTAAAATAAAATTAGCTCAAAACACAAAAAAACCATTTTTCAGAAATTTGGCATAAAGAAAAAATAGAAAATATTTATAGAATACATAAAATATGTTAGGTCTAACACTCAGTTCTTTTTCTACAATACATTTTCAATTATCACAAAAATTTTATGAAATATCACTATCCCCATTTTACAGATAAGGAACTAAAGAAAGTTTCATTGATAGGTACCTTAATCAAGGTTAACATAAATAAATGGAAGAGCCTAGTTTTAAACTTGGGATTGTCTGATTTTAGAATTCTATTTCATATCCATCATACAATATTTCCTCTCAGTATAGAATTATCTTATAATACTCATAGAAATGTGTTATATTCCATAATTACCTTTCAGGTATTACTCAAGCAGGCAGAGCATTTATTTAGTATTTACAGATTTTTGTGACCACCACTATATCAGGCATCTATTGTACTGTGCTAAAATCTAAGCAGAATGTAAATTATGGAGTTTCTAGGATTTGAAATCACTGAAAGCAATGAAAACAATGAGTGGAATGAATATAGGCATACCTAAGAGATATTGTGGGTTTGGCATCCAGCCAGTGTAATAAGGTGAATATTGCAGCAATTCAGTCCCATCTTCAGGCTCCACTTCTAATTCTAGTTCTCTTGCTATTTCTGCCACATCTACAGTTAGTTCCTCCACTGAAGTCTTGAACCCCTCAAAGTCACTATGAGTGTTGGAATCCACATCTTCCAAAGTCCTGTTCATGTTGATATTTTGACCTCTTCCCATGAATCATAAAAGTAATTAATGACACCTAGAATGTGAATCCTTGCGAGAAGGTTTTAATTTACTTTGCCCAAATCCATCAGAAGAATCACCATCTATGGCAAAATATATTTCTTAAATAATAAGACTTGAAAGTTGAAATGACTCCTCGATCCATGGGCCACAAAATGGATGTTGTGTTAGCAGGCATGAAAACATTTATCTCACTGTATACCTCCATCAGAACTCTTGTGTGACCAGGTGCATTGTCAATGCGCAGTAATATGTAGAAAATAATCTTTTTTTCTGAGTAGTAAGTCTCAACAATGGGTTTAAAATATTCACCAAATCATGTTGTAAACAGATGTGCTACATCTAGTCTTTGATTTTGCATTTAGAGAGTGCAGGCAGAGTAGATTAGCATAATTCTTTAGGCCCTTAGAATTTCTGGAATAGCAACAAGCATTGGCTTCCACTTAAAGTCACCAGCTGCATTAGCCCCTAACAAGAGAGTCAGCCTGTCCTTTGAAACTTCGAAGCCAGGCATTCACTTCTCCCCTCTCTAGCTATGAAAGTCCTATATGGCATCTCCTTCTAATAGAGGCTGTTTCACTACATTAAAAATCTGTTGTTCAGTGTAGCCTCCTTCATTAATTGTCCTAGCTAGATCTTGGAGAATTTACTGTAGCTTCTACATCATCACTTGCTGCTTCCCCTTGCAATTTTATGTCATGGAGATAGCTTCTTTCCTTAAACCTCATGAACCAACAACTGCTAACTTCCATACTTTCTTCTGCAGCTTCCTCACCTCTCTCAGCTTCATAAAATTAAAGAGAGTTAGGGCTTTGCTCTGGAGTAGACTTTGCCTTAAGGAAATATTATGGCTGGTTTGATCTTCTATCTCAACCACTAAAACTTTCTTCATATCAGCATAAGGTTGCTTAGTTGTCTTATCATTCGTGTATTCACTAGAAGGAACTTTTAATTTCCTTCAAGAATTTTTCCTTTGCATTTACAACTTTGCTAACTATTTGGTGCAAGAGACCTAGCTTTTGGACTATCTTGGCTTTTGACATGCCTCCTCACCAAGCCTAATCATTTCTAGCCTTTGATTTAAACTGAGAGATGTGCAACTCATCCTTTCACTTGAACACTTAGAGGCTATAACACAGTTATTATATGATCTAATTTTAATATTATTGTGTCTCAGGGAATAGGGAGGCCTGAAAAGGGGAAGAGAAATGGGGACACAGCTGTTATGTAAAGTAGTCAGAACACATTTGCTGATTAAGTTACCATCTTAGATGGGTGCAATGTGTGGTGTTCCAAAACAATGGTAACATCAAAGATCACTGATCACAGATCGCCATAACAAAGATAGTAATAATGAAAAAGTTTGAGATATTGTAAGAATTACCAAAATGTGACACAGAGACATGAAGTAAGGAAATGTAGTTTAAAAATGGCACTGACAGACTTGCTCAATGCAAGGTTGACACAAAACTTCAATTTGTAAAATGAAAAAAAAAAGCAGATTTGTAGAATAATCCATGACGTACAATGAAGTGAAGCATAATAAATTGAGGTATGCATGTAGTGAATGTGGTAACAAAATATACCAATGTCAAAATATGTTAATGTCAGAGAACTTACTAGATGTGTAATGTTCAAGAAGTCACTGATCTTTTTTTTAACTTACTTTTTTAGAGCAGTTTTAGATTCCCAGTAAATTGAGAAGAAGGTACAGAAATTTCCCAAATACTCCCTACCCCTATACTTGTATATCTTCCCCCATAATCAACATCCCTCACCAGAATGGTTACATTTGTTATAATTGATGAGCCTACACTGACACACCGTGATCACCCCAAATCCATAGTTTACCTTAAGGTTCACTATTGTGCTGTACCTGTCATTAATCTTTTCAGCTCCCATTTCCCATATACAAAATAATTGCTTGTATTTGTAACATGATTTATTGTTGACAAAAAAATTTCTCTTTAATACATTTTCTTTATTTGAATCTTACCAGAACCAGATAAAAAGGATGCAATTATCCTAATTTTACAGATGGGAAAACGAAAGGTCTAAGTGGCTTGCCTAAAGCCAAATACGATTAAGTTGGCAGTTAAGTGAATTATCAATTCTAATGTAAAATCAAATGCCTATAGCTTTGGCAGGACTGTGAGGAGCAAGGTACATAAAGTATGTGAAAATGCTTTGCATTTTATAAAATCCTATAAATATTAGCCATAATGATTATCCAGTTGTAACTATTTATTCTGAAATATTATTGGAGAACTAATTCTTGGTGAAGACTTATCCCTTTGGTACCCAGGATGTTTGTAGTAGGGATAAAAGAACAGGACAGAAGAGAAATTTTTTTAGCTCAAACGTCTACCCAAGGTAACTCAGAGATCTACATGGTATCCAGCACTCCTTAGAAGCATTTTATACTCAGAATAGGAGGATATTTCATTAATAGGAAGGAATTCCACAATGTGCACAATGCTCCTGAATTTATCACAATGGCTTAGTGTCATAGAACTTTATTGACTCTTTCCCCTCTAGGCATTTGGAAGGGGAGGTCCTTTTGATATTGAGGTGCCTATAGTTTGTGCCATGGCCCTCTGATTGATGGTATGTGTCTAGATCTAGGTGAGCTGGGGACCCTCCCTTAACTTTCCCAGCAGACAATCCCAGTGCCTTCTTCTTCATTATCCCAGGTGCCCAGAGAAATTCTTGAGCATCTCCTGTTCCCTTTATCCTCACAGCAAACTTCTTCCTCTCTAGAGATGCCATCAGTTTTTGTTAATTCATCTTGAAGACCAAACCCTTCAAAGAATGTGAAGAAGAAATAACCAAGTTCATAATAAAATGTGGAAAAGATCCATTCAGACCATTTGGGTACAAAAATGACAGTGTGTGTGTAAAAGAGAAAGAGGAAGAGAAGGAGAGAGAAGTCATATGGGAGGAAAAAATCAAAATCATAGTTTCTAAGCACAGCTGGAGAGAGATAGAAGACTATAACAGAGACAGAAAAGGAGCAAGTTCTTCATTCACTTGAGTGTGTTCACTAATTGCCTGATAATTCTGTGTGAATGGTAATTTATTGGGCTATGAGAGGAAGAAAACAAGGGATAAACTAGAAAATTTAGAGTATCAGAGGTCCCAAAAATACAGAGGGTGTGGGAATGCCTACAATACATAAGCTCTGTTTAGATCAAAAGTTTCTCAATTTTAACACTCCTAATACTTTGGGTTGGATAACTTTTTGTTGTGGGAGTCCGTCATGTGCCTTGTAGAATATTTAGAAGCATTCCTGGCTGCTACCCACTAGATGCATCCCTCTCCAAATTTTGGCAACCAAAAATGTCTCCAGACATTTGACACTTGAGGTGGAGGATGAGGAAGTAGTAAAGCAAAATCACCTCTGGTTGAGAACCATTGGTTGAAATCTTTGACCTAAAGGCAGCAAAGTTAGAAAACAATGTAGAATCAATATAGAATATTATAGAATATTAACAATGGAAATCTTTTGTGTTGAAGTTATAGATAATCTTAAATTCTTCTTGGGTTTGCTTCTCTACAGTTTTAAAAATTTTGTGAAGAACATGCATTACTTGTATAATCAGAATAAAGGACTGTTAATGATGTTCTTAAAAGTAAAGATACTCAAATTAACTCTGTGAGTACTCTGGTGAGTGAAGGTGCATTCTGAGAAAACAGTGACTCATGGCGTTCTAATGAGAAGAAATAAGGAAAAAAATTACATTTGATCAGGGGAGGTAGAACATTTATCAAAAAGAAGGTAGGAGGAAAAAGACAAAGAATCAGTAAAAAAGTGAAGCTTTTGTGAATTAAAGACTCCTTTCATCTGCTTAGGCATGGGATTGATTCCCAAGCATTGAAGCATGGAATAGTGACATTTGTTTATGTCATACACAAGTGCACAGTGCACTCTTTTAAGGCAGGAGTGAATATTAGTGAATATGAATGATTACACGTGGTTGATAGTGTCTCTAAATGCTTATGAATGTATTATCTTCTTGTTTATGATGCAGAAAGATTGCAGTCTGTTAACCTATTTTCACACCAGTTAGGTCCTCAGCAGAGAACCCCTTAACTAAGGAAAACTCCTGAGATCACAAGGTGGTAGGAGGAAGGAACTCTAAGATCAAGCATTCCACTAAGAGAGTGGTTGTTCCAGCATACAGCTTTTTTCCCTTCATTGACATTAAAGTTTTCACTGTAGCAAGATTAAAGTATTTGAATGCAAAATGTGGTTCCTTTAGCCAGGGGAATAATATTTAGCCTTAGAATTTTTCCTCTAAAGAATGACTTTTAATGGTTAGACATTACTAGTTGTTTTTTTTTCTTTCAATCATTTATTTGTTTCACAGACATATTCTGAATGCCCACTCTGAACTAAGGCACTCTACTAGTATCTTAAACAAACAATAGCATCTTACGTCATTTTACTATCATGTGGCTCCCACTGAGATCTTCTACTTGGGTCACACCTCTCTCTCAAAGTATCTAACTCTCTCAAATTACCTTAAATCTGTCTTTTGTCCCAATCAAAATACATGTTGGCTCAGAGAGGGAGAAGTTCAGCCAGGCCACAAAAGATGAAAAAATTTTAATTCTGACACCAATTCCAATAAGTATTCTTTTTTTCACACCATGAAGCAATTAATTCTGACGCTATCTACTTGGAGTTGACATCAGGCTTCACAGGTTAAGGGCTTGGTCCTAAAGGACTGCACCCCACATTCCCAACCCCTTCAGACTTTAACTGCAAGTCCAGGTTATCACCTGGGCTTCCAAACTACCATTTATATATTGGATGTTCCCACAACACCTTCCCTAATAATGGATTAATTTGCTAGAGTGGGTTACAGAAATCAGAGAAGGATTTTGCCCACTAGAATACTGGTTTATTATAAAAGAATGTGACTTGGAACCAGCCAGATGGGAGATGCATTGAGTGAATTATGGGGAAAGGATGTGGAGCTTCTACGCCTTCTCTGAGTGCATCACTCTCCCAGCACTTTCCACTAACCTGGAATCTCTCCAAAGGCCGTGATTTTGCAAATTATGGCGGCTTTATTACATAGCATAATTAATTAAGTCATTGGCCATTGGTAATTGAACCCAATCTCCAGCTTTTCTCCCCTCACCAGGGGTGGAAGGGTGAGACTGAAAATACCAACCCTCTAATTACAAGGTTGGCTTCCTGGAAATCAACCCCCATCCTTAGGTTACTAGGAGTTCCCCAAAGTTACCCCATTAACATAACAAAAGACATATTTATCATCTCCAAATTTAGGAAATTCCAAGGTTTTAGGAGCTTTGTGCCAGGAATGGGGATGAAGACCAAATATATATTTCTTATTATAAATCACAGTATCACAAAGGTACATGTACAGGATGGTGACAAGAAGGATACTGATTGAGAAGAGAAAGTATTTGTGAACATCAGAAAATGCATAGAACTCTGGAGAAATTGTCAACTAAGGTTGACACTGAGTCTCTCTCTTGAAAGGTTTTAAATGATGGGGTGTGAATTCATCTGAGTGATTGCCACACAAATAGACTAGAGGAATTGGATAAAACCACAATTTTTTCATTTAAGCCACCCAGTTTACTGAGAAGAAGGCTGGAGTTCAAAGAAGTTTGAAGATGTGTTCCAAGTCATCCAACCTGACACTGGACTAGGGATCTTCTGAGCACAGATGGGTTACAGGCATGGAGTTTGGAACCGCAGATGGGTTACAGGCATGGAGTTTGGAACCACAGAGACTTGAGATTGAGTTTAGACTCCAACACTACTTGGCTATATGGCTTTGGGGCAGATTCCCAACATCTCAGTGCTTGTATCCTTATTCATAAATGGGGAGTAATAATGGTACTTTTCACCAGTAGTGTGCTGGTAAATAATGACCAGCTGTCTGGAGGAAGAAAAAATACTAAATTGTTGCATTTGCTGATTGTCCTTAAATAAATAGTCCTAGTTCAAGCCACCAGTGTGACATCACTGAATGTGAACATGGGAAGAGATGCAAACAACAAAGAGATGCTCTTGTAAACTGCTATAAGCTGGCTCTAACACACTGCTGCCTACACAAAGGGTGCTGGGATGATTGCATAAATACTGCTGGTCAAGCGCGTAGATAGTGTCTGGAAGATAGTAGATGCTCAGTACTGTTTGCAGGTACTTCCTAGTGCTCCTGACTTCAAGTACGGTGCCCTTTTCACAGTATCAGACTGCTTTTCTTGATGCTGCACACAGTCTTATGAATCATGTCTCCCGTAGGAACAGGGTTGGATTGATTAATGCAAGTGCTGTGTTGCTCGTCCCTAGATGCTGCCAGCACCCATTCAATGCATTCCTGTTGTTTTGGAATCACAGTTAAAAATCATTTATCAAAGTCTGGCTGCCTGAGAATTTTCTCCTCACTTGAATGGCATCACTCTGTTCTCTATCTCTGGAGCTACAAGGTCAGCCTCTGGGCTTACCCCGTTCTCAGAGGGTTTCAATAGTTCTGGCAAGGAGCATCTGTTCCCCCTTCAAATAGTCATCCAGATTTCTGCAGCCATTTCCTCCTATGGCCTGGAGGGCAGCCTGAGCATGCTTGTGTGGGTCTGGCAGACCTGTGTTTATAGTCATACAACACTTCCCTTCTAGCTAAGGGGCTATCTCCTCTAATATATCTTAGATTATGATACAGAATCTTTTCCAAATATCCACTTTAATTGAGACAGCCTGTAATTTTCTGATTCCTTGTTCTCTAAATCATGCTATATTTACACAAATTAAAATGCATTTTAGTGAAGATTATAAAACAATATTAATTTGTTTGTCTGCTTCTACCCTTTCATTTTTTTCCCCATGTCTTTTAGAATACCTGTCTTTTTCACATAGGATGCTGAAAGCCCTAATACAGATTTTTCCACTCTCACTACTGCTGGGTCTTCTTCTCAATATTTCCAAGCTCCTATTTGTTAAGCGATAAAGAGTGGTTCTAAGTTAATCAAATGAAATGATTTCTGCTGATTTTGGGTCCCAATATGCAATTCCTTCTAGATCTTGCAATTTAGATTATTGGAACTATTAATGTACATACCTCCCAAAGTTCCCAAAGAGTAATACCAAGAGATAATCACAAACATTGTAGCAACGGTATACAGGATGAGAGGGGGTGTGCTCAGTTGGAGGAATTTGGGGCACAAGTAGTCCTGAAACAGTGCAATGTAGGCATGATAACACTGTGACAAAGTAAGTTTTTTTTCCTAACTCCAGTGGGGTAACAATACAACTCAGGCAATAATTTTCTGAAAACCTCAAACTTTTAAATTTAAAATGATCAAATCTTTTGCATCCTTAATATGTTGAGTTTAATTAACTACGGTTCATTATAGCCATACATAGAAAGAAAAGGAGTGTGCTTTGCTGGAACAATTTCCCAGACTCTAAGTCTAATATGTTTTTGTATCTGGGTTACTAGAACAAACCACCATATGCAAAATAGGTAGTAATCCCTGAATTTGGGAGAGTTAGCTAACAGAAGTAATCCTTGTATACACTATCTTTTATGAAATTCTAGATTCTTCCCAATAAATGTAATTTTCTCTTTCATAAATCTGTTAGTGTCACTAGTTTTTTGGGGCACTTTATGTCACTGGATTTACATATTTTGCAGGAACTACTTGGATTTTAGATATATTATATCTTTGTAATTTGCTTTGTCCCTTCAGTGTCTCTCACTTGGCTCAGAAGAGAGAAGGCATTTGCATCAGCACACTTCATGGAGATTCTGACGAATTCATTTTATTGGGGCTATTTCTGATTGTAGATTTCTCACATGGACACCTGCGCTTGCTGAACCATCTATCAACCAAAGGTATTGATTCAGTACCTCTGTTTACAAGGCACAGGCTGGGGTTGGTTCCAAAAACAATAATGCATTATATATCTGTCAAAGACCTTTCTGGCAAAGGAAAGGTCTGAGCACACAATTTCACTTTATTATTCTCTCTGTGAAAGATTAATGGAAAATAGATTTCATTCCATCTTTGCATCTCATCACACAAGCCAAAAGATATTTCACGTCTTGCTCAAGGTCATGCAAAGAGTGAGAGTGAAAAACTTATGTCACAATCTTTTGTCACAATCAAAGAAGTAAATCAAGTGTTCACAGAGGACTTTCAAGGCACTGGCCAGGTAGTACCTGGGATTTCCTTTCTGCATATTCTTAAGAACTGGTTTCAGCAAAAACCAATTTGTGCAGGAGGTAATCTGATTATTGACACTATCAGTCTGCAGAATGCAAGGTCAGCATTGACTTTCCACTTGGCCATTCTCAATAGCTGGGCAAGGCAAGCATAAGCATAAGCAAATTCCAACTGTTCCCCTTGTTCAATTTGTGCTTACCTACACGGGTTCTTCAAATACAACAAGCTGCTGTCTCAGAATCTCTCAAGCGTATCATAATTTTCACTTCTCTGAGCTGAGATCTTCTGACTAGGACTTGACAAGAATAAGACTTTGACCTTCAATCGATTGGGGGTGGGAAATGCATGTTTGCATTTATTTTTAAAATGCTGAAATAGAGATTGAATTGATAGCAACTGCTGACCTTGAGAAAGTGTTGGGATCTTGTCATCTTGTTGTCTTAACGAGGAGATCTTAAATCACAAAAAACTCCAAACCAAACCAAATGTCGCAATCATAATTTATAAATGTCAATTTAATTATTTGGTTTGGAGAACAATAAATGCCCGTTGCCCTGGTTGTGTGGGAGAGAAATGTGTGGTGAGATGAGGAGGATGGTACTCTTAGCCATCTCATTATAGGTTATACTTTTCTGCTTCCTTGCACCACGGATGATCTTTGATTGGGTCCGGCATCAGGAATTTTTTATCATTGGCTGTTGGATGCATTTGTATCACTCTAAGTATTCTTTACCTTTGTTTTGGCATGCAGTTAAGTTACTTGGAAACAGTTTAATTCTTTGTATTTTTGCTTTTGAAAACTTTAGGTGGGATCAGAGCAGCACAATTCCCCACTACTGAGGCAAAATGATTCCAAGCACTCTACCCAGTGCTCCATGAATGATGAGGTTTTCCAGTCTGTCTGGTGATAACAAAAACTATCTTCAGACCTGTATGACCAATGGATGCTGTTTTCTCCAATCCTTCCAAGAGTTATTCCTCTTGGTCTTGGGTGATTTCTTCACAGGCACGCAATGAATGATCCAGTAGGACTCCACAGATCTCTGGGGTTCTTCTTGTGTAGTGTCTCCTCTTTGGTACTCTCTCCTGAAAGCCCTAATTGCCTTGCTCTCCCCAGAGTCTTAGTTCTGTCTCCTCAACTCAAGGAGTCCATTGACCTCTGCCTGGATTTCCTGACCCCGGAACTATGGCTTTGAAACTCTTGAGGCAGTAAGCTGGACTGATCATAGGTTTATCTCATTTGTTTTCCATCTCTCAGAAATCACTGTCCTTTGTTGTTTGATGTATAGTGTCCTAAAACTGTTTTCCTATATTTTGTCCCTTAAAATTTTTGTTTGTTTGAAATGGCAGGGTAAATCTTGTTCCTGTCACCACATCTTAGCAGAAGTAGAGGTTCTTGTTGATTATGTGAGTAGTAGAAACTAGAACTAATAAATCAAGTGAAGCTATGGTCAAAAACCAATAGATGATGGACCAGAAAAAAAATATCTTTTCACAATAGCTAGCTTCTAGTAGCAGCCAGATCAGATCTGGGCTGAGGCAAAGCAATAGGTGTCCAGATGCTTGAGCGCTCTCCAAAAATGAAGTGTGTATAACGTTTCTCCCATGGCCATGCCCTTTTCTTTTCCTTAAAGTAACAGTGCTCTTGAGTTACCCACCAATATTTATTGTTCATCCATGTAAACAGTAATACAGTGTGATTCTTTGCAAAATACCAATAGCTGTGTAAGAGGACATTTTCTCCACCATGACAAACAAAACAAAACAAAACAAAACAAAACAAAACAAAACAAAACAAAACAAAAAATCCTTCTTCCTATTTGGGGGAACAACTTTTTTCTTTTTTTTTTAAAATCTAATCCAGGAAAATAGCAGATCCCTGTAGCACATTTTGCACTTAATACAGAAGACTCCTGTCAAGGAGAAGTTTTTGAGAGATTGTTGTAGTTTTCTTTTACTCTTTTTGGGATTTGATCCTCACTCATGAGTCAGGAGCCTAACAGTTTTTTCCTTTCAGTTCTATCAGTTTTTGCTTCAGGTATTTTGATGTTTTGTTGTTTGGTTCATACACATTTATGATTGCTAAGTGAATTGACCCCTTTATTATTATGTCACGACACTGTCTATAATTTTCTTTGCTCTGAAGTCTACTTTATCTGATATTAATGTAGCCTCTTCAGCCTTTCTTTAATGCTTGCTTGCTATATGTTTTCCCATTCTTTCACTTCCAACCTACTATTTCAGGTTTGAAGTGAATTTCTTGTAGATAGCATAGAGTTGGGCCGTGCTTTCTTACCCATTTTAATGATATCTGATTGTGCTCTCTTCTAGAACTTTTAGGGTTTCAGGTCTTACATTTTGAGTTTATTTTTGTATATGGTATAAGAAAATGGTCTGATTTCATTCTTTTGCATGTTTCTGTCCAGTTTTCCCAAAACCATTTGTTGAAGAGATTTTTCCCATTGCATATTTTTGCCTCTGAGATAGATCATGAGCTGAAATCAAGAGTCAGATGCTTAGTATGGTGACTAACATAATAAAATATAATAAAAAAATTATTACAAAAAAAAGGAAAAAAAGAGTCAGATGCTTAACCAACTGAGCCATCCAGGCGTATCCATATATAAACATACAGTTTTAAAAAAGAATGAAATCTTTCCATTTGCAACAACATGAATGGATCTAAAGAGTATAATGCTAAATGAAATAAGTCAGTCAGAGAAATACAAATCCCATATGATTTCACTTATGTGGAATTTAAGAAACAAAACAAATGAACAAAGGAGAAAAGAGAGGCAAACCAAGAAACAGACTCTTAACTATAGAGAACAGATGGTTAGCAGAGGGGAGGGGAGTGGGGAATGGGTGAATTAGGTGATGGGGATTAAGAAGTGTACTTATTGTGATGAGCACTGAGTAATGTGTAGAATTGTTGAATCACTGTACTGTACAACTAAAACTAATGTAATACTCTGTGTTAACTATACTGGAATTAAAATTTAAAAAGACATTTAAAAATAGGACTTAAAAAATAAAGTATAATATCTTAAGTATTTCCTCTGCATACACTGAACACTACATTGGATGGTATTATATTTCGTCAATCATAAAAGATAGCTCCAAAAGCTCATGAAAAGCAGGACAGCCTATTTTATTTACCCCTACTTTTACTCATTCCATTGATCTTTCTTCCTTTTCAAATATTCAAGTCTCCACTGTTATGCTTCTTTTCTGTTTGGAGAACTTCCTATAGCCATTCTTATTTGCTGATAACAAATTCTCTTAGCTTTCCTGCATCTGAGAATATCTTTATTTCCTCTTCATTGCTAAAGAATATTTTTGCTGGATATAGAATTCAAAGTTAGTGGTTCTTTTCTCTCAGCATTTGAAAACTGTTTTGTCACTTCTTTTTGGCTGCATAATTTCAGATGAGATCTCCGCCATCATTCGGTTCAGTGTTCTCCTATATATGGCATTTCATTCTAGCTGCTTTCAAGAGTTTTTCTTTGTCTTTGATTATTAGAAGTTTTTTTTTTTTTAAGATTTCATTTACTTATTTTTCAGAGGGAGAGAGAGAGAGAGAGAGCATGAGTGAGAGCACAAGCAGGGGGAGGTACATAGGCAGAGGAAGAAGCGAGCCTCCCACTGAGCAAGAAGACTGATGCGGGACCTGATCCCAGGAGCCTGAGATCATGGTCCAAGCCAAAGGCAAATGCTTAACTGACTGAGCCACCCAAGTGTCCCTGGCTTTGATTATTAATGTTTGATTATGGTGTGTGCATGTGTGGCATGGATTTCTTTGAGTGTTTGGAATTTCCTTAATTTCTTGAATTCATACGTTTAGGTTTTTCACAAGCTGGGAAATTTTTGGCTATTATTTCTGTGAATATTTTTTCCCTGTCATTCTGGGACTCTGATGACATAAATATAAAATATCTTGTTACTCTCCTATAGGTCTCTGAAGCTCTGTTCATTTCATTTAGTCTACCTTCTCTCTATTGTCTCAGCTCAGTGAATTCTATTGATTGGTCCTCAAGTTCAGTGATTCTTTTCTTTGCTGTTTCTACCCTACTTTGAATCTATTTAGTGAAGTTTTTTGAGGGAAACTTATTATAGTATTTTAACTTCTGTAGTTTCCATTTGGTTCCCTTTTATAACTTTTATTTTTCTTGAGAATTTTTTTTCTTTTTCACTGGTTTCAAGAGAATCTGTAATTCTTGTAGAAGTATTTTTATAATGGGTCCTTTAACATCTTTGCCTGTTAATTCTAATATTTAGTTATCTCTGTGTTGGCATCTCTAAACTGTCTTTTCTTATTCAAGTTGTGACTTTCCTGGTTCTTCCTATTTGTATCTTTTGTTTTAGCAGAAAATTGGCCTGTTTAGGTTTAGCACATACATCCTGTCCAATAACAGCTTAGTTTTCAGAGCCCTTGAGGTTTTAATTAATTCATGTTTATTCTTCTGAGAGGTCTGCTCCATCGGTCTCAGCCTATTGATAATGATACTGTTTGGCTAGGAATGCCTGGGCCACTCACCTGGTCTTGTATTCCTTTAGCGAGCACCCACAGACATTTCCCCCTGGGGCCAATGTTGTGGCTGGACCAGCCCTTGTGGTTCTTATTATAATTGCAGGATGCATTTGGCAAAAATCATCAGAGAACTTTAAGGAACAAGATTTATTATTCACAGGTCCTGGAGGGTGCCAGGCCTGCTTGAGGGCCACACAGTGAGGTTTCAGGTAGAGAGACAGAGAGAGAGGGAGAGAGAGAGAAAGAGGGAGGGAGAGTGAGGGAGATGAATCTGGAACTCTGCCTTTATTAGCGTCCAAGAGTGGGTTTTCCAGTGTTTTGTCGGTTTACTTTTTATTGGCTAATTTAAAGCTTAAGAGCAGGAATTAGGGTGCAGGAAGGAAGAAGGAGGATCACTCAGTTAGTTATCTAGGTCACCCAAGGCTTTCTGAAAGAGGGAATTTTATGGGTGGGGAGGGGGCAGTCTTTTTCCTTATCTGGTTGTTTTGCTAGTAGCTGTGCCACACACTGCTGGCAATATGTTCATTCAGGATTGATGTCTTCTGCAACGGATGCCTCAGCAATCAAAATCTTAATGTCGGGCACTTACACTACAAGGTCATTGTGAAAATCTGAGTGGAATTTCAAGCTCTAGTTCAATTCCTGAACCTTTCTGTGTGTTGATTCTGGCCAGTTCCATGTTTGACTTCGTCAGACCTTCCTGTGTAGGCTGTAGGAATCCCTTTCTCCAGTTCTCTCTTCTAGCTCTTGCCCCCACTCTCTAGTTTGGAAGGTGGTGGGTGCTGATACTGATGGGCAGGGGTAGAGGTTCACACATCCCCAATCTGCCTCCACTAATAAGCTGGAAGATTTGGGGGTGCTGCTCTGGATCACTTGCTGCTGCTGGGTGGGAAATAGACTATCAAATTCTCTGCCTGGTCTCTACTGGCACCACCAGCATAGGACGAAGGTACTTACCCTGGCCTGCCTGCTGTCATCAGTTGGCAACAGAAGACGGGACTCCCCACTCAGCCTCTGGTGGCTCACAGGTGGTAGATAGTTCATGGTGTTTGACTAGCATAGAGCTGATAACCAAAAGATTCTGTCCTGTGCATCTGCTCCTTTCCTTATCCTTCAGCTAGAGAGAACAGACTTTTCTTTGTTTTGTCTATGCCTATTGGAGGTTCTGGGTTAAAAGTCTCTTAGGCAGTCTGGGATATATATGGCAGATAAAAGGAAAACCCAGTATACTCACTATCATGTCTTTCCTTAGGTCCCAGGTCCCTCATCATTCTGTCTTCCTCTTTCTCCTTTTAGAGTTCTTTTATCATTGTCTCTTAGATTATTTCCAGGATTTGTAGTTGTACTTAGAGGAGAGGAACAGAGAAAAGCGAGTCTATACTTTCTTTTCCAGAACTGGAAGGCTCATTAAAATCTTTTGACATTTAAATTTAGAACAGAACCCTTGATTTATTTCTGTTCCTGGCTTAGATTGATGATTCAACAATTCATTTAAAGGCATAGCCTGAGAAGACAATATCTAATATAGTTCAACAAACATTCATGGTGCATAATGTATATGCACCAGAGATTATGCAAGGTATTAAGATTTCAACATTTAGAAGAAAAACAAGCTCACATTCTAGCCAGGAAGACAGACATGACAGCAAACAGCACCAGGTCATTGAGTTGACTGGACTTTAGTTAAAGATTGTATAAAATGTGACAGGAAATAGATGTGGGAGCAGATAATAGTGCCTAGTTAGGAAGGCAGGGAGCCAGAAATAAGTCCAAAAAAGGAAAAATATGATGTGGGCCTTGATGGATATATAGGAATTCATCTGACAGTACAATCAGGGAATAACATTCTGCACAGAAAACACAGCATGAGCCAAAAGGTAGAATGTAATGGTAACTGGCAGTGTGGAAACAGTTGAGTAGCCAATTTTTCCAGAAGTAAAGGGCTTACTGGCTTAAAATGGCTTAAGAGTAGAGAGTATCAGTCACATTGCAAAAGGTTTTCCATTCTGTATTAGGTGGTTGGAAGTTGTTTCTTAGGAAATAGGAACCACTGAAAGGCTTTAAGTAGAAACGTCACAGGATGACACGAACATTTTAGAAAGTTTCCAATACCAATGTAGAAAATATATAATTGGAGATGAAATTGGAAGAGAGGAATTAAGAAGATAATTTGTCAAAAAACCAATGATTCAAATGGATGTCATACAGACATAAGGTAAAAATTCAAACGACGCAGAAAGTATAAAATGAAAGTCTCCCTTCTCCTTGTCCTGGTCAACCCCCAATCTCCCTCCAAAGGTAACCATAATTTAAATTGTTGCATAACTTTAGAAAAAAATTATTTCACCTATCAAAGCATGCATAAGTGCACACATGCACACATACACATGTACACACACATGCCCATGCACACACAGATGCACACACACTTTTAAAATTCCATTTCTTTCCAATTTTACTTTCTGAACTTCAAATGCACAGAGTTGAATTAATCATTCCCCTCAGTTTATGGCATACTGTCCTTATCACTGCTCTGTATAATGGACCTTTTAGATTTTTCTCCCTTTTACCATTAAATCCCTGCTCCCATTTCCTCTCCATATGCTCCAAGTTCTTCAGTACATGGCATTAAATTTGTGTGTTCCCTTATAAAATATTTAGTGTTATTTTTCATGTGTATTCAATTTATATAAGGGATATCTATAGGCTTCTTTTTCTTAAAATAAATGGTGTTTGTTCTATGTACATTTGTTATTTGTACCTTTTAATAGTTGCATAGAATTCCACAGAATATATCCACTCCATTTTATTTAGTGATGGGCACTGGGGACTTTCAACTCCCCATTATAATAAATGACACTGCAATAATTCTTCTCTTTTTGATTTCTTTATGGACTTATATGAGAATTTCTCTGGGATGTATATGCAAGGTTGGGATGTCTGGTTGTCATGCATATATATATGTGCACATTCAGTTTCACAAGGATTGACAGAATGCTTTCCCAAATGTCTGCTCCAGTTTATTCTCTCCCTCACAGTGTAGAAGGTTCCTGTCTAAACTCTCCTTGTCAAAATTTGGTATTATATAATGGACATAAAAGATGTTGTAAAGTCCAAAATGTTATATTTTGTATTTTTTTGGTTGCTAAAGTATTTGAACAGATCTTCCCATCCCTATTAGACCAAGCCCTAAAAAAGTTAAGAGAAAGCTAACTCATATTTATTGTCTCTAATGCACATGCGTTTTACATATTTAATATTTACTATCAGTTTGTGCTGAAGGCATTACTGTTCTTCTCATTTTCAAGATTAAAAGTGAGATGATAGTATCACTAGTTCAATTTCATACAGAGCCCCCTTTGTAATCTGGCCTGTCTGACCCCAAAGCTCATGATTAATAAAAATCTACTACACTAGGTGCTAGAATGTTTATTGAAGAGGTTAAACCGGATTTTTTTTCTCTAAGCATAAGGGAATTAGGTAGGGGAAACAAGTCCAACCTCATAGTTCTGCAATTTCCCTTAAGTAAAGCAGAAATCATTCTTGACATGGTTTCAAGGGCAGGTGAGTCTGGTCAGGCTGACATGTCACTTCTGAGCTCTGAGTCATTAAAACTCATTCACAAACACTCATTGCACTGCTGTAGGCATGATATTGTAGAGACTATGATGGCTGGTGAAATGAATTAGAAATGGATATAGCTTTCAAGGCACTTTCTATCTAGTGGAGGATTAAATATAAATAAGCACAAATCTAAGTAGAATGCAGTAATGTGGAGACATTGACTTGATCCTTATATAGGCATCCGGTGTTAGACACCTAACACGTTTGCCCAGTGCATGCAAGACCAGGTGGGAATCCAGTACAACCCTCTGTGTTGTTTTTAGTACATCTGAGTGGCAGAAACTTTCTGATGTTGTGAGAAACATATGCAGCAGATATTGGAGAGGGTGGAATTTTTGACTATTTTCACGCAAATTGTAGAGCCCCAAATATATTGAATATGAATTTGGAAGACTAAGATTGTTATGCATTTAAGACAGCTTCATCTTAAGGCACAAAATTAATTTGAACCCCCCCCCGCCCCCCAAAAAAGTGTTTGGAGGCCAGCATGTTGCTCTAACATAGATTGCATGAGTGTTCTGTGACAATCCAAAATTGACAGAAGCCAAAGCCTAATCTTCTCCTCAGTTCACAGCCTTCCTGCCCCTCCCTCCTAGGCTCTCCCTGTGTAGCTCAGTTCACTGGCTGGACAGTCCAGAAGGGATAAATTATTGCAGATTGGGTACCTGGCAAATAAGCAAACTACTCTGATACTTGATGTCCCACCTTGTTTCTCCTCCTTCCCTAATGACTCACAGAGATGTTAAAAGCAGTAATCAGAGAGAAAAGAGAGACAGTTTCAACAATCCCCTGAGAACCACATGCTTTTTATGAGCAGCTTTCATTTACAGAGCATTGCATATGTGCCCGACACAAAGGAGTTTTGTACATATTCACTATTTAGTTGTCACACAGCCTGGAAAAAAGACATTATTGTTTTTATTCTACAGATTAGAAAACTAATGCTTAGAGAGGTTGTTACTTGACTGAGTTCACCAAGAGACTTAGTGACACATCTAGCCTCTGGATCTAAAGCCATCTTTAAACCCATCATTTTAATAGGAGGTATTCCCCCCAAAGAGGGAAATACTGGACTTTATTTCAAAGTCATATTTATGAAGCCAGGAAAAAGACAAAATGTAATAAAAACAGACCAGAAAAATGGAAACAAGGGACATCACAAAGGAAAACATACCCACCCTCTTTCTTCCCTTAAGCCTTTAATAAATTATTCTGGGTTGGTACAAATGGTTTTTCTGTTCCAGGGAAATAAAGCAAGGCATTGGCTTTAAAAAAGACTATTAGATAAATGGATGAAATATAGTGCAGTCCTAAATAGCTCTCATCATTTCATTATTTACAAATACAGAGAGGCTCTGCAGTGCCAGCTTCACGACACAGGTTCCATTGCCAGGAACTGTGGTCTCTTGGGTCAGCCCAGTAATGACTTTGGGTGCCTCCAAACCAATCCATCTCAGGAACAGTGATGACATTTATAGGAAAGTTAAACAAACCTTTGGCCCAGTTGGAAAAAAGTAGAAAATGTTGCTTAAATATACAGCTACAAGGCAAACTAGAAACAAGTTAAGAAGATGCACAAATACCATTCTGGTTGGGTCAACTGAAGAAGAAATTAAAGAATTTCCTGACACCATTGGTTAAAATCCTTAGAAGTAGAGGTCGCCAGAATTTTCTTTTGGAGAACAAATGATGATTCTGAGTTCGGAGAAAAATAGAACTTTAAAGCTAGAGCGCATGATTTTGTTGATCAAGTTAGTGAAAGTTGAAAACGGGAAGAAAAGAGCAAGACAGGTGAAGGGCAGAAGTGTCACAGCTGTCGTCAGCAAAAGGGTGAAATTAATTGCAACTGAAGCCTGTCTCTAAGACATGAGGTATTTGAACAAGTGAAATGTTTGCATACCTCAATCTGTACGTAGGATAAAAGTTAATAAACAGAGAGTGATGCAGTCTTTGGAAGTGAACCTGCTCCTGTTTTAATCAGTTAAGTATCTCCTTGGACAAGACGGGGAGAGAGGGAGCTGGCTTTCTTTTCTGGATCTAAACAGTTTCAAAGTATCCTCAAGAATGCTTTGCTTCTGCCCTTATTTTATTCTCTTCTTTCTTCCAGATCTTTTTTTTTTACTTTAAAAAATATATTCATGCATTAGTGACAAATTTATAGCATTGAGTCAGCCTTTTCACATCTAACTCATTTAAATGGAGAGGAGTCCTGAATACTATGCATTTTAAAGAGCAGCTCTGTTTAATATGGAGAAAAAAACCAAGTCCATCTCTCCTTCACATCTTCTCTCCTTCCTTACCCCTCATTCTCCCTCCCCCTATTCCTTTCCTCCTGCCACCCTCCCTTCCTTCTTCCCTTCCTTTCTCCTCCCTTTCCCCCTTCTTCAACATCAGGCACTGGGAACCCAAAGTCAAAGTTTCTATAATAAAGAAGCTTATACTCAGTAGGGAGAGAAAGAGGTAAAGCAAAATGATGATCTGTTGTGTTAAGTGCTGCAATTAGAGGAATGTACAAGGTATATGGAAGCACAGAGGAAGGAATGATCATTTCCACCTGCAAGGAAGCAGCATGTAAAAGCATGAGAATGAGTTAGTCATGTGAATAAAGAGAAAAGGATATTGCAATCAGATACAAAATTAGGGAAGACTGGTGAAGCAACTTCAAAGTTCAATTTTCACATTTGTTTTGGTTTCCATTTTGCATCTTACACTCTACTACCTATGAGACAGTAGAAAGTAGTGGTGGAGAGGATGCCTCGCTTCGGATCCCAGTTCCATTCCTTACTGGAGTGAGTTTTAGAAAAATTGTTTAACCTCTTTGTGCCTTGGTTTTCTGACCCATGAGGTGAAAGACAATAATGGTAACTACTTCACAGGATTAGGACTGTCAAAGTTAATAGAAGGTATATATGAAGCACTTAGGAGTGGTACCTGGCACATGGTAAGCTATTGTTCTTGTAAGAGTTTAATCAATAAAATCATTAGTGAAGTATATCCAATGCAGCCTTTATTAAATTTGATTATTATTTTTACTGGCTGCTTGCTGGAATGAGATCTTATGCACTGCTATTAATCAGTCCTAATGTACCTGCCAAAGTCATCAAGTTATTAAAATTAGGAAAGGATAGAATGCTAAAGAATTTGTGCTATCTTTTAAAAACCAGTGAATATGAATGCTGTAGAGTTATAATTATTGCCAAGGCCATTTGGCCTCAAGATATTACATCTCTTAGCCCTGACATATACAACCAAGAGTGAGGAATTTCCATACCCTCACCAAACATGGAATTTGCAATCCACCAACACTGATGTTTTGGCCTCGGGTTCACAGAAAGTGGATCAAATATAAAGTGATTTCCTGTGATCATCCTTTGAGTGTTGGTAGTCTCTCCAAAACCAAGGAACATCCTATCTGAGCCTTTTATTTTATTTGACTAAACTCAACCAATTGCTTATCACTTTATTTTTCTAAGTTTGTTTACTTAGGTTGTTTTTACTTGTATAGAAAGACTGCTTTTGCATTCATATTTTTGCTTTGTCATCTATATGAAACCAGAAAATACTAATATTCCCAAAGCAGTTTTAAATATATAATGTCCCTTGGTTTTTTTTTTTTTTTACCACAAACCTATGAGATGGCAAATTTTATGACTTCCATCTATCAGATGTTGAGAATCACATAGTTTATGCGATTTTACTTTTCAGATCCTTTTGTGGCAGGGATAAATTGAGCCAAATGTAACAGGTAACAAAATTGTTTTTATGACTAATTAAGCTATAATTAATAGAGACACAGTATAGTGAAGTGGTTAAGATAGCTAAAGAATTTGAAGTGTCTAGTGCATGAAGTGTCTAGTTACATTCAATAAATGTTAGGTGGTAATACGTAGTATTTAAAAAAATAGAAGTGGCTTAAAATAAAAATATAAAATGAGTTTAAAATAAAATATACTAAAAATATAGAATACAATATACCAGGTATTGGGAATAAATGTTTTATATAGCCTTTTTATTAAATCTTAACAAAAATCCATAAGGTACGTATTATTTTTCTTTGCATACAGCATTTTATTAATTTAGGTGTACAATATAATGATTCGACAATTCTATACAATTCTCAGTGCTCATCAATAAGTGTACTCTTTTTTTATTTTTAATTTTATTTTTAATTTTTTAAAATAATTTTTATTTTGTTATATTAGTCACCACACAGTACATCCCCAGTTTTTGATGAAATGTTCCATGATTCATTATTTGCGTATAACACCCAGTGAACCATGCAATATGTGCCCTCCTTAATACCCATCACCGGCCTATCACAAAACCCCACCCCCTCCCCTCTGAAGCCGTCAGTTTGTTCCCAGAGTCCACACTCTCTCATGGTTCATTCCCCCTTCTGTTTACCCCCCCCCCATTCCTCCCTTCTTTCTCCTACCAATCTCCCTATTTCTTATGTTCCATAAATGAGTGAAACCATATGATAATTGTCTTTCTCTGCTTGACTTATTTCGCTTAACATAATCTCCTCCAGGCCTGTCCATGTTGCTGCAAATGTTGTGTAATCATTCTTTCAGACGGCTGAGTAATATTCCATTGTATATATGGACCACATCTTCTTAATCCAGTCATCTGTTGAAGGGCATCTCGGCTCCTTCCACAATTTAGCTATTGTGGACAATGCTGCTATGAACATTGGGGTGCATATGGCTCTTCTCTTCACTACATCTGTATCTTTGGGGAATACCCAGTAGTGCAATTGCTGGATCACAGGGTAGCTCAATTTTTGACTTTTAAAGGGACCTCCACACTGTTATCCAAAGTGGCTGTACCAACTTGCATTCCCACCAACAGTGTAAAAGGGATCCCCTTTCTCCACATCCTCTCCAACATTTGTTGTTTCTTGCCTTGTCAATTTTTGCCATTCTAACTGGCGTAAGGTGGTATCTCAATGGGGTTTTGATTTGAATTTCCCTGATGGCTAATGATGTTGAACATTTTTTCATGTGTCTGTTAGCCATTTGTATGTCTTCATTGGAAAAGTGTCTGTTCATATCTTTTGCCCATTTTTCGATTTGATTATTTGTTTCTCGTGTATTGAGTTTGAGAAGTTCTTTGTAGATCTTGGATACCAGTCTTTTATCTGTAGTGCAATTTGCAAATATATTCTCCCATTCTGTGGGCTGCCTCTTAGTTTTTTTGACTGTTTCCTTGGCAGTGCAGAAGCTTTTTATCTT
>NW_024423453.1:68406790-68407231 GCF_017311325.1 Ursus maritimus
AAATATCTTCTCCCATTCCGTGGGCTGCCTCTTAGTTCTTTTGACTATTTCCTTGGCTGTGCAGAAGCTTTTTATCTTGATGAAGTCCCACAAGTTCATTTTTTCTTTTGTTTCTCTTGCCTTTGGAGATGTGTCATGAAAAAGGTTGCTTTGGCCGATGCCTATGTTCCCCTCTAAAATTTTGATGGATTCCTGTCTCACATCAAGGTCTTTCATCCATTTGGAGTTTATCTTTGTGTATGATGTGAGAGAGTGGTCAAGTTTCATTCTTTTGCACATAGCTGTCCAATTTTCCTAGCACCATTTATTGAAGAGACTGTCTTTTTTCCACTGGATGTTTTTTCCTGCTTTGTCAAAGATTAGTTGCCCAAAGAGCTGAGGGTCCATTTCTGGGTTCTCTATTCTGTTCCATTGGTCTATGTGTCTGTTTTTGTGCCAGTA
>NW_024423453.1:68407768-68437776 GCF_017311325.1 Ursus maritimus
TGACTTCTTCTTTGCCAATTTGAATACTTTTATCCCTTTTTGTTGTCTGATTGCTATTGCAAGGACTTCTAGTACTATGTTGAATAGTAATGGCGAGAGTGGGCATCCTTGTCGTGTTCCTGATTTTAAGGGAAAGGCTTCCAGCTTTTCCCCATTGAGAATGATATTTGCTGTAGGCTTTTCATAAATGGTTTTTATGAAATTGAGGAATGTACCCTCTATCCCTACACTCTGAAGTGTTTTAATGAGTAAAGGATGCTGTATTTTGTCAAATGCTTTTTCTACATCAATTTAGAGAATCATATGGTTCTTGACTCTTTTCTTGTTGATATGATCTATCACACTGATCAATTTGCAAATGTTGAACCACACTTGCATCCCAGAGATGAATCCCACTTGGTCTTGATGGATAATCCTTTTAATGTACTGTTGGATCCAATTAGCTAGGATCTTGTTGAGGATTTTGGCATCCATATTCATCAGGGAAATTGGTCTGTAATTCTCCTTTTTGATGGGGTCTTTGCCTGGTTTGGGGATCAAGGTAATACTGGCCTCATAGAATGAGTTTGGTAGTTTTCCTTCTGTTTCTGTTTTTTTAAACAACTTCAGGAGAATAGGTGTTATTTCTTCTTTGAATGTTTGGTAGAATTCCCTGGGGAATCCGCCAGGCCCTGGACTCTTGTGTTTGGGGAGGTTTTGATCACTGCTTCAATCTCTTCATAATGGATCATTCTGTTTAAATAATCAATTTCTTCCTATTTCAGTCTTGGTAGTTTATAGGTTTCCAGGAAGGCCTCCCTCTCTTCCAGGTTGTTTAATTTATTGGCATAAAGCAGTTGGTAAAAGTTTCTGATGATCCTTCCTACTTCATTGGTGTTGGTTGTGATCTCTCCCCTTTCATTCATAATTTTATTAATTTGGGTCCTTTCTCTGTTCTTTTGAATAAGTCTGGCCAGTGGCTTATTGATCTTATTTATTTTTTCAAAGAAACAGCTTCTAGTTCTGTTGATCTGCTCTACTGTGCTTCTGGTTTCTAATTCATTGATCTCTGCTCTAATCTTGATCACCTGCCTTCTCGTTCATGGGTTAGGCCTGTTCGTCTTTCCAGCTCCAGCTTCTTGAGGTGAGAATATAAAAACTGCCTTTTAGAGTTTTCTATTCTTTTTATTTTATTTTATTTATTCATTTGACAGAGATAGAGACAGCCAGTGAGAGATGGAACACAAGCAGGGGGAGTGGGAGAGGAAGAAGCAGGCTTCCAGTGGAGGAGCCTGATGTGGGGCTTGATCCCAGAACGCTGGGATCATGACCTGAGCCGAAGGCAGACACTTAATGACTGAGCCACCCAGGCGCCCCAGTTTTCATTCTTTTGAGTGAGGCTTGGATGGCTATGTATTTTCCCCTTAGGACTGCCTTTGCATTGTCCCCTAGGTTTTGGACAATGTGTTTTCATTCTCATTGGTCTCTAAAAATTGTTTAATCTGATTTTTAATTTTCTGGTTTACCCAATCATTCTTGAGCAGGATGGTTTGTAGTTTCCAAGTGTTTGAGTTTCTTCCAAATTTTTCCTTGTGATTGAGTTCCAGTTTCAAAGCATTGTGGTCTGAGAATATGCAGGGAATAATTTCAGTCTTTTGGTATCGGTTGAGACCTGTTTTGTGACCCAGTATATGGTCTATTCTGGAAAAAGTTCCATGTGCATTTGAAAAGAATGAGTATTCTGTTGTTCTGGGGTGTAGTGTTCTATATATATCTATGAGGTACATCTGGTCCAGTATATCATTCAAAGCTCTTGTTTCTTTGTTGATTTCTGCTTAGGTGATCTGTCTACTGCTGAGAGTGGAGTGCTGAGGTCCACTACTATTAATGTGTTATTATCTATATGTCTCTTTATTCTGGAATCACATAGTTTATGCGATTTTACTTTTCAGATCCTTTTTGTGGCAGGGATAAATTGAGCCAAATGTAACAGGTAACAAAATTGTTTTATGACTAATTAGAGCTATAATTAATAGAGACACAGTATAGTGAAGTGGTTAAGATAGCTAAAGAATTTGAAGTGTCTAGTGCATGAAGTGTCTAGTTACATTAATAAATGTTAGGGTGGTAATACGTAGTATTTAAAAAAATAGAAGTAGCTTAAAATAAAAATATAAAATGAGTTTAAAATAAAATATACTAAAAATATAGAATACAATATACCAGGTATTGGGAATAAATGTTTTATATAGCCTTTTTATTAAATCTTAACAAAAATCCATAAGGTGCGTATTATTTTCTTTGCATACAGCATTTTATTAATTTAGGTGTACAATATAATGATTCGACAATTCTATACAATTCTCAGTGCTCATCAATAAGTGTACTCTTTTTTATTTTTAATTTTATTTTTAATTTTTAAAATAATTTTTATTTTGTTATATTAGTCACCACACAGTACATCCCCAGTTTTTGATGAAATGTTCATGATTCATTATTTGCGTATAACACCCAGTGAACCATGCAATATGTGCCCTCCTTATACCCATCACCGGCCTATCCAAAACCCACCCTCCCTCTGAAGCCGTCAGTTTGTTCCCAGAGTCCACACTCTCTCATGGTTCATTCCCCCTTCTGTTTACCCCCATTCCTCCCTTCTTTCTCCTACCAATCTCCTATTTCTTATGTTCCATAAATGAGGTGAAACCATATGATAATTGTCTTTCTCTGCTTGACTTATTTCGCTTAACATAATCTCCTAGGCCTGTCCATGTTGCTGCAAATGTTGTGTAATCATTCTTTCAAACGACGGTGAGTAATATTCCATTGTATATATGGACCACATCTTCTTAATCCAGTCATCTGTGAAGGGCATCTCGGCTCCTTCCACAATTTAGCTATTGTGGACAATGCTGCTATGAACATTGGGGTGCATATGGCTCTTCTCTTCACTACATCTGTATCTTTGGGGAATACCCAGTAGTGCAATTGCTGGATCACAGGGTAGCTCAATTTTTGACTTTTAAAGGGACCTCCACACTGTTATCCAAAGTGGCTGTACCAACTTGCATTCCCACCAACAGTGTAAAAGGGATCCCCTTTCTCCACATCCTCTCCAACATTTGTTGTTTCTTGCCTTGTCAATTTTTGCCATTCTAACTGGCGTAAGGTGGTATCTCAATGGGGTTTTGATTTGAATTTCCCTGATGGCTAATGATGTTGAACATTTTTTCATGTGTCTGTTAGCCATTTGTATGTCTTCATTGGAAAAGTGTCTGTTCATATCTTTTGCCCATTTTTCGATTTGATTATTTGTTTCTCGTGTATTGAGTTTGAGAAGTTCTTTGTAGATCTTGGATACCAGTCTTTTATCTGTAGTGCAATTTGCAAATATATTCTCCCATTCTGTGGGCTGCCTCTTAGTTTTTTTGACTGTTTCCTTGGCAGTGCAGAAGCTTTTTATCTTGATGAAGTCCCACAAGTTCATTTTTTCTTTTGTTTCTCTTGCCTTTGGAGATGTGTCATGAAAAAGGTTGCTTTGGCCGATGCCTATGTTCCCCTCTAAAATTTTGATGGATTCCTGTCTCACATCAAGGTCTTTCATCCATTTGGAGTTTATCTTTGTGTATGATGTGAGAGAGTGGTCAAGTTTCATTCTTTTGCACATAGCTGTCCAATTTTCCTAGCACCATTTATTGAAGAGACTGTCTTTTTTCCACTGGATGTTTTTTCCTGCTTTGTCAAAGATTAGTTGCCCAAAGAGCTGAGGGTCCATTTCTGGGTTCTCTATTCTGTTCCATTGGTCTATGTGTCTGTTTTTGTGCCAGTACCATGCTGCCTTGGTGATCACAGCTTTGTGGTATAGCTTGAAATCCGGCAATGTGATGCCCCCAGCTTTGTTCTTCCTTTTCAACAATTCCTTGGCGATTTGGGGTCTTTTCTGGTTCCACACAAATTTAAAGGCTGTTTGTTCCAGTTCTTTGAAAAATGTCTTTGGTATTTTGATCGGGATGGCATTGAAAGTGTTGAAAGCATAGACATTTTAACTCTGTTAATTCTTCCAATCCATGAGCATGGAATATTTTTCCATCTTTTTGTGTCTTCTTCAATGTCTTTCAAGAGTGATTTGTAGTTTCTAGAATATAGGTCCTTTACGTCTCTGGTTAAGTTAATTCCGAGATAATGTATGATTTTTGGTGCTATTGTAAATGGAATGGATTTCCTAATTTCTTTTTCTTCAGTCTTATTGTTCGTGTATAGAAATGCAACCGATTTCTGAGCATTGATTTTGTATCCCGCCACATTACTGAATCGCTCTATAAGTTCTAGTAGTTTGGGGGTGGAGTCTGTTGGGTTTTCCATATAGAGTATCATGTCATCTGCAAAGAGAGACAGTTTGACTTCTTCTTTGCCAATTTGAATACTTTTATCCCTTTTTGTTGTCTGATTGCTATTGCAAGGACTTCTAGTACTATGTTGAATAGTAATGGCGAGAGTGGGCATCCTTGTCGTGTTCCTGATTTTAAGGGAAAGGCTTCCAGCTTTTCCCCATTGAGAATGATATTTGCTGTAGGCTTTTCATAAATGGTTTTTATGAAATTGAGGAATGTACCCTCTATCCCTACACTCTGAAGTGTTTTAATGAGTAAAGGATGCTGTATTTTGTCAAATGCTTTTTCTACATCAATTTAGAGAATCATATGGTTCTTGACTCTTTTCTTGTTGATATGATCTATCACACTGATCAATTTGCAAATGTTGAACCACACTTGCATCCCAGAGATGAATCCCACTTGGTCTTGATGGATAATCCTTTTTTAATGTACTGTTGGATCAATTAGCTAGGATCTTGTTGAGATTTTGGCATCCATATTCATCAGGAAGTTGGTCTGTAATTCTCCTTTTTGATGGGGTCTTTGCCTGGTTTGGGATCAAGGTAATACTGGCCTCATAGAATGAGTTTGGTAGTTTTCCTTCTGTTTCTGTTTTTAAACAACTTCAGGAGAATAGGTGTTATTTCTTCTTTGAATGTTTGGTAGAATTCCCTGGGGAATCCGCCAGGCCCTGGACTCTTGTGTTTGGGGAGGTTTTGATCACTGCTTAATCTCTTCATAATGGATCATTCTGTTTAAATAATCAATTTTCTTCCTATTTCAGTCTTGGTAGTTTATAGGTTTCCAGGAAGGCCTCCTCTCTCTTCAGGTTGTTAATTTATTGGCATAAAGCAGTTGGTAAAAGTTTCTGATGATCCTTCCTACTTCATTGGTGTTGGTTGTGATCTCTCCCCTTTCATTCATAATTTTATTAATTTGGGTCCTTTCTCTGTTCTTTTGAATAAGTCTGGCCAGTGGCTTATTGATCTTATTTTTTTTCAAAGAAACAGCTTCTAGTTCTGTTGATCTGCTCTACTGTGCTTCTGGTTTCTAATTCATTGATCTCTGCTCTAATCTTGATCACTGCCTTCTCGTTCATGGGTTAGGCCTGTTGTCTTTCCAGCTCCAGCTTCTTGAGGGTGAGAATATAAAAACTGCCCTTTTAGAGTTTTCTATTCTTTTTATTTTATTTTATTTATTCATTTGACAGAGATAGAGACAGCCAGTGAGAGATGGAACACAAAGCAGGGGGGAGTGGGAGAGGAAGAAGCAGGCTTCCAGTGGAGGAGCCTGATGTGAGGGCTTGATCCCAGACCGCTGGGATCATGACTCTGAGCCGAAGAGCAGACACTTAATGACTGAGCCACCCAGGCGCCCCAGTTTTCATTCTTTTGAGTGAGGCTTGGATGGCTATGTATTTTCCCCTTAGGACTGCCTTTGCATTGTCCCTAGGTTTTGGACATGTGTTTCATTCTCATTGGTCTCTAAAAATTGTTTAATCTGATTTTTAATTTTTCTGGTTTACCCAATCATTCTTGAGCAGGATGGTTTGTAGTTTCCAAGTGTTTGAGTTTCTTCCAAATTTTTCCTTGTGATTGAGTTCCAGTTTCAAAGCATTGTGGTCTGAGAATATGCAGGGAATAATTTCAGTCTTTTGGTATCGGTTGAGACCTGTTTTGTGACCCAGTATATGGTCTATTCTGGAAAAAGTTCCATGTGCATTTGAAAAGAATGAGTATTCTGTTGTTCTGGGGTGTAGTGTTCTATATATATCTATGAGGTACATCTGGTCCAGTATATCATTCAAAGCTCTTGTTTCTTTGTTGATTTCTGCTTAGGTGATCTGTCTACTGCTGAGAGTGGAGTGCTGAGGTCCACTACTATTAATGTGTTATTATCTATATGTCTCTTTATTCTGGTTAAGAGTTGCCTTGTGTATCTAGCTGCTCCCCTGTTGGGGGCATAGATATTTATAATTATCATATCCACTCGTTGGATACACCCTTTAAGAATAATATAGTGTCCTTCTGTATCTCTAACTACAGTCTTTACTTTAAAATTGAATCTGTCTGATATGAGAATTGCTAACCCAGCTTTCTTTTGAGGTCCAATGGCATGAAAAATGGTTTTCCATCCCTTCACTTTCAGTCTGGATGTATCTTTAGTTTCAAAATGAGTCTCTTATAGACAGCAAATGGATGGGTCATGTCTTTTTATCCAATCTGCAACCCTGTGGCGTATTATGGGAGCATTTAGGCCATTCACATTGAGAGTGATTATTGAGAGATATGATTTTAATGATGTCATGTTTTCTGTGAAGTCTTTGTTTCTCTAGATTGTAAATTTCTGTTCTGTATTACTCTTGGGGCCTTTTTACTTATATAGAACCCCCCTTAATATCTCATGTCGGGCTGGTTTTGTGGTTACAAATTCCTTCAGTTTCTGCTGATCTTGGAAGGTCCTTATCTCTCTATCAATTCTGAATGACAGCCTTGCTGGATAAAGGATCCTTGGCTGCATGTTCTTCTCAGATAGAGCTTTGAAAATACTCTGCCAACCCTTTCTGGCCTGCCAGGTCTCTGTAGATGGGTCTGACGTTATTCTGATATTTTTCCCTCTGTATGTAAGGATTTTCTTCTCCCTGGCTACTTTCAATACTGTATCCTTGGATCTAATATTTGCGAATTGCACTATGACATGACATGGTGTAGGCTTGTTCTCATTGATCTTGGGCGGGGTCCTCTCTGCCTCTTGGACATGAATGCTTGTATCCTTTGCCAGATTAGGGAAGTTCTCAGCTACAATTTATTCAGATATCTCTTCTAGACCTCTCTCTTTCTCCACCCCCTCAAGGATGTCGATGATTCTGACATTGGAACTTTCATTGAGTCAGTAATCTCCCATAATCTACATTCTTGAGATTGGATTTTTTTGAGCCAAGTTTCCATTTTAACTTTTTCTTCTACTATCCCATCTTCCAATTCACTAATTTGTTCTTCTGCCTCATTTACCCTGGGGATCAGAGCGTCTAGTTTAGACTGCATTTGATTCATAGCATTTTTAATTTCTGCCAGATTTGCTCTCATTTCCACCCCTAGAGATTCTATATTCTCGTTAATATTTTCATTAATATTTTTTTCAAGCCTACGCATCATCTTGACCATTGTTACTCTGAACTCCATTTCTGACAATTGACAATTTGGTTATATCCATATCTATCAGTTCTGTGGCAGAGGCCACAGTCTCTGTCTCCTTTCTTTGCTGAGGGTTTCTCCTCCTCATCACTCTGATGAGGAGAGGTTGCGGGGATGCCCAGATTATTGACCAAGAGCCAGGCAGTGTGCACTTGTTTTATAGGGACCTTAGGGATGTGGGCTTCTTGATTTTTCAGCCTGCCTTCTGGGGGAGGGGTCTGCCACGCTGATACTCAGGCAACCCTGTTTGGGTAGAGTTGCCCCGTCCCCTGCTAGGGGGATGGAGATGGGCACAATGTGAACTGGTATTTCTGAGCTTTTGTTCTCTGGCAGCTTTCCCTGGCAGTTTTCTGTGCCTCTTCTGAGAGTCAGAGCAGCAGTGGCCGTATCCTAGCCTCTGTCTCAAAACAGAGAGATCTCAGTCTGCTCTCCCCTGAGCTCTCCCGGCCACTCTAACTCTGTTTCTGTCAGTGCTGCTAAAAACCCCCACAGCATCCCGGGATGTGCACCCCACAGCCACTCTCCCGGTCCTCACTTCCAGGGCTGGCACATCTCTGTCCTTTGTGCTTCTAACACCGCCAGCCACCCCCGGCTCCCATGTGCACTCCCGAGCTCCGGTATTAATCCGGTTCCAGTGAGCTCTCTGGAGCTCTGGTTTTTCAGTCTGGTCCCGCGTGCACTCCCGAGCTGAGCTCTCAGTTTCAGTCTAGTTTGAGTGTGCACTCCTGAGCTCCTGTTTTCAGCCTGATTGCACGTGCATTCCTGGACTCACGGTCTCAGTCTGCTTTCTCGTGGGTGCCAGTTCAGGAGTCCGGCCCACTCTCCAGTGCAGGTGGCTAATGCTTCCTGATGCCCCAGCATGGTGGCTCCCTTCCCCTTCCGTTTATCTTCCAATATCTGTGTGCAGATTCACAACTCCCTGCTTCATACCTCAATACTCAGCACTGGAGATGTTCATTTGTAGAGATCCAGATGTATCTTCCTGTGTCTCAGGCTGATTTCGTGGGTGTTCAAGATGGTCTGGTAGATATGAGCTCAATTCAGGGGACCAAGTGAAGAAGGGTTCCCCTACTCCTCCACCATCTTTTTCCTTCTCAAGACCAGGTACGTATTATTGTAATTCTGACTTTACCATAAAGACACTGGTAGTTAGAACAGCTATGTAAATTGTCAAAGGCCATTGCTGTCAAGTGGAGGAGCTGCCATTTGAGATCAGGCAGTGTGATTACAAACATTCTTAGCCACTACCTTAATATTGCTTTTCCCATTGAAAAAAGGTACATTGGCCAGAGTATTATTTTTCAGTTTTATTGAGAAATAACTGACATACATCACTGTATAAGTTTAAGGAATACAGCATGGTGGTTTGATTTACATATATTGTAAAGTGATTACCACAATAAGTTTAGTTAACATCTATCATCTCATATAGATAAAATTAAAAGAAAGAAACAATTTTTTTCTTCATGATAAGTACTCTTAAGATCTACTCTGTTAACTTTTCTATAGATCTATAGCAGTGTTAGCTATAGTCATCATGTTGTACATTATGCCCCAAGGACTTGTTTATCTTAGAACTGGAAGTTTGTACCTTTTGACCATTTCCCTCCGGTTTCCCTTCTCCCCACACCTTGCCTCTAGTAACCACAAGTCTGATCTCTTTTTCAATGAGTTTTGCTTGTTTTTAGAATCCACATATAAGTGAGATCCTACAGTATTTGTCTTTCTCTGCCTGACTCATTTCACTTAACATAATACCTTTAAGGTTTATCTGTGTTGTCACAAATGGTAGAAATTTCTATGTTTTTTAATGGCTGAATAATATTCCATAGTATATATATACAACAACTTCTTTATTCATCCACTTAGGCTGTTTCCATGTCTTGGCTATTATAACTAATGCTGCTTTACACATAGGGGTGCATATCTTTTCAAATTAGTATTTTTATTTTCTTTGGGTAAATATCCAGTAGTAGAATTACTGGATCTAAGATAGCTCTATTTTTAATTTTTTGAAGAGTCTCCATACTGTTGTCCACAGTGGCTGCACCAATTTACATGCCCACCAACAGTGCACAAGGATTCCTTTTTCTTCATATCCTCACCAATACTGTTATTTCTTGTGTGTGTGTGTGTGTTTATTTTAGCCATTTTGACAGGTGTGAGGTAATATCTCATTGTGGGTTTGATTTCCATTTTCCTGATGATAAACCATGTTGAGTATCTTTTCATGTGTCTATCAGGTTATCTGCATGTCTTCTTTGAAAAAATGTCTATTCAGGTCCTCTGACTACTTGTTAATTGAATGTGTTTATTTATTTTTTTGGTTGCTGTTATTATTGAGTTTATAAGTTTTTAAAATATTTTGGATGGTAACTTCTTATCGGATATATCATATGCAAATATTTTCTTCCATTCAATAGATTGAATTTTCCTTTTGGTGATGTTTACATTTGCTGTGCAAAAGCCTTTTTTTTGATGCAGGCTAATAGTTTATTTTTGCTTTTATTTTCCTTGCCTGAGGAGACATATCTGTAAATATTTTGCTAAGGTGATATCTAAGAGATTACTGCCTATGTTTCCTTTTAAGAGTTTTATGGTTTCAGGTCTCACATTTAGGTCTTTGATCTATTTGAGTTTATTTTTTTTGTATGTTATAAGAAAGTAGTCCATTTGCATCTTTCTGCATGTAGCTGTTCGATTTTTCCCAACACTATTTATTGAAGAGACTTTCTGCCCCATTGTATATTCTTGCCTTCATTGTCAGAGATTAATTGACCATATAGATGTTGGTTTATTTATGGGCTCTCTATACTGTTCTGTGGATCTATGTGTCTATTTTTGTGGCAGTATCATATTGTTTTGATTACTATAATTTTGTAGTATATCTTGAAATCTGGGTTGTGATACCTCCAACTTTTTCTTCTTTCTCAAGATTACTTTGGTTATTCTAGTCTTTTATGTTTCCACACAAATTTTATGATTGTTATAGTTTTTTTCATAGAAATTGCACTAATTTTTTCATAGGAATTGCACTAAAGCATAGGTTGCTTTGGGTGATATGGACATTTTAATGATATTAGTTCTAATCCATGAGCGTGGTGTATCTTCCCATTTGTTTGTGTTGTTTTCAATTTCTTTCATAACTGTCATAGTTTTCAGACTAGAGGTCTTTCACTTCATTGTTGAAATTTTTTCATAGATATTTTATTGTTTTTGGTGCAATTGTAAATGGATTGTTCCCTAATTTCTTTCTGCTACTATTTTCTGCTACTACAGATTTCTGTTTGTTAATTTTGTATCCTGAAGCTTTACTAAACTCATTCATAGTTCTAATAGTTTTTTGATGAAGTCTTTGGGGTTTTCTATATATAGTATCATGTTGTCTACATATAGTGATAGTTTTACTTCTTCTTTACCAATTTGGATGCCTTTTATTTCTTTTTCTTGTCTGATTGCTGTGGCCATGACTTTCAGTACTATGTTGTCTAAAGGTGGTAAGAATGGACATTATTGTCTTATTCATAATGTTAAAGGAAAAACTCTCCATTTTTCACCATGTTACTTGTGGGTTTTTCATAAACTTTATTATATTAAGACACGTTTTCTCTAAATTCACTTCGTTGAGAGTTTTTATCATGAACAGATGTTGTATTTTGTCAAATCTTTTTCTGCATCTATTGAGAAGATTATATGGTTTTCATCATTCCTCTTGTTAACATTGTGTATCACAATGATTCATTTGCCCATATCAAATTATGCTTGCATTCCTGGAATAAATCCCACTTGATTATTGTGAATGATCCTTTTACTGTATTGTTGAATTTGGCTTGCTAATATTTTGTTGAGGAGTTTTGCATCTATGTTCATCGGAGTTATTGGCCTGTAGTTTTCTTCCCTTCCCTTCCCTTTCCTTTCCTTCCCTTCCCTTTCCCTTTCCTTTTCCCTTTCCTTTTTTTTCTTTTCTTTTCCTTCCCTTTCTTCCCTTCCCTTCACTCCCTCCCTCCCTCCTTTCCTTTCTTTCTTTCTTTCTTTCTTTCTTTCTTTCTTTCTTTCTTTCTTTCTTTCTCTTTTCTTTCATATATTTTTCTGATTTGGTATCAAGGTAATGCTGGCCTCCTAGAATGAATTCAGAAGTTTCTCTTCATATTCTGTTTTTTGGAACACTTTGAGAAGAACAGGTATTAACTTTACTTTAAATGTTTGATAGAATTCATCTGTGAAGAAAACTGGTCCTGGAATTTTGTTTATTGAGATTTTTGTGATTACTGACTCAGTTTCATTACTAGTAATTGGTTTTTACAAATTTTCTATTTCCTCTTGATTCAGTTTTAGAAGTATGTTTGGTTTTAGGAATTTATTTCTTTTAGGTAGCCCAATTTGTTTGCATGAAATTTTTTTGTAATGGTCTCTTATAATTCTTTGTATTTCTGTGGTGTCAGTTGTTATTTCTCTTCATTTCTGATTTTAGTTATTTGAGTCCTCTCTTTTTTTCTTGAGAAGTCTGGCCAAAGATTTATCCGTTTTGTTTATCTGAGAACCAGCTATTGATTTCATTGTTCTTTTCTAATAGTAGAAGTAGTAGTCTTTATTTCAGTTCTTTCTGCCTTAATCTTTATTATTTCATTTTCTTTTACTAGCTTGGGCTTTGTTTTTCTATTCCTAGTACCTTTGGTATAAGGTTAGGTTGTTTGCTTTGGATTTTTCTTATTTCTTGAGATAGGCCTGTAGGGCTATAAAATTCCCTTAGAACTGCTGTTGCTGAATCCCTCTTAGAACTGCTAAATGGCGTAAGCCATTGTATTTGCATTTTCATTTGTCTCGATATATTTCTGCTTCAATTTATTGTTGACACATTGGTTGTTTAGTAGCATGTTGTTTAGTTTTCATGTGTTTGTGTTTTTTCCTTGTAATTGATTTCTGGTTTCACAGCATTGTGGTCAGAAAAGATGCTTGATGCGATTTCAATTTTTGTAGAGTTATTGAGACTTGTTTTATGGCTTAATATGTGATCTATCCTGAAGAATATTCCATGTGCACTTGTGCAGAATGTGAATGCTTCTGTTTTTGGATGAAATGTTTTGTATATATCTGTTAGGTCCATATGGTTGAATGTGTCACTGTTTCCTTGATTTTTCTGTCAGGATGATCTATCCACTAATGGAAATGTAGTGTGAAAGTCCCCTACTATTATTATATTGTCACCAATTTCTCCCTTAATGTCTGTTAATATTTGCTCTGTGTATTTAGGTGCTCCTATGTTGGGTGCATAGATATTTACCATTGTTATATCCTCTTTGGATTGCTCTCTTTATCATTATGTAATGCCCTTCTTTGTCTCTTGACAGAGTCTGTTTTAAAGTCTCCTCTGTCTGATAAAAGTATTGTTACCTTGGCTTTTTTTCCTTTCACTTTCATTTGCATGGAATATCTTTTTCCATTCCTTTACTTTTAGTCTGTATGTGTCTTTAGATCTGAGGTGAGTATCTTGTAAGGAGCATATAGATAGGTCTAGTTTTTTATCCTTTCAGTCACCCTATGTCTTTTGATTGGAGCATTTAGTCCACTTACATTCAAAGTAATTATTGATAGCTATGTACATATTGCCATTTTGTGAATTGTTTTCTGGTTGTTCTTGTAGTTTTTCTCCATTCCTTACTTCTTCTCTTGCTCTTTTCCCTTTTGCAGTTTGATGGCTTTCTTTAGTATTATACTTGGATTCATTTCTCTTTATTTTTGTATATCTATTATAAGTTTTTTGTTTGTTTGTTTTTTTAAAGATTTTATTTATTTATTTGACAGAGAGAGATAGCCAGAGAGAGAGGGAACACAAGCAGGGGGAGTAGGAGAGGAAGAAGCAGGCTCCCAGAAGAGCCTGGTGCGGGGGTTGATCCCATAACGCCGAGATCACGCCCTGAGCCGAAGGCAGACGCTTAACGACTGAGCCACCCAGGTACCCCTATCTATTATAAGTTTTTAATCTGTGGTTACCGTTGGGGTCAAATATAATGTCCTATGTGGATAAGAGTCTGTAGTAGGTTGAAGGTCCTTAAATTTGAACACATTCCATAAGCACTAAATTTTTTTTTAATATTTTATTTATTCATTCAACAGAGAGAGAGACAGCCAGTGAGAGCGGGAAGACAAGCAGGGGGAGTGGGAGAGGAAGAAGCAGGCTCCCAGTGGAAGACCCTGACGTGGGGCTCGATCCTGAAACGCCAGGATCACGCCCTGAGCCAAAGGCAGAAGCCCAATGACGGAGCCACCCAGGCGCCCCAATAAGCACTAAATTTTTACTCACTCCTCCACATTTTATGTTTATAATGTCATATTTTATAATTTTTTAATTTTGTATATTCCTTGACTAATTTTTGTAGATATAATAAATTTTACCACTTTTGTATTTTAAACTCCATACCAACTTTATAAGTGACTGATTTACTATCTTTACTATATGTTTGCTTTTACCTTTGAAATTTTTTCCTTTCATAATATTTCATGTAAGGCTGGTTTAGTGGTGATGAACTCCTTTAACTTTTATATGTCTAGAAAATTCTTTATTTCTCTCTCAATTTTGAATGATAATCTTGCTGGGTGCAGTATTTTGGTTTGTAAATTTTTTTTTTCCTTTCAGCACTTTGCATATATCATGCCACTGACTTCTGTCCTGCAATACTTCTGCTGAAAAATCAGCTGATAGACTTATGGGGTTTCCCTTGTATGTAACTCTTTTCTTCTCTTGTGCTACTTTTAAAATTCTCTGTATTATCATTATCATTATTTTTTGCCATTTTAATTATTATGTGTCTTGGTGTGGACCCTGTTAGGTTAAGCTAGTTAGGGACCCTCTGTGTATCTGGATCTGGATCCCTCCTTTCCAGATGAGGGAAGTTTTCAGGTATTATTTCTTCATATAAGTTTTCTGCTCCCTTCTCTCCCTCCTCTCCTTCTGGGATTCCTTTAATATGAAAGTTGTTATGATGTCACAGAGTTCCCTTAATCTATTCTCTTTTATTATTATTATTATTATTGTCTCTTTTCGCTCTTCAGTTTGGTAGTTTTCCATTACCTTGTCTTCTAGATTGCTGATCCATTCTTCTACATCCTTGAATCTGCTGTTTATTCCTTCTAGTGTATTTTTTTGAAAGAGGGAGGGGCAAAGGGAGAGGAAGAGAGACAGAATCTTAAGCAGGCTCCATGCTCAACATAGAGCTCAATGAAGGGTTTGATCTCATGACCCTGAGATCATGACCTGAGCTAAAATCAAGAGTCAGATGCTTAACCAACTGAGTCACCCAAATGCCCCTTCTAGTATATTTTTCATTTCATTTCAGGTATTGAGTTCTTCAGCTCTGGCTGGTCCTTTTTAAGTATTTTCTATCTCTTTGTTGAAATAGTCACTGAACTCATTCACTCTACTGTCAAGTCGAGTGTCTTTACAACTATTACTTTTGACTCTTTTTCGGTTATATTGCTTATTTCCAATTCATTTCACTCTTTTACTCTGATTTTTGTCTTGTTCTTTCATTTGGGACATATTCCTCCATTTCCTCATTTTGTCTAACTCCTGATTTGTCTAACTTTGTGTTTGTTTCCATGTATAGGTAAGTGAGCTATGTCTCCTGGTCTTGAAAGTAATGGCCTTGTGTAGAAGAGATCCTGTGGTGCCTTGTAGCACAATCCCCCCTGGTCACCAGAACTGTGTATTCTGTGGGTGTCCCCTGTGTGGACTGCATGCATTCTTCTATTGTGGCTGAGCCATAGTTGTCTTCAGCTTAGCCGGCTGCAAGGACTGGCTTTACCTTCTGTGGGCAAACCAGGCAGGGTTTGCTCCCCATGCTGCTGAGAGGCCCAGCTGTACCTGCTATAGGTTCATAGGTAGGTGGGGCCAGGAGTCAGCCTAGCTGTCGGTAGTGTGCACTGTTGTGTGAGATTACCTCCCTTCTCCCCTGGGCAGGAGTCACTCTGGAGTGGCACTGGTCTTGGCTGGTGCTGCATGTCATATGTGGTAGGGTAGGAGCCCTTTGAAGGAACACCTCCTGAGGTGGGTGGGTTGGTGGGTGACCATAGGGGAACATATGGGTGGAGCATGTAGTAGTGGCAAAGTGGATGAAGAGTGTTAGCACCGGCTCCCACAAGCATCTGACTATCTAGGCTTGCAGAGGGGACAGAAATGGTTTTACCAGCACTTTTATTCCCAGAGAAATCTCTTGCAGATCCCCGCCCCCCAGCACATATTCTAAGATTGTCAATAAATCTCCTTCACATATACCTCAGGTGCTATTCAAATTGCTGCTTCAGTGCTACCTCTGGGCTGAGTTTTCCTGTAAACTGCCTCTTTAAGGGTTGGGACTCAGTTTCCCATCACCCTCCTGCTCTCCCAGAGTTAAGCATGTTGATTTTTAAAACTCCCAGAATTAAGCCTTAGTGATTTTAAAAGCTCCTGGAGTTAAGCCCCTCTGGTTTTCAAAGCCAGATGTTATGGGGACTGTCTTCCCAGTGCAGATCTCTAGTACTGGATGTGCTTGGTGTGGCATCTGTTCTTCTCATTCCTTTGTGCTTTGATATCCCTCCTGTTTGTAGTTAGATGTGCCAGGGATTTGGTTCCCAACTGTGTCTTCACCTCTCCTCCCCTTTTCAAAATGTGGCTTCCTCTCTGTGACCAGCTATGGAATATCTGTTCTGGCCAGCTTCAGGTCATTTTCCAAGGTAGTTATGTAGATGTAGGTGTTATCTCAATGTGTTCATGACATGACATGAGCTCAGGATCCTCCTATTCCACTCTCTACACCGTCTTCCTGCTTCTTCCCTGTGATTATGTTTTTATGTGCCTACAAGTTTACATATTCAAACATACCTGTATAAATCCTTTTCTACTATCCTGAATTTTATTCAGTAGCTCATAATGAAGTGGGGGAATTTTCCAGAATCTCCCCTATTTTTTAACCTCATAAATAATGATGGAGATAAGCAGAAAGAACAAGTTGTCTTTGGGACTGAGGTCTTATCCTAGGCCAGAGTAGGCAGTGGGAAAGCACTAGGTTAGAAGGAATGAAGAATAGAGCATGTGCTCCTTCCAGGAATGCTTGTGACTTTTCTTGGTTCTTGGGTGGCAACAGTCAACAGGGGCAAATGGGCAGGTTCTATCATTAGAAACACTTGGGCTTCAATATTCATACTTCTTTTTGTTTGATGTGGGTTTGGGGGAAATTACTTCTTTATGAATCACAGTAAGATTATTTGGAAATTGGAACTAATATGGAACTGGAACTAACCATTTCTCAGGTTTGTAGGGAAATTAATTGAAATAATGTGTATAAATCACCAGGCACAGAGCATCATAGGCCTTATACTTCCCAGCCTACTTTCTTACATCAATTATATGTTTTATCTGAGCAAACAAGACTCCAGAGATTATCTTAACTAATATATACCTCTAAAAATATATTTTTAAGAAATTATTTTTTTTAATATTCTGGTGATATGCTGAATACATAAAGTTGATGTTCTTGTTATGTCATTGTGAGTTTTTTACTGATAAATTATCAAGTTAGAATGATTTATCATTTTTAATTTTAGTTAAGACAATATGGTCATTGTATCTATGCTCCATCCCTTCTTTCTACCTTCCCTTTGTTATTCATTTGATATTTAGTTCAATTTTCAGAATATTCACAATGTAACAAATGCTAAGAGACTTTCTTATACCTAATCTAAGTGTCAGTGGTCTTAGTGTGTACTAATTTTTAAGGAATTTTCCTGACTTTTACCACTAAAGTAGAAATCATAAAAAATAGAGAACATCTGTGAAAGTCAAGGGCTGCATTTGCTCATACATCCAAAAAAAAAAAAAAAAAAGAAAAAAGCAAAGCAAAACAAAACAAAACCAGATCATTGAATCACTTATAAATTAGAAGCATTCAAAATACAAAATAAATAAAATATGTAGAACCAAGTTCTTTATATCAATACTAAATGTTTAGGTGAAATAAAGAGCAAAACACTGTTTTGGATGCTGAAGAAAGATTTTCCATTAATTTTTATGACTGCTGTGAAAAACACATAAATATAATGTATATGAATCATCTACTCTTTGGGGCCATAAAACTATGCTTTCTAATTAGATCTGTAAGATTTGGCTTAGTTAGAATCTATTACAGCTCCAGAGCAACTGATCTATAGCAGCTGGGAGTTTCCAGCGCTCTCTGCTGTTGTTAGAACTATGAACCTGCTGCCCAGAACCAGGCCCTAGGGCATGTTTTCAATCTTTCCTGCTTTAATGGTTCTAGGTTGGATTGTTTGATGATTGTTGCAGGAAAATATAGGATGCTTGGGCGGATCCAAACTCAGTATTTACTTGAGCACCTACTTGATGAGTGCTTTAGAAGAGATAACTCCTTGAATGCTCACAAAAGTCATTTAAGTTGGGTACTCCCAGAATCTCCATTTAATAGATAATGAAACTGGTGCAATTTTTGCAAGGTTACATATGTAGATAGTGATGGAAATGAGATCTGACCTCAGGCTGTTTGGAGCAAGCTCACTTATATAACTGCTGCCTTCTAGAGACACAGGGGTTGCTGCTGAACATCCCACCCCCCCCCCACCTTATTGCCACCACACCTCAAAGAAGAAAAAATTCCTGCACTGCAGATGTTTTCTAAGTTTATACATGTGGAAAATAATCATAAGTGAGAAATGAAGGAGATATTCAGTAACTTGTAAATACAGGGCCCTTCTTACATTCACATTCATGCTTCTAAGCCTTTGCTCTCAGCCAACATTTCTCTAACCCAGAGCTTCTCCCTGTTGCCCTGTCTGCTGAAGTTGCAGGGCCAGGCTCACATTCCATATCCCTTCTGACAAACTTGTTTATGGGATTCTATGTAGTTTCCTCCATTTGTGGACATCTTTGACACTTGGGAGCTTGTTTCATTTAGAGACAGATGTATAAGGTAATAAGGGCATTGAATTTGGGGCTTGAAGAACTGTGTTTAAGATTCAGCTCAAGGGCTTATTTGCTGGGTGACCTTCAACGGACCACAATCTGAGACACGTTTTTTGTTCTCAGTGTTAACAAGACAAAGATTTAGCTATTTAGAAGGCAAACTTTATCTAAGGATTAACCAAGATTACAAATTTAAAAATGATTTATAAATGATGACACACTCTACAATATATACTGTGGTGTAATTCCAATCTCTTTTTCTTAGCTCCCAAAACAAATGATAAACTTTTAAGGAGAGAATTTGCAATTTTCATACATTTATATTTTCTTTGGCTTCAAGCTTAGAAACTTGAGTATAGTGGGTGCTCAATAAACATTGCTGATTTGTATGCAAGATGAGGGTGATTTTTTTTCCAGGAACTATTTTTTAGTTCTTTTTACACAGTTTATCTACATTGGCAGATATTTTTTTCTCAAGTTAAAATTTTAATATGTATTTCTACTCTTTAATTTTGCACTTCCTTTCTAGGAATATATATTTCCAAATGGCAGAGGTATGTGTGTGCGTATTTCTTGTTTTTGTAAAGTTGAAGATGTGACCAGAGGGAAAATGAAAGGATAAGGTATAAAGTATAGAGAAAAATTTCAAGATTCATGTCATGTTTTGGTGGGTGAGAAGCAGCAAAAGAAGAGGTAAATTAAAGCTGGGAATTGTATTGATAGAGGTGGATGAGATGGTATTGACTAGATACCAAGACTCTTTGTTTTCTGAGTAAAGAGGTGCATTATAGGTGTTTCAGTACCTTTTATTTGGTTGAGATGGTGATTTCATGGATGAAGCCGACATATGGCCAGCTTCTCCTCCATAGTCTGGGGCAGCTCCCTCTCCCTATTGTGGGGAAGTACCTGATCTTGTTTTTGCAAAGCAAGAGGAGCAGTTGGATCACATTCTCAAATACTGGCTGTGCTTTGTGAGCTGTCTTAGAAGCTATTGCTAAGGTGTTTCCCATTCTTTCAATTTCCCGCTGCTACCTGGGTTCCTGTGGGACATCCCAGAGCAACAGAAGGATGGGCTGATGGGCGGGCAGCTAGATTTCAGCTCAGCCTCACCACCTGGCTCCATAACCTGCTCCATCTGTCAGTTGTTCCGGGTGGCTGAAGAGTCCAGCAGTTCAAAGCACTACTTCGGGCTGCTTCTGAGCATTTCTCTACTCTCCAAGGACCTGATATTCTGGCCAGAGAGAAGGGAATGTATCCAAGTGCTCCTTGCCCTAGCAGTCTAGGGTGTATGGGATTGGCAGCCACAAGGTTCCATACCGTTCTGCTCCTTAGGAATTTGAATAAGAATTCTGCTTATTTCTGTTCATTTACCATCTTTTCTCATGTTCCATCTGTGTGAAGTTTGGAATGATGTTTATAAATTTAAGATCCAGTCAGGCATGAACTTGCACAGATAAAAAAGCTAAGTGTTTATCTAGTAAATTTGGCAAGAAGAAAACATTATCAGTATGGGAAGATGATTAGCATAGCAGATGCTGGGAGGCCCCTTTCTGGAGGACTGTGAAATAGGAATTGACATGTAGTCTGCCCATTGTCAAACCCATTTTGGACAGTAAAGTTTTAAAGATTAAGATTCTTGACTCATGTTGTAGTGGCATAACTCGGACAGAGGAGCAAATGAGGTTTTTATATTAATTTTCTATTGGTACAAACTACCACAAACTTAGCTGCTTAAAACAACAAAATTTATGATCTCACGAGCTCTGTGGCTTAGGCATCTAGGCTCAGCTTAGCTGGTCCTCAGTTTAGGGTCTCACCAGGGTGCATCAAAGTGTTAGCTGGACTGTGTTTTCATTCGAAGGCTCAATTGGGGAAGCATCTGCTTTTAAGCTCACTCATGCTGTTGGCAGAATTCATTTCCTTGTAGCTGCTAGATTTAGGGCCTTGGTTTCTTGCTGGCTAGCATCCAGAGCCTTGTTCCAGCCCCTGGAGCCACCAGCAGTTCCTTGCCACTTGACCTTCCCCATAGGCCCTCTCATAACAAAGCTGGAAAGGGCGAAAGAATGAGTTCACTAATATGGCAGAGTTTTATATAGTGTAAAATGGTCATGGGAGTGACATTCTATCAGCTTTGCCATATTTTACTGATCAGATTAAGTCTTTCCCATAGTCGAAGGGGAGAGGATTCCACAAAGGGAGGAACACCCAAGACATGGGGATCGTGGAGTTTTCCTTAGAGTCTGTGTTCACAATCCCTGTTGTAGAATCCATTTGCACATGGGCCAGTTAGTTCTGCTTTGTTTATGGACAGAAATTAGGCTTTGGCTCCAAGGCAATCTTGGTATAAATGTGCAATTAGATGTGGCCATGAAACCAAGTACTGGCTTATGGAATGTGAGCAGAATTGATGTTTATCTCTTGCCACACTGGCCTTTAAATATCTCTATTATGAAGTCTTTCTACACTATTCCTGAATAGAGAGGACTGCAAGAAACTATGAGAGAGCAGTCATAGAAGATGCAGTGAGGTCCCTGAGAGACTGTATAGAAAAGAGCACTGCCTTGTCTACCTGCATTGGACAGTGACTTGATAATGAACTATTATTGTTAAATAAGTGATTTTTAAAAAATAACTCCAGTTTTCATGCCTTACACAGTTGTGTTTTACATATTCCGATTCAAAGATGTCTGGGAAGACCCTTATCTCAAAAAGGTTCTAATAGAAATGCCTAAAATTTCATTGTTATGCATTCATTTCTCAAGTATGATCCATTACCTTTCCCATACATCTTTTGAAACAAAAATACTCTATGAAGAAGGAATATGTATATCTTTAAATATCAGCGTGTCTGACAAGTAAAGTGGCATAATAACACCTGAAAGAAAGGAAAGAAAAAAGAAAAACAGAAGAGGGGCAGATATGAATTTATTTTACAAATACTTGTTGCAGGCATGTGCTAGGCTTGGAATGTAAAGAATCCTGTTGCCTCAGGGTTCCAGCCTTTTAATATTTCAGACATGAACTTGCACCTTACATGATGTGTGCGTGTAGGTGGTCATATTTCTTTATTCCCCCACAAAGCTATTGTTAAGTCAATGTGTCTTTTCATTCATACTGTCTTAGAATCAAGGTAATAAGCCATGGCCTGAAGTTTTTCATATGGTATTTCAGTTACTCCTGTCACTGACACTGGGCTAAGATATTAACCCCATTTAACTCTTACTCACCCTTCAACACTCAGTTTAATTATCTAGAAAATCTATCTCATCACCCACATTAGATCTTCTTCCCTTATTAATGACTCTTACAATGGTATGTGACTCATCTCCCTAGGACCTCAAAAAGTTATATTAGATTTGTAGGATTATTCAATTTACTTTTATCTTCCTCACTATACTGCAAGATCCATAAAGACAAGGACTGTGGCTATTTTTTCTCCTTTTTATAATTCATTATACACAGAGTACCATTGTCTTATAGTCCATATTTATTGAATGGATGAACAAATGTGTATTTGAATTATCAATTTTCTAATAGTAAGGGAAAAGGAAGGTTATCCCTCTATGACCCCTGAATCAGTTTCCCTTGCTATCACTTGATTGCACTTCTTTGTCCTGTAGACCACTGTCTACCAACAGAAATCATAGTGTGAACCACCCAGACACCATTAAGCTCCTTGGAGAAACTCATGAAAGGAGATCACCCTTCCATTCAGCTACCCATCCCGTTAATCACTGTTGTATCTCCTGTAGACAAACTACATTTTAGCGAAGGTCTGGAGAGTCAGAAGGCATTTTCATGTCAGCAGCAACACAAATTAGAATTGACTAACAACTCAGGTCTTAAAAGTCTCTCTATCACCATTCTTAATTTCCCACTCATCATCTTTTCCTGTAAGTGCTAACCTTTGAAAAGTCACCCTACCTTTTCCCTACATACTCCCACCCAGTCTTGTTTATTTCTCTGGCATATCGACATACCTATTTTTTTATTGCTTCATTTCATTCTATTTCCAGATTTTAAAGCCTCTGGGTTTTGCCTTCTGCTTCCTAGGGAGATAATTTTTTAAGAAAACTCTATTGCCGGGGCGCCACAGTCATTAAGCGTCTGCCTTCGGCTCAGGGCGTGATCCCAGCGTTCTGGGATTGAGCCCCACATCGGGCTTCTCTGCTAGGAGCCTGCTTCTTCCTCTCCCACTCCCCCTGCTTGTGTTCCCTCTCTCGCAGGCTGTCTCTCTCTGTCAAATAAATAAATTTGAAAAAAAAAAAAAAAAAGAAAACTCTATTTCCTACCAAGGGGACTCTTGTGCTGGTAATACTTTGATTTTCTCCTCACACACATGTTTCCTCTCTTTCTACTCCACCAGAACATTTAAAAATTGCACCTCCAATGCCTCCGTGCACTCCTCACATGGTCCATGACCATCTGTGTTAAAATCACTTGAGAGCATTATGGTTATAAATTCCTGGGCTCCACTGCAGTACCACTGACTTCACATCTGGAAATGATCTTGGGCTCTTCATTTTGAATAAGCCCTCTGCTGATTACACACAGTGAAGTTTGATTTAAACAAACAAACAGACTGGAGAGTGCTGGCTTGATCCCACTCCGCTGAAATCTGCAGTCAGCCCCATGATCATATCTGTCTTGTAATATTTTATTGACGATGTTTGTATCCATGTACATGAAAGATTTTGGTCTGTAGTTTTCCTTTTTCTTAATGTTTTTATCTGTTTTGGTATTGGAGTAATGATTGCATCACAAAATGAGTCAGGAAGTATTCTCTGTTTCTATTTTATGAGATATATTGTGGAGAATTGGGGGGTAATTTCTTACTTAAATGTTTGGTAGGATTCACCAGTGAATGGAAAGGTTGTTAATTGTTGATTCAATTTCTTTAACATGTCTTGTACATTTTTCTTAGAAGCCAGACTTTGGGTCCTAGGGACTGAGATAAACCGTCCTTAGTCTGCGGTTTTACATCAGTCTGCACAGCACTTGGCTCTGTTTTAAGTCTGCAGTAGCTACAGGCACCCGAGGCTTCAGGTTCCCCTAATGTCTTTTTCCTTTGTTTCTCCTGTTGTCTCAGTATATCCTGAAGGACTTTTCTTTAAATAAAGTCTGTGCCTTGTAGCTTTTCTAGCTGTTATCAACTGTCATTATGTTGGGGTTCTGTTAATGTGGTGGTAAGGTATGGGGGGAGGGAAGCATTCCGTAATCTTATGATTGAATCTCAGTTTTCTAGTGGGTCTGTATTCTCCAGGCTCTGACCTTCACAAGCATTTCTTAGCCTCCCTACCCCCTTCCAGTCTTATGTAAGACAAGAAGACTAGAGGTGGCTAGAATGGGATAAATGTCCTAGGTGGGATAAACTGCAGAGCAGGGCTTCCTTACGGAGAATTATCTTGGTGTACTTCAAAATGGTTGCTTTTCCCTTTCCCTTTTCAGAGACAAGAGCGGATTTTTCTTGGCTCTTTACTGGGAGAATATAGTAGGTAACCTACCTCTTTACAAGAGATAAAACCATGAAAGCGTGGCCCCCAGGAGTTTCTAGCTTTCATGCTAGTCCACATTCAGCCATCAGCAATTTGTCAAAATTACCATTTAGGTGTTCCTACCAGTTTATGGCTCCAGTGACTTAGGGTAAGTCGATCTCTGCTATGAGTCTCCATTAGCCTGTGTATGATTTTGCAGTAATTGTTTGTTCTATGATCTCAAATCTCTGATGGGTCCAGTGATTTCAGTTTGTCCAACTTCTCTTCTTTTTTTTTTTTTTTAATAATGATTTTTTATTATATTACGTTAGTCACCATACAGTACATCCCCGGTTTTCGATGTAAGGCTCGATGATTCATTAGTTGTGTATAACACCCAGTGCACCATGCAATATGTGCCCTCCTTACTACCCATCACCGGTCTATCCCATTCCCCCACCCCCCTCCCCTCTGTAGCCCTCAGTTTGTTTCTCATATTCCATAGTCTCTCATGTTTCATTCCCCCTTCTGATTACCCCCCCTTTCTTTATCCCTTTCTTCCCCTACTGATCATTCTAGTTCTTATGTTCCATAGATGAGAGAAATCATATGATAGTTGTCTTTCTCTGCTTGACTTATTTCACTAAGCATTATCTCCTCCAGTGCCGTCCATGTTGTAGCAAATGTTGAGAACTCGTTCTTTCTGATTGCTGAGTAATATTCCATTGTATATATGGACCACAACTTCTTAATCCAGTCATCTGTTGCAGGGCATCTCGGCTCCTTCCACGATTTAGCTATTGTGGACATTGCTGCTATGAACATTGGGGTGCATATGGCCCTTCTCTTCACTACGTCTGTATCTTTGGGGTAAACACCCAGTAGTGTAATGGCTGGATCATAGGGTAGCTCAATTTTTAACTTTTTAAGGGACCCCCACACGGTTTTCCAGAGTGGCTGTACCAACTTGCATTCCCACCAACAATGTAGGAGGGATCCCCTTTCTCCACATCCTCTCCAACAATTGTTGTTTCTTGCCTTGTCTATTTTTGCCATTCTAACTGGCGTAAGGTGGTATCTCAGTGTGGTTTTGATTTGAATTTCCTTGATGGCTAATGATTTTGAACATTTTTTCATGTGTCTGTTAGCCATTTGTATGTCTTCATTGGAAAAGTGTCTGTTCATATCTTCTGCCCATTTTTTGATTTGTTTATTTGTTTCTCGTGTATTGAGTTTGAGAAGTTCTTTGTAGATCTTGGATACCAGTCCTTTATCTGTAGTGTCATTTGCAAATATATTCTCCCATTCCGTGGGCTGCCTCTTAGTTTTTCTGACTGTTTCCTTGGCTGTGCAGAAACTTTTAATCTTGATGAAGTCCCATAAATTCATTTTATCTTTTGTTTCTCTTGCCTTTGGGGATGTATCATGAAAAAGGTTGCTTTGGCCGATGTCGTAGAGGTTGCTGCCTATGTTCTCCTCTAGAATTTTGATGGATTCCTGTCTCACATCGAGGTCTTTCATCCATTTGGAGTTTATTTTTGTGTATGGTGTGAGAGAGTGGTCAAGTTTCATTCTTTTGCATGTAGCTGTCCAATTTTCCCAGCACCATTTATTGAAGAGACTGTCTTTTTCCCACCGGATGTTTTTTCCTGCTTTATCAAATATTAGTTGCCCAAAGAGCCGAGGGTCCATTTCTGGGCTCTCTATTCTGTTCCATTGGTCTATGTGTCTGTTTTTGTGCCAGTACCATGCTGTCTTTGTGATCACAGCTTTGTAGTACAGCTCGAAATCCGGCATTGTGATGCCCCCAGCTTTGTTTTTCCTTTTCAACAGTTCCTTGGAGATTCGGGGCCTTTTCTGTTTCCATACAAATTTAAGGACTATTTGTTCCAGTTCTTTGAAAAATGTCCTCGGTATTTTGATCGGGATAGCATTGAAAGTGTAGATTGCTCTGGGTAGCATGGACATTTTAACTATGTTAATTCTTCCAATCCATGAGCATGGAATATCTTTCCATCTTTTTATGTCTTCCTCAATGTCTTTCAAGAGTGATTTATAGTTTCTAGAATATAGGTCCTTTACGTCTCTGGTTAAGTTAATTCCAAGGTAACGTATGGTTTTTGGTGCTATTGTAAATGGGATGGATTCCCTAATTTCTCTTTCTTCGGTCTCGTTATTCGTGTATAGAAATGCAACTGATTTCTGAGCATTGATTTTGTATCCCGCCACGTTACTGAATTGCTCTATAACTTCTAATAGTTTGGGAGTGGCTTCTTTTGGGTTTTCCATATAGAGTATCATGTCATCTGCAAAGAGAGACATTTTGACTTCTTCTTTGCCAATTTGAATACCTTTGATCCCTTTTTGTCGTCTGATTGCTGTTGCAAGGACTTCTAGTACTATGTTGAATAATAGTGGCGAGAGTGGGCATCCTTGTCGAGTTCCTGATCTTAAGGGAAAGGCTTCCAGCTTTTCCCCATTGAGAATAATATTTGCAGTAGGCTTTTCATAGATGGCTTTTATGAGATTGAGAAATGTACCTTCTATTCCTACACTCTGAAGGGTTTTAATCAGGAAAGGATGCTGTATTTTGTCAAATGCTTTTTCGGCATCGATTGAGAGGATCATATGGTTCCTGAGTCTTTTCTTGTTGATATGATGTATCACGCTGATTGATTTGCGAATATTGAACCACGCTTGCATCCCAGGTATGAATCCCACTTGATCGTGATGGATAATCCTTTTAATGTACTGTTGGATTCTATTAGCAAGTATCTTGTTGAGGATTTTGGCGTCCATATTCATTAGGGAAATCGGTCTGTAATTCTCCTTTTTGAGGGGGTCTTTGCCTGGTTTGGGGATCAAGGTAATATTGGCCTCATAGAATGAGTTTGGTAGCTTTCCTTCTGTTTCTATTTTTTGAAATAGCTTTAGGAGAATAGGTATTATTTCTTCTTTGAATGTTTGGTAGAATTCCCCAGGAAAACCGTCCGGGCCTGGAGTTTTGTTATTTGGAAGGTTGTTTATCACTGACTCAATTTCTTCATAATTAATTGGCCTGTTTAAGGAATCAATTTCTTCCGGTTTCAATCTTGGTAGTTTATAGGTTTCCAGGAAGGATTCCATCTCTTCCAGATTGCTTAGTTTATTGGCATATAGCTGTTGATAAAAATTTCTAATAATCCTTCCAATTTCAATGGTGTTCGTCGTGACCTCTCCTTTTTCATTCATAATTTTAATAATCTGGGTCCTTTCTCTTTTCTTTTGGATAAGTCTTGCCAGTGGTCTGTCAATTTTATTGATTCTCTCAAAGAACCAGCTTCTAGTCCTGTTGATCTGCTCTACTGTACTTCTGGTTTCTGCTTGATTGATTTCAGCTCTAATTTTGGTCAACTGCTTCCTCGTGCGTGGATTAGGCCTGTCCCTCTGTTGCTGTTCCAGCTTCTTGAGGTGAGAATATAAAAACTGCATTTTAGATTTTTCTATTCTTTTGAGTGAGGCTTGGATGGCTATGTATTTCCCCCTTAGGACTGCCTTTGCAGTATCCCATAGGTTTTGGACTGTTGTATTTTCATTCTCATTGGTCTCCATAAATTGTTTAATTTGATTTTTGATTTCCTGGTTTATCGAGTCATTCCTGAGCAGGATGGTTCTTAGTCTCCAAGTGTTTGAGTTTCTTCCAAATTTTTCCTTGTGGTTGAGTTCCAATTTCAGAGCGTTGTGGTCTGAGAATATGCAGGGGATAATTTCAATCTTTTGGTATCGGTTGAGACCTGTTTTGTGTCCCAGAACATGGTCTATTCTTGAGAATGTTCCATGGGCATTAGAATAGAATGAGTATTCTTTGGTTCTGGGGTGTAGTGTTCTATATATATCTATGAGGTCCAACTCGTCGAGTATGGCATTCAAAGCCTTTGATTCTTTGCTTAGTTTTTGCCAGGGTGTTCTGTCTATTTCTGAGAGTGGAGTGTTGAGGTCCCCTACTATTAATGTATTTTTATTTATATGTCTCTTTATTCTGGTTAAGAGTTGGCTTGTGTATCTTGCTGCTCCCCTGTTGGGGGCATATATATTTATAATTGTCATATCCACTTGTTGAATACTTCCCTTAAGAATAATATAGTGCCCTTCTGCATCTCTAACTATAGTCTGTAGTTTAAAATCCAATTTATCTGATATGAGAATTGCTACCCCAGCTTTCTTTTGAGGTCCATTTGCGTGAAAGATGGTACTCCATCCCCTTACTCTCAGTCTGAATGCATCTTTGGGTTCGAAATGAGTCTCTTGTAGACAGCAAATGGATGGGTCATTTCTTTTTATCCAATCTGCAACCCTGTGGCGTTTTATGGGATGGTTCAAACCATTTACATTAAGACTGATTACTGAGAGATATGATTTTAATGTTGCCATGTTGCCAGTAAAGTCTTTGTTTGTATTGGCTGTGACTTTCTGTTCTGTATCACTCTTGGGGCCTTTTTACTTTTATAGAACCCCCCGTAATATCTCCTGTAGGGCTGGTTTCGTGGTTACAAAATTGGTTAGTGACTGGCGATTCTGAAATGTCTTTATTTCTCCATCAATTCTGAATGACAGCCTTGCTGGATAAAGGATCCTTGGCTGCATGTTTTTCTCTGAAAGAGCTTTAAATATGCTCCCCCAACCCTTTCTCTCATTCCAGGTCTGTGTAGACAGGTCTGACGTAATTCTGATGCTTTTGCCTTGGTACGTGAGAAATTTCTTTGCCCTGGCCGCTTTCAATACTGTATCCTTGCATCTAATATTTGCGAATTGCACTATGACGTGACGTGGCGTAGGTTTGTCGTGGTTGAGCTTGGGAGGGGTCCTCTCTGCCTCTTGGACACGAATGTTTGTTTCCCTTGCTAGATTAGGGAAGTTTTCAGCTACAATTTGTTCAAATATCTCTTCTAGACCTCTGTTTTTCTCCACCCCCTCGGGGATGCCGATGATTCTAACATTGGATCGTTTCATTGAGTCAGTAATCTCCCGTAACCTACATTCGTGGGCGTGGATTTTTTTAAGACCATCTTCTATTTTCATTTTTTCCTCTATTAACCCATCCTCCAATTCACTAACCCGTTCCTCTGCTTCTGCGACCCTGGCCGTCAGAGCCTCTAGTTTTGCCTGCATTTGGCTCATAGAATTTTTAATTTCTGTCAGATTCGCTCTCATTTCTGTCCTTAGGGATTCTATATTCTCAGTAACCTTTTCGTTAATAGTTTTTTCAATTCTACTCATCATTTTGACCATCGTTACTCTGAATTCCATTTCTGATAATTTGGTTACATCCATATCCATTATTTCTGTGGCAGAGGCCACAGAATCACTGTCTTTTCTTTGCTGGGGGGGGCTTCTCCTTCTTGTCATTCTGATGAAGAGAGGTTGCGGGGTTTCCAGAGCCCAAAATTATTGACTGGGTCCCAGGCCGTGCCCCTTGTTTTATAGGGATCTTAGAGATGTGGGCTTCTTCTATAAAGATTTTATTTATTTATTTATGTGGCAGCCAACCAGCGAGAGAGGGAACAGAAGCAGGGGAGTGGGAGAGGAAGAAGCAGGCTCCCAGCGGAGGAGCCCGATGAGGGACTCCTTTCCGGAACACTGGGATCACGCCCTAAGCCGAAGGCAGGCGCTCAATGACTGCGCCACCCAGGCGCCCGGGTTGTGGGCTTCTTGATTTTTCAGCCTGCCTTCTGTGTTCTGGGGGAGGGGCCTGCCGCGCCGATACTCAGGCAACCCTGTTTGGTTAGAGTCTCCGTGTCCCCTGCGAGGGAGGATGGGGATGGGCACTCTCTGAGCCGGTATTTCCAGGCTTTTGTTCTCTGGCGGCTTTCCCTGGCGGTTTGCTGTGCCTCTTCTGAGAGTCAGAGCAGCAGCGGCCAAATTTCAGCCTCTGTCACGGAACAGAAGGATTGCGGCCCGTTCTCTACTAATGTTCTGGCCACTTTAACTCTGTTTCTGTTGGTGCTGCTCAACCCTGCAGCGTCCCGGGATGTGCGCCCCACACCCGGCGTCCCAGCCCTCA
>NW_024423453.1:68437786-68439690 GCF_017311325.1 Ursus maritimus
CTGATGTTCTGGCCACTTTAACTCTATTACTGTTGGTGGTGCTCAACCCTGCAGCGTCAGGGATGTGCGCACCAACTCGGCGACCCTGCCCTCACTTCCAGGGCCGGCACGTCTCTGTCCTTTGTGTTTCTAATGCCGCCAGCCACCGGCCGGCGCATCTCTGTCCTTTGTGTTTCTAATGCCGCCAGCCACCGGCCGCCCCGCGTGCTCCCGGGTCTCCCGGTCTCAATCTATGCCCGGTGAGCACACCTCGATTCCGGAGTTTCGTGAGAAGCCTGGTGGCGCGCGCACCCGGTTCAGGGTCTCAGTCTGCTGTTTCGCGGGTGCCGACCGCGAGTCCGCCCGCTCCCCCGTGCAGGTGGCCCGCCAGCCGCCAGCCGCCCCGTGCGCGCTCCGGGAGTTCCCGGTCTCAGTCTGGATCCCGTGAGCACACGGGATTCCCGAGTTCCGGGAGATGCCTGGTGGCGTGTTCACGGCTCACCGGTCTCAGTCCGCTCTCTCGCGGGTGCCCTCTGTGAGTCCGCCCGCGCCCCCGTGCAGGTGGCTGCCGCTTCCCGGCGTGTCCAACTTCTCTTGTTGTAAAGATGGAAGTATTAACTTTTAAGCTCTTTGCATGTGGGAAACTGCTCTTATGTTTTTTATTATTTATTTGCTAATCAGATTCCATTTTATACCTTAAGTTCTCATTTTTACTTCTTGAAAAGAAAACATTTGGCTTGTAGTAAATAAATATGCTAAATAATGTGCATAATAATAGAAATTTAAATTAAAATTTTAATTGTATAAATCCATTAATAGGAAAGTACTTAAATAAATCCTAGTTTACTCAAAGTAATGCCATGCAGCTGTGAAAATGTGAGACAGATTTGTATGTTGATACAGAATGATCACAAGGTTCATAGTTAAGGAAAAAAAAAGGTAATAGAAGAAGATTTGGTAGTATAATTTGCTCCTACTTGTGTATTATGAAGAGGAATGTATGCATATGTCATTGTAGTAGAATGAACTTTGAAAGAATAAGAAATAGTAATGTGAATTGTTTTTCAAAGAGAACTGAGGAACTAAGGTTTTAAATTTGGATGAAGACCTGCTTTCCACAGTGTACCCTTTTGTGTCATTTGATTTTAATACATTGCTTTTAAAAATGCAGTTAATAAAAATTAACAGAAACCAACTTGCCTAAAATTCCTTTAACATTCTTATATGGTATGTTCATTTGCTTAAGGGATAAAATAAGGAAATCTTCTTTCTAGAAAGGACAAAGCATTTGTAAAGTGATCAGAGAGAACAGGACCAGTGTTTGTAAATAAAGAGAGCAAATACGTAGGTAGTGAGACAGTCAAACATAGATATTGAGAAATTTTAAAGTGTTATGTTCCTGTTTTACTAGAAAACATAAGAGTAATGCTTGCCAGCAACAAAGCACCCTTGACTATATCAGTTGTAGATAAAAGCTAACTTGACTAGGGTAGGTGTTAAATGACAAATATAATTAAAGGACGCCTTGTCTTCCAGTGAGGTGTTTATTAGCCCGTAATACATTATAGTTACAGTTCTCATTGTCTTGTTGCGGAAAATAATCAGACTGGTGAGAAACCAAGCAACCCTCGGAGAAGTAGGAGAACTTGGGTTTATTTTACACCTGTGGACCCAGAAGAGCTTGCACTCGAAATTCTGGGCCCCGGGTAGCGTGGTTACAGAGCTGTTACAGGGCAGTGCAGAGGGTCATGTTCCAAGAGCTATGCTGACCTCTGGTAGGTGGGTTTAAACTGGGGAGGGGGGATGTTTGCTTTAGGTGGGAACCGTGGTTAGGGCAGCAGTTAGGGCAGTGGAGGAAGCTCGCAGCAGGAAGCCTGTCTACCCGCAGAAACAGCCGGTTATCTCTTGCTGGGGGGGGGGGGGGG
>NW_024423453.1:68439700-68471889 GCF_017311325.1 Ursus maritimus
CTCGTTTTCTCTCAGCATTGCTAGTAACTTTCGACCTTTGGGGCCTGCAGGCCTGGGCCTGCTCTGGGTAATTTTCCTCTTCAGTCTGACTGCAACAGTTTATCCCTTCCATTTTTCAAATGCTTCTTGAACTTGATTCTTTACTGACATCAGAGGCAATATGTGGTAATAACACTATCAAAACCTTAAGAGAAACTTTAGAAATATCCTAAATCATACATGAACAGTCAAAACCTGCAACTTTCTAGCCAAATGCATCCAAATCTCTCCATACATAATCCCTCCTAAATATAAAGTTCAGCGAGAAGTATAATAAAACCACACATGACTCATGATTTCAGTAGGAGACAGAATACTATGAACTTCAGATAACCTGTGAAAAAATAAACTCCAAACTGCAACAGAGATGCACTGGCCCTTTGAGCCTGTGAGGGAAAAACAGGAAATGGAAGCCTTTAGAAATTCCATCAGAAGTTGGAGAGGAGAGAGGATTTAGATGAAACACAGACAAAATCACCCTCAGAGAGAAAAATTTCCATGCTAAATGACAAAATGTATGTGGTACTAAAGATGTCCATGTCCTAATCACCAGGAATCTGAAGATGCTACTTTACTTGACAGGAGGGATTCTGCAGATGTGATTAAAGGTGAGGAATGTGGATGGGGATGTTATCCTGGGCTATCTGAGTGGGCCCAATGTAATCACGCGAGTCCCTAAACATGAAGAAACTTTTCTGGCTGCAGTTTTATATACAGAGACAAAGTCATGGGCATAAAAAGGAAAAAAGAACTGTGATGTTTCTGGCTTTGGAAATGGAGGAAGAGAGTCATGCATGATCTAAGGAATTCAGGAGACATCTAAGAAGCTGGAAAAAGCATGGAACACATTTTTCCCCTGGAGCCTCCAGAAGGAACACAGCCTTCCCTATACCTCGATTTTAGCCCAGTGAAGGTCAGTTTTGGACTTCTGATTTCCAGAAGTATAAAATAATAACTTACTTAAGAGTGTTGATGAGGATGTGGGAAAGAAGACACTTGTCCACATTGCTGGAGGGAATGCAAACTGGTACAATCCTTATGGAGGGAATTTGGCAATATTTAAGAAAATTTTGTAATGTATTTATGGTTTGATCCAGCAACACTGTTTCTAGGTGTTTAACCTCAACCTATATCTCCAGCGATGTAAAAATACATTTGCACAAGAATATTTATTGCAGTATTTTTATATTGGAGCATCTTGAATGGCCATATATGGAAGAGTAATTGAGCAGGCTATTGTATGTCTGTACAGTAGGGCACTCTGCAGCTGCTAGAAAAGAATGATGAAGAGCTCTGTGACTGGACATACAGTAATTTCAGGAGACAAGTGCAGAAAAGTATCTATAGCACACTAACTTTTGGTTAAGCAAAAAGCGGAAATATAAAATTATACATGTGCCTGTTTATTTTACAAGAAAAGGCATAGGAAGGGTAACTAGAAAATAACAAGGCTGGCAATGTACAGGGGAGGATCGGAGTGAAGTGGAAGGGACAGTGTGGGAATGGTACGTTCCTAAGTGTGCTATTTAGATAGTTTTGACTTCTTGGAGCCGTAACAATGTTGTAGATACTCAAAAGAACCACAAATTTTTAAATTAACCAAAAGAATTGAATATAACTATACTTCAAGTGAATAGCATTGTCACACTTCGTGGAGAGGAAGCTTACTTAATCTGAGTAGCTTTTGAACTCAGTATTTTGACTCGAAGCCCTCAGATTAAAGATTTCTTAAAAGCTAAAAATATTGTAAACAATGCTACAATAAACATAGGGGTGTATGTTTCCTTTCGAATTAGTGTGTTTGTATTCTTTTGGTAAATACCCAGTACTGCAATTACTGGATCACAGGGTAGTTCTATTTTTAACTTTGTGAGGAATGTCCATACTGTCTTTCAGAGTGTAGGAGGGTCCAACAGTGTAGGAGGGTCCAACAGTGTAGGAGGGTCCCTTTTTCTCCACAACAGTGTAGGAGGGTCCCTTTTTCTCCACATCATCACCCACACCTGCTGCTTCTTGTGTTATTCATTTTAGCCATTCTGACAGATGTGAGATGATATCTCATTCTGTTACATGTGGAATTTAGGAAACAAACAAATGAATGAAGGGGGAAGAAAAAGAGGCAACCCAAAAAAGACTCTTAAATACAGAGAACCAACAAATGGTTACCAGAGGAGAGGTGGCTGAGATGGGTGAAATGGGTGTTGGGGATTAAGAGGACATTTATCTTGATGAGCACTGGGTGATATAAAGAATTGTTGAATCATTATGTTATATTGTACAGCTGAAACACTGTATGTTAACTGTATGTTAAATGCTTTAAACATTTTTAAAAAGCTATAAATAAATATTGAGCTCTAGTTAGTAGCCTTTTTTGTTGTTTGTGTACAGTGCTATGCGTTAACAATTTTAAACTAATTTCTGTGTATTTTATGGTGAGGCAATCAAGTGCATATATGGAGTATAATGTGAAGTAGATTTCTCACTGTCAGAGAAGGGAGTCACAGATATAGAAAGGGGGAAGACTGAACCTTCTGTTGTTGGTAGTTTGTCATTGGAAGTGTTAGTATGAATTCATTTTTGTGTGTGTGTGTGTGTGTGTGTGTGTGTATGATATCCATTATATATGTATATTTTGTTTGTATATACTTTATTTTAATATCTTATTTATTTCTATCAATCAACTTTTGATTATTTATACAGTTGGAAGAAAGTAACAAAAGGTATTTGTACATATGACATATAGATTATGTCTTTTATCCTAATTATATTTTTTAAGCCAAGATTCACATTCATTTGTATTCCCTAATTAGGGTGATATAATCTGAAGTGTGCTCAGAGAAAGGAAGAAATAATTTTAGGATTAAAAAATATATACCATGATGATCTGAGTGAGTAATTGAGAATTGGCTTCGTGCATTTGTGACAACCGATTTGACAGAGAATTCATCTTAGCTATAGTTGCCTAAGGTCCATGACTTTAAAATGCCCAACAATATCCATAAAGTCCTCTTCTTCATAATTTGTTGGGGAAATTAATTATGTCTGACCAAATATGATTACCCCCAAGTTGTATGATTAATAACGAAAAACCATTAAGAAAGATAATGTTTGCAAGGAGCCTGCATTTATGATAACCATTTGTGAGAACATATTTCACTAGGAGGAGACAAGGTTCAGTGTTAGCTTTATGGATACTGCCTTGAAACAGTAAAATGGGGAAGAGCTTTGGGCATGGAACCAGAAGTCACCTGGGGTCTCTATGTGTCTTCTATGAAGCCATTTAATCTTTCTGTACCTTAAGTTCTTCAAGACAGAAATACTTGTCTCAGGTGTTCTGATGATTTAAATATGGAAATGTATGTGAAAATGTGTCATAATGTAAGGTATTACACAAATACTAATTGCCATGAATATGTTTGTCTGCTATATTTTAAATGAGAGTTTGGCAGTTTGAATCCCCACAACGCTCGCAGACATTTTACTGCTCACATAGTTGACTCATAAAAAAAAAACAGAACAGCCTCTCACTGCTGTGCTTGCTGTTTCATTTCCTGTACATGCAAGGAGATAAAAAGATACTCGATTCTACTTTTATTGATTGCTGGATGTCTCAGAGTTTTTTAAAAAATAAACATTTGGAAAAAATTGATGCGTGCTTCAATGCCTAGTAAATTCTACCTGATCTGTTTAAATTATGAGGAGTTAAATCTCAATATTGTAAGATTTAAAAACATGACTCAGGAAAAACCAAAGACTTTATGATATAATAAAGGTGGTTGAACATTCCAGGGGTCCTAATCAGTTGTAGTTTTATTTCACGCTTGTTGTAGAAATACAGCCACTACCTGCCTGATACTGTAACAAAGCATTTGGAAACAACTGGATGTTGAGTCATTCTAGAGGTCAATCAATATGTCAAAGTCAGCACTGAAGACTTGATCATGAAAATTGTCATGGGACTATTTTGTACTGCAGATCTCTGAAAGTACTTATCTTGTAGAGCCGTAATTTTATACCCATTGAACTCCCCATTTCTCCCTCCGCCTATCCCTTGGTAACCACCTTTATTGTCTAATTACATACCTTTGACTATTTTAGATGCCCCATTTAAGAGGAATCCTGTGTTGTTTGTCCTTCTGTAACTGACTTGGTTCACTGAGCATTAGGTCCTCAAGGCTAATCCATGTGGTCACAAATGGCAGGATTTCCTTCCTTTTTAAGGCTGATTAATATTCCATTGTATATACCACATTTTCTTTATCCATTCCACTGTGGATGGACATTTACATATGTGAATAATGTTGCAGTGAACATGAGAGTGCAGATATTTCTTTAAGATCCTAACTTCAGTTCTTTGGAACATTCACCTAGAAGTAGTATTGCTGAATGGTATGGTAGCTCTGTTTTTAATTTTTTGAGAAACTTCCATACTATTTCCATTCACAGTGGGTATAGTTAACAACAAGGGATTGTGTACTTAAACATTTGATAAGAGATTAGATCTCATGTTAAGTGTTCTTATCACAGAAAAATAAAAAGCAAAACAAAACAAAAAACAGAGGAACATGAGGCAACTTTTGGAGGTGATGAATATATTTAATGTGGATTGTGGTGATGGTGACATTATGTCCAAACTCATGAAATTATTACCCTAAGTATGTGCAATTTTTTGTATTCTAATTATATATCAATAAAGCTGAAAAAAATCATGGGAGTCAACTTTTCAAATTTTTGTATTCTCAATATTCAGACTTCCTTAGGAATGCCATTATCATGAATGTGTAAATTTGTGAGACCCGAGTCTCCCAGAGGCCATTATCCAAAGTGACTTAGCTCTGAAGAGAGACATAGAAGGCCTCAATAGCTTCATATTTCATTATGTTAGGCTTTCAAGTAAGCATTTAGAAGCAGGGTTATTTTCTTTTTATTTACTTAAACCAGAGAAGACTTTTTGGGTTTTGGGAAATGATTTTTATATGGCTTTGAATATATCAGTGTTTTCAAAAAGACAAGCTACCTGAGTGAGATGAGAGATTGCTCTTGTCCTGTTGTCTTACCAGTGTTCCTGGTACTGAATCTTTTACCATTAAAAGGGCTGTTCGAAGGATCATGAATAAGGAGACCTGGCCTCATCAGGTCAGGAATGTCAAGACCTATAGAGGTAGGCTAAACCACATCTCCCTTAGTAATTTTCAGGATGACTATCATTTTTGTCCTAAGAATATTGGTGGCATAATTTCAATAAAAAAGATTACAATCACCATGTTCTTGGGATACGTTTCTTGAAATGAGAAAGAATGTGCATGCTTGCCCAGAAAAAAAGGGCTATACATGGAGGTAATTTATCCTCTTTGGGTATGCTTGGTTTTGTATTCTTTTTTTTTTTTTTAAGATTTTATTTATTTGTATTTGTGTGTGTGTGTGTGTGAGAGAAAGAGAGAGAGAGAGAGAGAGAGAACACGCAACTACACACAAGCAGGTGGGGGGGCAGAGGGAGAAGCAGACTCCCCGCTGAGCAGGGAGCCCGATAGGGACTCCATCCCAAGACTCTGGGATCATGACCTGAGCCGAAGGTAGCCACTGAACTGACTGAGCCACTCAGGTGCCCTGGTTTAGGTATTCTTAAGTCTGATGACACTGAAGCAACTTAGTAGCTCTTCAAGGGCTACCATTTCCTAAAAAATTGTTCCCATATTCTCTCAGCAAACAGTAAGTAATTTTCTTAAACTTAATCATAGAATTATTGTGAGGATTAAATGGTATAATGCAGGGGCACCTGGGTGGCTTAGTCAGTTAAGCATCTGCCTTTGGCTCAAGTCATGATCTCAGGGTCCTGAGACGGAGCCCTGCTTTGGGCTCCCTGCTCAGTGGGGAGCCTACTTCTCCCTCTCCCTCTGCCCCTCCGTCATGCTAGTTCTCTCTCTCTCTCTCAAATAAAGATAAAATCTTTAAAAAAAATTAAGAAAACAAATGCATAATGCAGATAAAGCAGTTAGTGCAGGGCTTGTTAAATAATGTCTTTAGAAAATATTATCTAATGCTTTTATAATAATGTTTCCCATTATAAGTTAATACATTAGCACTCCTGTTTATGTTTCAGTTTCTGTAAACTTGATGTGAAGTGCAGTCCTGATATTCTGATGTGGTCAACTTTGTGAGCTTGCAAGTTTCAGGAACACTATTTCACTCCTGGACTCAGGAATCAATCAAGACAGAAAATGGACATATTGTAAAACTTCATGGCAGCAAATAATTGAGTCATTCCTGAACAACTGAACTTGCTGTGTCAAATTCCTTATAACTTCTAGAATTGTGTCAACCTTAAAAATAAAATAATCAGTTATTTTACCAGCAAAATGAGTTTATTCAGGAATAGCAGAGCAATCTAGGACAAGAAAACTATGGCAAATCTTAGGCAAATCTGAAGAGACTAAAGGAAGGTCAGATTTTATCAGGTGTTAGGAGGAAATTGGGGATGGTTGTTTTGAATAAAAGTCTATTCAAGAAGAAGAGTTTGAGGTTGAGGCAGTTTCTCATTGGTTGGAGAGATGGCTAGGTGCACCTTTGCTGGAGCAGGGTGGGATCTTCCTTTTCCTTGCTGGTTTGCAGGCTGCAAAGAAGGTTCCCTATGTGAGGAGCTACCCCTCTGGGGCTTCCTGACTCCAGTTTAAATGAAGTTTTCTCTACTCCTTTCCACAATAATAATAAAAATAAAGAATTAGATAATAATATTATTCTATTATCTAATAATGTTCTTGTGATCTCTAAGAGGATCAGAGAACTATGTATTTCAGTCCAGTAAGCAATTCAGCTGAACACAAGTAAGTCAGGATGATGATGGTATAGACAGAAAGAGGGGCCACTATTGAATTCCAGAATATTTTTGTTACCCATAAAACAAACCACATACCTCCTAATTTGCCCTCCTCTCATCCCATGCCAACCACTAATCTACTTTCTGTTTCTGTGAATTCACCTCTTTTGGACTTTTTATGTAAATAGAATTGTACAATACTTTTGTATTTTTTCTTAATTTTGCATCTGGCTTCTTACACTTAGCATAATGTTTCAAGGTTCATGTATGTTGTAACAAATATCAGCACTCTATTCTTCTTTATGGCTGAATAATATTCCATTGTGTGGATAAACCACATTTTGTTTATCCATTCACAGTTGATAGGTATATGTGTTGTTTCTGGTCTTCGGCTATCATGAATAATGCTGTTATGAACATTCCTGTACAAGTCATTGTGCGAACATATATCTCAATTCTCTTAGGTACATACCTAAGAATGGAGTTGCTGGGTCACATGGTAATTCTGTTCAACTTTTTGAGGGACTGTCAAACATCATTTTATAGTCCTATGGTTATAATATCTTGGTGGATGTGAACTGTTATGTCCTTGTGATTTTGATTGTGTTTTTCTAGTGACTAATGATGTTGAGCATCTTTTCATGTGCTTATTGGCCATGTATTTTTTTGGAGCACTGTCTATTCAGATCCTTTGCCCATTTTTAAATTGGATTGTTCATCCTTTTATTGTTGAGTTGTAATTGTTCCTAATTATTCTAGACACTAGGTCTTTATCATATATGATTTAAAAACATCTTCTGCTATTTTGTGGATTGTCGTTCTCACTTTCTTGATAGTGGAAGCTATGCCTAACCCAATGTCACAAAGATTTACACTTAACTTTCCTTCTAAAGTTTTATGGTTTTGGTTCTTATATTTAGATCTTTAATCCATTTGGAGTCAATTTTTATATATGGTAAGATCCAGAGGTCCAAAATCATTCTTTACATGTGGCCATTCAATGGCCCTGGCATTGCTTGTTGAGACCATTCTTTCCCCATTGAATGGCCTTGGCAACATTGTTGAACTCAATTGACTGTATATGTATGGGTTTATTTCTGGAGTCTCAATTCTATTCCATTAATCTGTATGTTTACTCTTAATGCCAGTACCACACTGTTTTGATTACTGTAGATTTGTGTGAAGTTTTGAAATTAGGAACTATGAATAGTCCAGCTTTGTTTTCCTTTTTCAAAATTGTTTTGGCTATTTGGAAAAATTTGCATTTCATCTGAATTTTAGAACCAGGTTGCCAATTTATGTAAAAAGGGAAGCTGGAATTTTGATAGGGATTGCATGGAATCTGTAGATCAGTACGGGTAATTTTGCCATTTAAACAATATTAAGTCTTCCATTCCATGTACATGGGATATTTTCCCACTTATTTAGGTCTTTAATTTATTTCAACAAAGTTTTCTTGTTTTCTGCGTGGAAAGCTTGCATTTCCTTGGTTGAATTTATTCCTAAATACTTTAGTCTTTTAAGCTATTATATATAGAATTTTTTTTAGATTTCATTTTCAGTTGCTCATTGCTAGTATGTAGAAATACAACTGATTTTTGAAATTGATTGTGTATCCTGAAACTTTCCTGGACTTCTCTATTAACTCTAATTTTGTGTGTGTGTGTGTGTGTGTGTGTGTGTGTGTGTGTGAATTCTTTAGGGTTTTTTATATATAAGATTATGTCATCTGGAAATATAGTTTTACTTCTTTCACAATCTAGATGACTTTTATTTCCTTTTTTTCTTAATCGCCCTGGCTATCAATTTAATAATGCATTGATAGAATGGTGAAAGAAGGAATCCTTGTTTTGTTTCATATATTATGGGATAAACTTTCAGTCTTTTATGATTGGGTGTGATATCAGCTGTTCATTTTTCATAGATGACCTGTGTTAAGTTGAGGAAGTTTATTCTATTCTTATTCTATTAAAATGGTCATATGAGTTGTTTTTTTTCCCCCCTTAATTCTATTAATATGTTGTATTACATCAATTAACTTTCATATGCTGAACCAATGTTTTATTCCCAGGATAAATCCCTCCTGATCAGGGTGTATAATTATGTTAATATGAGGCTGCATTTGACTTGCTAGTATTTTGTTGAGGATTTTATATCTACATTCACAAGGAATATTGATCTGGAGTTTGTGACGCTTTGTCTAGTTTTGGTATCAGGGTACTACTGGCCTTATCAAATAAATTAAGAAGCGTTCCCTTCTATTCTATTTTTGGAAGAATTTTAGAATTATTCATTTAATTTTTTAAGTTTGATTAATTCACTATGAAATTAGCTGTTCCTAATCTTTGCTTTGTTGAAAGTTTTGATTAGTGACTAATCTATTTACTTATAGGTTTATTCAGATTATCTATTTTTCCTGAGCCTGTTTTGGTAGTTTTGTGTGTTTGTAAGAATTTGTCCATTTCATGAAGGCTATCTAATTTGTTGGCATACAAATGTTTATAGTATTTTCTTATAATCATTTTTATCTCTGTTAGATAGTTTGGAATGTCACCACTTTGATTTCTGATTTTAGTGATTTGAGTCTTTCTTTTTTTTCTTGGCCAGTCTGACCAAACGTTTCTCATTTTTGCTGATCTTTTTAAAGAAACATTTGCTTTTGTTGATTTTCTCCATCTTTAAAATAGTTTACTTCCTTTTGAGTCTTTATTAATTTCCATCTTCTTGTTTTGAGTTTAATTTGCTCTTTTTTTCTGTTTCTAAGGTGGAAATTCAAGTTTTCATTTGAAACCCTCATTCTTCTTTTTATATAAAAACGTTTTTAGTTATTGCCTGTGATCATTGCTTTTACTACATCCCAAAGTTTTTGTACTCTGTGTTTTTGCTTTTGTTCATCTCAAAGTATTTTCTAATTCTGTTGTAATATCTTTGATTCATTGGTTATTTAAGAGTGTGTTGTTCAATGGACGGCACTGGAGGAGATAATGCTAAGTGAAATAAGTCAAGCAGAGAAAGACAATTATCATATGATTTCTCTCATCTATGGAACATAAGAACTAGGAAGATCGGTAGGGGAAGAAAGGGATAAAGAAGGGGGGGTAATCAGAAGGGGGAATGAAACATGAGAGACTATGGACTCTGAGAAACAAACTGAGGGCCTCAGAGGGGAGGGGGGTGGGGGACTGGGATAGACCGGTGACGGGTAGTAAGGAGGGCATGTATTGCATGGTGCACTGGGTGTTATACGCAACTAATGAAGCATCGAACTTTACATCGGAATCTGGGGATGTACTGTATGGTGACAAACACAATATAATAAAAAATCATTAAAAAAAAAAAGAGTGTGTTGTTCATTTTCATCATATTTGCGAATTTTCCAGATTTCCCTAGGTTATCAATTTCTAATTTCATTCATTGTGGTCAGAGAACATTTTTATATGCTTTTAATCTTTCAAAATTTATTGAAATGTGTTTTGTAGCCTAATTTATGGTCCTTTTTCTAGAATATTTCATATGCACTTAAAAAGACTGTGTATTTTGCTGTCATTGGGTAAAATGCTTTATAGATATCTAATAGATTAAGTTGGGTTATAGTGTTATTCAATTCTTTTGTTTCCTTGATCTTCTGCCTTGTTTTTCTGTCCATTACTGAAAGGAGAGTGTTGAAGTCTCCAGCTATTATTGTTCAACTGTTTTTTTACCCCTTAATTTGATCAAATGTGACTCATGTATTTCAGGGCTCTGTTGTTAGATGTATATATAACTACTACACCTTCTTGGTGGATTGACCTTCGTATCCTTCTATTATGTCCTTCTTTGTGTCTCATAAAACTTTTTGTCTTGAAGTCTATTTCATCTTCTCTTTTCTGGTTACTATTTGCATGGGATATCTTTTTCTATCTTTTTTCTTTAACTTATTCATGTCTTTGAGTCTAAAATGAGTCTTTAATACAGGAGACCATATTGTTGGATCATGGTATTTTACCTATTCTGCTAATCCAAGCTTTTTAATTGGAGAGCTTAACTCATTTGCATTTAATTCTTATAAGTATGGACTTAATTCTGTCATTTTGGTATTTGTTTTATATGTCAAATTTTTTCTCTTTTTCAATTCCTTCATTACTATCTTCTTTTGCATTGAATAGATATTTTGTAGTGTATCATTAATTCCCTTGTTCCTTTTACTATATATATATATATATATATATATATATATATATATATATATATATATTAGTTATTTTCTTAGTGGTTGCCCTGGTAATTATAATTAGCATCTTAATTTATGCCTATGTAGTTCAGATTAGTACCAACTTAACTTCCATGGTATACAAAAGCTTTGCTCCTATAGCTCCATTCCTCTCCCACCCCTTCGTGCTATTATTGTCACAAAGTATGTCCTTTTATACATAGATTTACAAGTATTGCTTTGTGCATCTGTCCTTTATTTTTTATTTTTATTTATTTTTATTTTTTAATTTTTAAATTTTTTCATTATGTTATGTTAGTCACCATACAGTACATCATTAGTTTTTGATGTAGTGTTCCAAGATTCACTATTTGCATATAACACCCAGTGCTCATTACGACATGTGCCCTCCTTAATACCCATCACTGGGCTGACCCATCCTCCCAACCCCTCCCCTTTGAAACCCTCAAATTGTTTCGTGGAGTCCATAGTCTCTCATGTGCATCTGTCTTTTAAATCAGATATGGGAAAGGAGTTACAAACAAAAAATATATTAATACTGTCATACACACACACACACACACACACACACACACACACACACAGAGCCCTTGTGGTGTTCTTTGCTCTGTATAGATTCATGTTACTCTCTAGTTTCATTTCATTTCAGCCTCAAAGACTTCCTTTAGCATTTCTTATAAGGCAGGTTTGTTAGCAACAGATTCTATTTTTATTTATCTTGTAAGGTCTTACTTTCTCCTTCATTTTTGAAGGACAGTTTTGCTGGATATATTATTCTTGGTTCACTGCTTTCTGGTATCTATAGTATTTGATGAAAATTAGTTGTTAATTTCATGGAAGATCTCTTACACATTTCTCACTGCTTTCAAGACTCTTCCATGAGCATGCACACAGCTCTGGACATGTATGTTGCCTTCAAGATTCCCAGAAATGTGTTAGAGCTTTTCAAAGTCCTTGTTCTTCGCAAAGCATGTCATTCTCTAGGGTTTCCTTCAAAATTTTTTAGTCTGTTTTTTTCTCTAAGTATTATCCATTGCCTGTGTCAGCAGTAATAAAAATGTTTGCCTGTCAATGTTTTATGCAAAGACACTCAACATAGTGGCTTTAGGACTGAATGAGTTTCAAGTTAGGAAGATAAAGTTGGAGCTTTTGATCTGGTTTTCCAGGGACCTACCAGACAGGTAAAAATGACTTCAAATCTTTGCAAATGAGATCTATTCTGCTCCCTCTGTTACTAATACTGGGAATGTGGGTTTTTATTGTCAATGCTGCTGCAAAGCTGAAATGAGAGATGAGTTAGAGTAAATTAAAAAGCCAAAAAACTTGCTGTTCTTACCAAGATTTAGCTTTAACTAAGCTTTTTCTGGGGTTTTCACAATTTTAGTTAGTTTCTAGCATTAGGAAAAGTTAATTCTGACAGTTTTTCCAATTTTTTTATTGCTTTTATGGAGGGGTGGACTTTCAGAGTTCTGTACTCTGACATTTTTGCTGACCTCAGGTTATATATATATTTTTCATGTTAGTTATTTTTTTTATTCTGTTGAGCATGTCAAATAGTTTTCCTTTTTTTCCCCACCAGTAATCAATAATAGATCATTTTCAATATTATGCTTTTTTTCTATTCCGTTTCAGTTCATTTTTCTTATTCTGCAGTATGTCTTTTTAGGTACATTTGTTTTACTTTGATATCTTTTCATCCATCATTTGATAAGGTGAGGTATGCCCAAATTTAGTGTCTATCAGTAGGACTGGAAATTTTCCTCCTCCTTATTGATTTTGCTTGTTTCTTCTTTCTGTATACTTCCATGAGATGGTTGAATCTCATTTTCTGTTCCGCAACTGGAATGCAGGCTGGTGTGCATAACTCCTTAAATAATGCATCACTAATATTTAGGGGGATATAATATAGTTTGAAAAATCCAAATCAGCCTGATCTATACACAACTTACATTTGTTGTGGGGAATTCATGGTTGTGGTATTTTAGCACTGATTTGTTTTATTGACTATATCACACACATGCTACACACTGAGCTTGCTGTAGCTCAAAATTCCTATGTCTTTTTTTCCAAGTGTGAACACAAGCTTTGCAGTCAGTTTGAGTCTGAGTATAGTCTTCAGATAACAGTCTTAATCATTACCCAGAGAGGTTGCTATGGGTAGATTTGAAGTGTGGGAACAGGATAAAATGAAACAGTTGGGCCTACAAGCTGGACTTTGGGACCCAGGGCCAGCTGGATGAATTTTCTCTCTGCTATATGAGTTTGATAGGCAACCTGATGTTCAACACTCACATGATCGTCAAGGCACTAGATTCATCCCTAGGTAACCCAGGTCACCTCATACACTCTCAATGGACTCTTAAATTTCTTACTAGATCGCATGAAGAAGTTCCAAATTGGTAATGGAAAAGCTGGAACTGCAGGTGGATACATAAGGTGGAAATATTAGGAAGTGTTATTATGCTTTGTCCAGCATTGTTAAATCTAGTTATAATGATTTTTTCTTTTTTCTTTTTTTTCTCTACAATTCTGGTACCACTGCTGATTTTCTTTTGATAAAAAGAGACTATTGATTATAAAATAATAAAAAAGTACATCTAAAATAAGAAAAAACATAAGTGCTATCTCAGAAGAGGAAATCCTGTTATACTGAAGATCTTTGTGTTGAGAATCCTGATGGTTTTTACCCAGGAAAATGTAGGGACAGAGCTGCATTGGGAAGTAGAGCATGGAGAAAGGTAAACTGAGATGCATCCAGGGTAGGGGAAAAGTGGGAAAGGAGAGAGGAACAGGAGCCAATAGCACATATTGGGGTGCTATATGTCGTGATTTGTCAGGGAAGTATCTCCAGTGGTAAAAAAGAGCTAACGGATATTTAAGAGAACAGGGTCTGATTTTCATATAGAAGGTATTTGCATTTCTCCCAGATAGACCCCACTTCTGCTTCCTAATTCCTCATTAAAGTCTATTTTGCCTTTTATAAAAGGGACTTTTCTGTTTCTATAAATCAAGGAATGGGCTGAGTACATTATTTAGAAGATGGAACAGGGATAATAAGAGTAGGTGGGAGACACTTCATGAACTGAAATTATTTGACAGAAAGCGGATCTCAGAGCTAGAAGTGACCATTAGAACTCATATCTCACCTCCTTCCCTTTAAAAACATTTTCAATCAGTGCACATCACACTGTCATATTCATTCCAATTTATCTCAGTCCATGGCACTTTTTGTACACAGACTACCACCTTTCTTATTTTTGTTTATCAAATTTTTGCTAATCCCTGACTAGAACTCAGGGTTACTTTGTAAGTGAAGTATTTTCTGCTACCCACCCTAGTTTGCTGATTGCAATAATTCTATACTTGCTAATACCTTCCTGTGTCCAAACCCTTGGGGAGTCCCATCCTATGCTAACTACAGGCTAGGACATGTGATTTGCTTGGCCAGTGGAACAGTGGCAAACTTGATGCAAACAGTAACTTGAAAGTGGCTTCTGTTTTGGGATTTGTTCTCTTGCTCCTTCTGAAATCCTTGGGCTGCTCTGTGAACAAGCCTGGGCTTGCTTGCTGGAAGGTTAGAGGCCATGGGGACAAAGACCCCTGTAGACCTGACTATCCAAGAAGAGACAGTACTAAAGTAGCCAGCACCACGCAACCTACCAGCAGACGGTAAAATATGAGCAAACCCAGCTGAAATCTGTTGAACCCCAGACCAGAAGACCTGCTTAGCTGAGTGCAACTTAAATTGTCAATATGTAAAAATTTGTGCTAAATGTGGCTATTGTTTTAAGTCACTAAATTTGGGAGATGATTCAAGTCCCATTAAGTCCTATTAAGAACCAATTGCTCCTTCATCTGAGTTTTATTTAAACTCATTCCTTGAGAATTAGAACTAAGTTATGTAGATCTACTTTTTTGGCTCCTTCTTCAGTTCCTTTGTACATTATAATTATTATACACAACATTCTTATATACTCCTGTCAGGTACTTTCTAGTGTCTTTATATATAACAATAAACTGAATACTCAGAAAAACTCAACAAGGTAGATACTACATTTTCATTATACAGATGAAAAAATTGAGGTCCAGAAAGGAGAAATACCTGCCAATTTCATAAATCCAGTCACTGGTAGGCTGGGCATTTGCACCAGAGTTTTCCAGGTCCAAAGTGTGTACTTTTAATTCCTACAATAGACTATTTTGCTATACTAAATTGCACATTTTGGTGTTATGTGAGTACTTACCTTACGGTAAGTAAGTGTGATTCAGCTGACTATGTTCTAATAATCTTCATTTTTCAGGAAGCATTAACTTTGTGGAAAACATCTAACATTTTTCCAGCAAACCTTTTACTCTGGAATGAGGAACTGGAATGAGTCATAGCTTTGTTCATTAAGAGTTAGTGCCTCAGGAATGCTGCTGAGACTAAGTGGCAGGCTTTAAGTGATATAAACCATCGTGAAGAAGAGGAAATAGAGAACACTGAGGCTATGGAGATTTATCTCCTTGTGAATCTTCCCTTCTGGTGTCCTCCTGAGGAGCGTGTCCTCAGTTCGCTTCCAGCACAGCACACCATCCAGGAGGATTTGTTACATAATCTTTTCCTGTTTGCTGCTTCTCTCAGGCTTTAATCATTTCAGTCCCCTGTGAAGCACCAGACACATGAGGACTATTTTGTATCAGATTCAAAAGTATGTATCAATATCTAGTGCACATCCCTTGACCTCAAGAACTATGACTATGGATGAGAAGAGATTGATTTGGTTTAGGGGAAGGATCTATGACCTACTAATAGTTAGCAAGCTGGGTTTTAACCAGGCTGGGCCACGACCTACCTGTATAATCTTAGGTAAATCTTTTAGGGAGCCCTCAACTAGCAGCCTTTGCTAGTGAACAACCTCTAAGCGTTTGCTATTTGGATTTTATGGAAAGTTTGGCTAAGTGAAATAATTCTTAAAGAAAATAATTTGTGACATGCTGTCCCTTCACTCCTTGGATCTAAGTTTTGCTGTTGGCTAAATCAGACTACTGGAAGAATACAGTTGGGACAGTTTGCCCAATTGACTTTAGGTAATTGCATTTTAGTGTCTTATCCACAGAATTTAAGATGTCAAAGCTGGGCTTAAACCCAGCTCTGTCAATTATTGACTGTGTGAGTTTGGAAGAGCTACTTAACCACTTTAAGCCTTTTTTTCTTAATTTGGTTGGATAATGTGATAATAAATGCTTCATAGAATTTTTGTGAGACTTAAATGATACAATTCATGTAAAGAAAATATAAGTCCCTATAGCTTTAAAATAATTTGTAGCCTTAAAAAAGCCATACGAAATTCATTTTGGTGTATTTGCTATAAAATCTGTTGTAAAATCTGTTGTCAAGGTCATTGCCAATTTCCGATGTCTCCTATAAAGAATTCCATTTATAGTTTACTACCAGATTAAAAAGAACTCTGCTTCTCTGAAAAAAAATGGCATTTTCTCCTCCTCCCTGGACCCCTTCAAGTACTAAGAATGAGTTAATCTTTCATGGTTACCTTCTTGTCCTGGCTGCAGAGAAACTCAGGGTAATATTTGCATGTCACCCCAAGTGTATCAGCTTGCCTGGTTGTATTATCTACTTTTTGTGGCTGTGATTTTTAAATTTCTATTTGACTGCCAACATTATTTGTCTTATTTTAAGCCATCTTGAATCCTTTTGGACAGAGGAGCAATCTGAATTAAGTCAAAATGTCCTTATGCCGCTAGGGCTCTCAAGATCTCTGTTTTCTCACCTGACAAAATGCTTATTTTGGAAGGCTAACAAAATCAGGTGATGTAGTTGAGTGCATTTTGGATAACCAGACACTACAAAAGTTAGCCATGTCCAAACATAATGGGCCAGCAGCCACCAACATGATGTTAATGTCTTTCGAGTGTTCTATAGCACAACCTTCATTTCTGAGCTCAAAATTCATTCTGTAATATTCTTTGAAAGGGAATTTGCACTTGGAATGATGCCAGTACTATGACTCAATGACTCTATATGAGAGGGAAATTCATTAGATTTGGAATTCTGATGATGATCGTTTGTACCCTGCTGAATCTAGTGGTGAGAGCATGAGGAAACAAGGAAGGCAAGAGAAGAAGCTCCCTGAGACTATGGTGATGGTTTTTGTCTATTTCCCCTTTGAATCTCAACTCCTCTCCCACTGGGTGCTGCCCATGCCTATACCGCTTTCTCTCTCATTTCTTCCTTCCCTATTTATTTTGTTTTGTTTTCTCACATCTGCTTCAAGTCCCCAGAGTGAAAAGTGGAGAAGTCTCAGGGCAGGCCATGTCCGCAGTGGGTGCTTCCCTGTGTCTGTGCTCCTCACAGCCTGCCTCATGTTTAGAGGCCTACTCTCTGAATTTTTGTGTTTATTCTCTTTAAATATTGTTCACTAGTTTTAAATATACTATATGACCATTGCAGGTATTTAAATGGGGGCAGAAAAAATTAAGGATAAATCTACTATGATTCATAATTATATTATGCAGAAACAACTATAGTTATTTTGTTTCCTTCTCATTATACATATTTATGGTTTTACCACATATATAATTTTGTTTTGTTTGCTGTTAAAAGTTTGTAATATTATACTATATTGAGCCTCAGTATATTCATTTGTCAATTGAATAAGCTAATATCTATCTCATAACTTGTTTAAAGAATAAATGGAATATTTGGACAGCCTGCAACATTGTGAATGCTAAGTAAATGTTAATTAATTTGAATTGAATCAGTATTTGGCATTGAAACTGCATCTTTCAGCCTTGTTCCATTAAAAGCCCTATTTCTTCTACTAAAGTCATGACCCAGGTGAGTGGAAACAAAACTATCCACTGGGAAACATGTGGGGCTAAGGGCAACCAGAGTCTGCTGCCTGATTAGACAAATGGGAGTAGGAAAAAAAATAGGGGAGCCTGGGTAGCGCAGTGGTTAGGCGTCTGCCTTCGGCTCAGGGTGTGATCCCAGCGTTCTGGGTTCGAGCCCCACATCAGGCTCCTCCACTAAGAGCCTGCTTCTTCCTTTCCCACTCCCCCTGCTTGTGTTCCCTCCCTCGCTGGCTATCTCTCTGTCAAATAAATAAATAAAATCTTTAAAAAAAAGGAAAAAAAAAGGAAAAAAAATAAGAGCAGTATGAGATTTCCTTAACACTTAAATACTGCTGTTTTGGAAGCTCAACCCCAAATGCAAACCCTTCAAATAAAGTGGCCTCACAATAAAACCAGGCATAGTGATTTTCCTCTACAAAAGGAATTAGTGATAGGAAATATGAGAAGGCCACTGTTAGGCATGGAATGTTATTATGCTCTTTACCTAGAAAATCCTACAAAGTTTAAAATGCTGGATGAGAGCATGTATCCATGCACAACTTCTCACTTTCCCCAGGGAACTTGTTTCCCAGGCCCTGTGCAATGACAGTGGAAAGCAGAGCACCTGCTCCCAGATTCAGTCTCAACATTGCCAGGTCTCAAAGTGTTTTTTTCAGTTCTAGCCAAATCATGCTGCAAATGAACAGGGGAAAATATAGAACAGCAAAGGGAACAAAACATGCCCAAAGTCTTTTCCTTGAGGATAGAGCTAACGTTACTGACTGCAGAAGAGTGGCAAAGAACATTGTGTTTTAGTGGACATCAGTAGGGAACTTATCTGGTGCCCATGAGACAAATCCAGTATGTGTGAACAGCCCATTCACTTCCAAAGGATAAGAGCAGGGCAGAGACTCCTTGGTTGAAGAAATGATATGGTGTGGTTAGAACAGGAGTCATAGACTGCTCATCCATACCAGCCGCTGTAACTTCCTGAAACTCATTTGCTCAAATTCTCTCTTCCTGCTTTTCACTGCTCTGGTAACGCTTAACTCTTACAAGTAATTATCACTTTTACAGTGGTCTGATAGAACAGTTAGATGAGTCCTGTTCTTTCACTCATTCATTTATTCATTCACCATCCACTCATCCACACCCTTTTACCAAGAGCCAATGACTGTAACAGCCCCTTTGGAGATTCTCATAGGAATCAAATATGTGTTTCGCCTTCTGAAAGTTCACAGTCTAGTGAAAGGGATAATGATTTGAATGTCAATACTCACATAAAAAGAAAGCTACTGATAAGTCTACTGAGGAAGTAGAGACAGGGTGCCTCAGAATCAGCAAAGAAAAGCTGGTCCACAGTAATTTGGGACTAAAGGAAGTCCCCTCATAATAATGCAGAATTAAGGATGTCTGTCTTCCCTGTCCATCCACATGGTCCTCCAAGACTCATTTTCCTTGAGTGAGTACTCCATAATCCCAAAGTTTCCTGGGTCAACAGCCCTTTTAAGACCTGCATATCTATCTAAAGTCCAAGCAAAGAGGTAGTGCCCAAGGAGCTAGCAAGCCCTGTGGGTGCATTTTGGAGAGATGCCCATGTTGGTGAGAATTGGCCTGCATAGCAGTAAGATTATTGATTCTTCTAATTTTATGAATTTATGATGAGTTTGGAATGATTTCTTCAGAAAGTAATGCAATTGTGTATAGAAATTTCTTCTCTCTCTCTCTCTCTGTCTGTCTTCTTCTCTTGCTTTTGCATGGCCTGTAAATGACCTGCAGCAGGTAACTGGAGAGGATTTACACATCATGTCAAACCAGGTGAGAGCTGCCTCAGCAGAGCATGTGAATGGACTAAAATGGAGCAGGAGGCATCTGTGGCGGGGCCAGGAGGAGCAACAAGCTGACTCCAGGGCTGTTGATAGGGAAGGATGACTCAGAGAGAAAGCCCCTCCTGACCCAGGAGCTGGAGTCAGAAAGGGAACAAGGAACAGAGAGCTTCCTCCCAGAGACGTTCTCTGCAGGATGATAGGGATTGCATCTGATGCCAGCCTGTGACTCACTCATCTCCAACAGGCAGGTCAGGGCTGAGGGCTCTTTGAATTCTAAGCAAGGAAAATCTCAATAGAACACTGCTATTTGGATGCATTTGGATTTGGAGATCATTGGCTGCCTGTTGGAAATAACCAGGGAGTTTTAGAAAGTATTGATGGCCAACCCCACCCCAGAGAGTTTAAGTTAGAATTTCTGAGGGTTAGACCTGGCATTGGTGATCCCTAAAACTCCCCAGGAAATTCTAATGAGTGGAAAAGATGGAGAAAACTTGAGCTATTGCAAAGTGATTCAAGCATAGTATAACCAGTGGGTGATAATCTGGAAACTACTAAAGTTGTCCTTGTTCATTTGCAAAACAAACACCTCACCTCATGTCCATTCCATCCGTATGATGTTTTGCTATTTACAAAACATCTGACACACATAATTTAACCAGATGCTCACAGCACTGAAAAGTAAAGTAAAAGAATTATTAACCCTGCCTTATCCATGAGTATGTGGTTGCCCAGAGTCAGCAGGTGGCTTCCTGAGATCCCAACTAACTGATGAGACCAGCCATTGAACCTACATGTTCTGGTTCCAAAGCCAGTGCTCCTTAACAATTACCACCCAGAACTTTGGGTGCCCTGATCCTTCTGTGGCTCTGATTTCTGCTCCAGTCTGCTTCTACCCTCCTCTCAATGACTTAAACAATTGAAATATTGTTGGGGAAAGGGAATACAGATCCATACAGTATGATGTGATGGAGCCTGGGTTATCTCTTGGGTAAGTAAGCATCCTGAAACAATGTTATATGCTTTTTTTCTGCTGAAGTTTAAAGAACAGTGCTCCTCAACCTTGCCTGTGTATTACAATCACCTCAGGAGCTTTTAAAACTCTCAATGCCAAATTTTGTCCAGGATGAATTAAATCAGGATCTGTGGGGATGGCCCAGGCCTGGGTATTTTTAAAGCTTTCCTGTGATCCCAGTGTGCATCCAATGCAATAAAAACTTATAAGACTTTGAGACTTAAGGGATGGGATGATCTGTTAACATGATACAGTATTTTCCTCTAGAGGAAAATACTATTTCAGATACTATTCTAGCATTGTGTGTGTGTGTGTGTGTGTGTGTGTGTGCACATGCTTCTACAGGTGGCTTCTTCATTTCCATACCACTTTAATTATTCATAAGCTGCCATGATGTTCTCTGCCCCCATGTTGGGTTGGCATTTCATCTATTGTATCTTCCATAATGCAGTTTATATCTATTAGGATACTTTCATTTGCAAGTAACAGAGAACTCAATTCTAAATGTCTTCAATAAAATAAGCATTTATTATCTTCCATTACAAGAGTCCCCAAATAAGGCAGTTTCATGGCTGATCAATTCAGTAGCTCAATGACCTTCAAGGACCCAGGTTCTTTTGACCTTCTGATTTGATCTCCTTCATGTTTTTTTTTTTTTTTAAGATTATTTATTTATTTATTCGACAGAGACAGAGATAGCCAGCGAGAGAGGGAACACAAGCAGGGGGAGTGGGAGAGGAAGAAGCAGGCTCATAGCGGAGAAGCCTGATGTGGGGCTCGATCCCATAACGCCAGGATCATGCCCTGAGCTGAAGGCAGGCGCTTAACTGCTGTGCCACCCAGGCGCCCCTGATCTCCTTCATGTTTGACTTTGTTTTAGACTTCAGCTTCATGGTCAAAATATAGTTGCTACTATTCCAGGCATTAAAACAATATCTGATCAAACAATATTATTTTTTTCACTTTTTAAGAGCGTGAAGCTTTTTTCCTAGAAACCTCTCAGCAAACTTTTTTAAATACCTCACTGGCCAGAATTGGTTCATAGACACACCCCTGAACTCCAACATTGTCAAGGGAACTGGGATATGACTAATTGGCACAGATTCATCTAGAGTAATCCCTGAGCTGAGATAGAATTGTTTTCTCCAAGGAATGGATCCCTGAACAAAACTGGGATTCTGTTGGCCAGGAAGACAAAGGGGATTGTGGTTTATTTGGAAGCCAGTAATATCTGATGAAATGGAAGAGGCTATTTTGGGTTTAGAAGTCAAATCTTAGCACATGCCCTCACTACTTTTGTGTATTTGGGGAAGTTACAGTCTCTGAATCCCAGTTTTCTCAACTACCAGAAGGAAACAATAGTACCTCTAAGACAGGATACCAATGAACAAGAAATGTATAAATGCTCTCAGAAACCACCAGACAATACCTAAACATATCAAGTACATAATGTATTTTGCTACCCTCCTTCACTTGTTTTTTCTTCCCCACTTCTTCCCTAACATTTTCCATTCTGAATGTAGTTATGACTACTGTCAATTCCTAGTTAAATAGCAGGTTAAATATCAAGCCTATAGGTAGTGGAAATACTAGTTGGAAGAGATATAGAGAATCAGGAAGGAAAGTAGACACTAAGAAAATTACAAGGATATAATAAATTGTTGATTAGAGCCTTCTGACAAAAACTTCTCAAAACCATTTCTCACTTTCCTCGGGAAGTTTTACTTATCAGACAGTCTTGTTTTTAACATTTTTTTTTTTAAAGATTTCTTATTTATTTATTCGACAGAGAGAGAGACAGCCAGCGAGAGAGGGAACACAAGCAGGGGGAGTGGGAGAGGAAGAAGCAGGCTCCTAGCGGAGGAGCCTGATGTGGGGCTCGATCCCATAACGCCGGGATCACGCCCTGAGCCGAAGGCAGACGCTTAACCGCTGTGCCACCCAGGCGCCCCCTGTTTTTAACATTTTTAAGGGTATTTGGGACTTCTCTGCTTTTCAGATTGTTGCCAGGGTTCATTATATTTTATTTGCTAAGTTAAATAAATGGACTATTATGTTTGAGAGAGATTTTTAGAAAAAAATGTTTCAAAGAGAATTATTTTCTAAGTTTAACTAACTGTAGAATGAAATTGAACAGTTGCTTATATCCTACCCAGTCTCTGCAGAGGGCATGGCAGCCTATTTATACATAAATGTAGACAGAAATACTAGAATGATTCACCTTGTTTTCTGTTGCATACACTTCTTAGTGCCTGGGAGTATTCCTGGAAATCTGTGCAGCCTAATCCCAAAGCATTGGCATATCTCCACATTCATTCTCTAGGCTCCTCTTACAAGAGCTGAATCCCAATGAAATCTATTCATGAAATACATTCTGTGGGGATCTGATGTTCTACCTCAGTTAATCTCATTTGACCATTACCTGTAGGTATTTATTAAAAGTGAATCCCTAAACTCCAAAAGATCCTTAATAGCACAAGATTGGTCTGTAAGACAAGATTGGGAGGCAAACATTTGTTTTCAAACATTTCATCTGCCCTATTCAGATTCTTTATTATGAGCTCTGTTTCTCCTATGTCCTTATTCTTCCATTCCCCTTTCTTGCTCACTTTCTCTAGAACCTGACCAAAGATAAGATCTATTAACCATTTATAACTCAGGGGAATGTAAGTTTGTTTTGTTAGTTTTTGTAGAAATTCTCAATTTATATTTGTTTCTATATCATTTTGTGCCTAGAGGAATCCCATTTAATATCTTTTGAGGGGCAGAAGCTGCAAGCTCATAACACATGTAGGCACTGTTTAAAATCTAAATACATCCTTGGTTTCTGTTACTGATTTGGCCTCAAGAGAAGGTTGTTTTAGAATGAAAACTTTTTAGCATGGTGGTAGAAAGTGAGCATACTGGAAGTATAATAAATGTATTATAAGTGTAATAAATGTATTACTCCCTAATACCAAACCAAAGTCAGCCAAAAGGGAATTCTGGATGGTGGATGTCATTTCAAGTGGGATCAGGAAAATCAAGGATTAAATGAGGCAGAAGTACGTACCCAAGTACATAGATCACAGTCCAGAGGTAAAGATAGACCATTTATATTTCAGCCTATATATACCTTTTTTAGGGTCACATCTTGTCCTCTTTTAGTAGCCATGCTCAGCAGACACATTCTGACATCTGAGCTCTTATCTCAATAATTCTTTTTTTTTTTTATCATCCATGGATCTATGTTGTTCTTTTTAAATCAGTCTAGTTCTATGACTACATAATTGGAAATTTTCTATGGTGCATGGAGCCCTAAATCAAGAATTACTTCTAGGGAAACTGACAGATAAGAAAGAGATGCTAGTAAGTATTGAGTGGAGGTCATGTCTCTGCATGCAACTAGAAACTACTTATAGGATTCAATTTAATATTCACTTCTATCATTATTATCTCTATTTTATACATGAGCTTCAGAAAAATAAGATCCCTGAGTTAGGTACACAATGAAGTAGACCTCTATGGTAGCAAAGCCCATACTGTTTATTATCTCATGTTTTCCCCAAACCTGACTGATCATTAGAATCACAGATTCCTTGGCACCTCTCCAACAGACTGAATCAGAATCTCTAAGACATAGGCCTCGAAATCTGTATTTTAAATAGGATCCTTAATAATTCCTAGGACCAGGCAATTTGGGAACCTTCTTCTAAGCCCTGCTGTGGCCTAGAGAGACTGTTTTCCAGCTGGGGTGTATCCTGGAACCTAGTCAGTAAGGTGTTTGTCTACTTTGCTAGTTGTATTGGCAGAAAATCTTTGTCACTAGAACTTCCCAGACAAAATATTCCCCTCTGGATCTCTGCCTAATCTCTGCTCTATATCCTCTCCCATTCCTACAGCCTCCTTTCACTGATCCTCTAGGAACCTTTAGCACTTGAGCTTGCCATGCTCCACCTTGACCTATCGCTCCCTTAGTTTTCCTGGCTGGTCTTCTGAGTCCTTTGGTTACTCTGTGATGCTAAGAAAGATGTCTGAAGCAAGTTATCCCTGACTCCTTTTCTCAGCAAGGAGTTTATCCCTTTTGTTTTCTGTTGGTAGACCAGAGCTATCAGGATGCTATTACTTCTTTCAACTTTTCCCTCTGTTTCCTCATAAGAAAAATAAAAGTGGAAGGTGGGAGATGATTTGGGAAAATGTGGTAAACTCTTAGGACCAACTCTTAAGGAGTCTTCCCAATACAACATCCTGTAATTCTTTGAATGTTTTTTAGTAGCAATAGATGTCATTTCTGATGAGAAAGGAGCACAATTGCTGTCTTAAGCTTGAAAGAAACAATGAGTTTGTTTTAAACATCTTGGTGTTTATGAAAGTACCTTTAAAACAAAAATTCGGTGGTGCCAGGATGGCTCAGTCAGTTAAGCAGCCAGCTTGATGTCGGCTTGAGTCGTTATCTCAGGGTCATGGGATTGAGTCCTGCATTGGGCTCCATGCTGGGTGTGGCGCCTGCTTAACATTCTCTTTCTCCCTCTCCTTCTGCCCCTCCTCAGTTTCCTTCTCTCTCTCTTAAAAAAAATCAATTGGCATTATTTACATAATATTATCTTCAAGAACTCCATAAGTTTCCATACAATTGCAGCAATCAGGGAAAAGAGGAGATATGAAGGCAAGAATTTTAATAGCTGTGGTTTCCTTGGTCCTTTTTGCCTATATAGAGAGGGCTTGACTTACTCATTAATGGGACCCATGTGGGGTGATCTGGAGGAAGATGAAGACCCCCTCCATTCTTCTCTTCTCAGTCTTCCTTCTATTTTTGAGCCTTCCTTCCATTTTTGCCTTGCCACAATGTCTGAAATTTCACTATTTGAAATTCATGGCTTTGACTTAATTTAGGAATCCCATGCTAAATTGCAAACATGAAGCAGAAGAATATTCTTCCACAATTTTTAGTCATTAACATGAGTTTATTAAATTATAGGAAATGAGTTAGTAAGCTCTGAATATTAGTGGACATAAAATTCTTCTAGAATTAAGAGACTGGTGTGTTGATGTACAGGAATGTAGAGAGAGACAGCAATAGGAATGTTGGCGTGACACCCAAACCTTACCTGTGATAATAATTTACCAGTATCTCACAGTTTCTCTCTCATGGGTATTTTCTTGGAATTAGAACAATAATATGTGTTAAGGTCTGAAAACTTGACCAAGGCCATAGAAAAAAATTCTACTCCCATGGATTCTTCTCCTTTTGAACATTCTTTGTGTGTTACAGACATTACTCCATCTGATAATACTCTGGTCACTTGCTTTTCATTAGCAGATTCAGATTAATATAAAAGCAATCTTTAAAAAATCTTGCAGAATTTCAATGGCTCTATCAATACCAAAATTTATATTAATGTAGCTAGAATATATTACTTTGAATTATGGACTGGATCCTAAATGTTAATGGAGACAGCAAGAAACATTTTGGCAGGGTTTTAATATATTAGCATAAATTAATTTCTTCTTACAACATGCTTACTTTTTGTCCTGAGGAAAATGGGCAAGTGACTCCCTCTAGAGTGATTTCTCTGCTATTATATCATCCAGCATTTGCAAAAGAGATTCTTGAAATGGCAAAAATAATTTAGAAGAAAGAAAGAAAAGAAGAAAGAAAGAAAGAAGAAAGAAAGAAAGAAAGAAAGAAAGAAGAAAGAAAGAGAAAGAAAGAAAGAAAGAAAGAAAGAAAGAAAGAAAGAAAGAAAAAAAGAAAGAAAGAAAGAAAGAAAATAAAAAGGAAAGAAAAGAGTAAATATTTTTTAATTTTAAGTTACTGTTTCTCCCTTGTGACTAGGTATTTACAAACATATTTGATTATAAGAAATAACACTTCTGTTTTGTTTTGTTTTGTTTTCACTTTCCTTTATTTGATTAGGGCTATTTGGTTACCCTGAAATACAGTTTCTATTGCAAAAGGCAAGACAAATGCATAATTGTTTCCCTAAGTTACTAATTTTCATAACAAAGAATCCGTACAATAAGTATGTTCAAAGTTCCTAATTTTCACAACAAAGAGTCCATACAATAAGCACCTTCAAAAGATGGAAGCACGCTGTACTGTGCCAGAAATTCTTTTTTGAATTTTCTGAACTTTAACTCAGAAAAGTTGAAAGTTGGATTGCACTAAGGCACCCTGGCTTTTTATTTCCTGATACATGAATAGATATTCTTGGAGGAAATATAAACATGGGAGAGCATAGATCTGGAGTCATACTGGATTCACATCTCACATGTCTCTCACATGTGTCACTGGATCTGTGCTCGTGGGCACAATGCTTCATCTCTCTATGGCTCATTTTCTTTTTTTTTTTTATCTGCTAAGTGGAGATGATGATAATAGTATTTCAGCTTTCCACTTAAGTACTGTAGGAAGTACTACCCATAAACCTGGGCAGGAAGCAATCCTGCACTGGGCCCTGTCCTTTAGGGGCCCCCATATCATAAATAAATAAACAACATGATACCTGGTCTCTTTTCTCACTTGGGATCCAGTGTCAGCACTGCCACAGTGTACCCTGTACCTCTAAACAGCCATTGCCATGACTAACACCATTCAGGCCTTAAGAAGTTCAGAATAAAACTTCACTGTGTCCTAAAGCTGTTAAGATTTGTAGGTCATGCTGATGCTGACATCAGAAATGGATACTGTTTCAGAGCACAGGGAGGACTTGGAAAGTGAAGGGCTTAGGTAAGAGAGGAAATCAATCAATTTGTCAAGTCTTCTTTTCAGACAGCATGTGTGCAATATGTTTAATAACAAAATTTCATTTCCCATTACTGCTGATCATCCATTTTCGTGCTCCTCTTTGGGTCTATTCCCAATGTTAGAGGTGTAAGTGCAGAATTCATCACTTGCACGTGGAGACTTGCATTATTAAACATTGCTCTGAAGTTTGCATGTATGTTGGTGTAGACATAATACATTTGAAGCATGATATTGATGACAACTAGATGGACACTGAATTCCACTTTTGCAAATAGTTTTATTTTTGTAAATATGTTTAATAAGATACAATTTAATTTTAAAAAGTAATGATGTAATAAGATGTAATTTTGATGGAAGTTATTTATGTACATTATTATAATTCGTATTTTACATTTTAATTTAAATAGATAATTCTGAATATTTTAGAAAAATAACTTTTTGAGAAACATGAAAATGATTTTAATTTTATATTTTCACATTTATCTTATTTTACATTCTTTGATAAAAATACTTGTATTTTGTAAACTTGAATAAATGTTTTGTTATCTAATCTTTAGATCATTTAGAATATTATATATTGGGGTCATAATGGAAATAAGAGATTAAAATGTGGTTCAACAAAATCCAGAAATATGAATATGAAAATAGAAATGAATATATTCAAAAAGGCCATGTCCTTAAATACTTAAAAATTGGAAACAATAAAAGTGAGGAGCTTCCACATGCCCATAAAAAAGCACTTATACAATTATTAGAACTAATAAAACCCTGAACAAACAGTAATAATTGAGAATATTTAGCAAACACCAGTATAATTGCAGAGTGAATATGGCTTATACATATCATGATGTGTCTAATCATGGTGATGCTTTCCATGGTGCAAAGAGCACAGTTTTTTACCAAAATACAATAGTGGAAAATGTCTTGATTAAATTTCTAGATATGATTTTGAAATTTTATGCTAGAATGGTTGAATCCCTAAGATATATAAAATAGTGAAAGAAGAGATTATTATTTTAGGTGGAGAACTCAAAATGAGCCTATTAATTTATAGGTAATAAAGTAAGAGAAGAAGTCATGACTATAATAGAAAAGATAAATATTACTCAGTCCAACTAGACCATACCAGGAATATTGTGCAGTCACATTGAACTTATAGGATTTATTATATGAATTGTTGAATTACCAGCATAAAAAAACCCAGGATATCAAAATTAATGATAATTTTATTGATTTTTAAATCTCTTATTAAAAGCATAGTGTTGACTTAAAGCCAAGAACACCTCTCAATTGTCTGCGTTCAAAGATTGTCTAGGGCAAGCCTATAACAATCATACTAAGTTGGTAGAAAAAAATGTACATGACAAAATTTTGTTCCATAATTCAGAAGCATAGTCTGCATCTTGCATAAGTTATATTTTAATTTTTTTGGAGGAGACATGGCCTCCATTGTTCCAATTTAAATAGCATTCTTTCTAACAATTCAGAGATTATATATGATATTTTTCTCACTTACCCAAACAGGAAACTTCTTGATGAAACATGCATATTTGACTTTTGTGATATTGTGGTTTATTATAAGAAATATATATTTGGTCTTTGTTCTCTTTTCTGGCACAGAGCTCCCCAAACCTTGGATTCTCCTAAGGATTGGGTGATAAAGGTGTCTCTTGCTACATTAATGAGGTGACTTTTGGAAAGCAGCTAAGGATGGGGGGCTGGTTGCCAATGGAGCCAACGAAGTGACTTGAGGGTTGGAATTTTCAGTGTACCTTTCTGCCCTCAGGAGAGGAGAGAGGGGCTGGAGATGGAATTCAATCACCAATGGTCAATGATTTAATCAATCCTGTCTATGTAATGAAGCCTGTATTAAACCCCCAAAGGACAGGGTTCAGAGAGCTGCCAGGTTGGTAGTCAAGTAAAGATTTGGGCAGAGTGGTGTGCGTGGAGAAGTCATTGAGAGCTCCATGCTCTTTCCGCATAACTTGGCCTACTCATCTCTTCCATCTGCCTATTTCTGAGTTACATCCTTTTATAATAAACCAGTAATCTACTAATTAAAATATTTTTCTGAATTCTTTGAGCCACTCTAGTAAATTAATCAAACCAAGGAGGTTTGATTAGGTTCCTAGGAACCTCTGATTTACAGCTAATATGTCAAGAAGCACAGCTAATGATATGGACTTAGTGATTGGCATGTGAAATATGTGAAGGTGGAACTAAATTCTTAACCTGTGTGATCTGATGTTGTCTCTCGGTGGATAGTGTCAAAATTGAGTTGAATTGTAGGACACCCTACTGTCCAGAGAACTGCTTGTCAGTGTGGGGAAATCCTCTTCCCCAAGTTGGAAACGGAATTTCAGGACACATTTAACATACAACTACTTGTAAACACAATAAAAATGTTGACTAAATACCTTTGAAGAAACCAGAATTAATTTAGGTAAGACAGAATTTATACTGAAGAGTTAAACTAAGCAACAGTAGTACCCACAAAGGTGAATTGTGTTTGGAAGAAATCGAAATAAATTTTGAATGTGCATTCTCCCCACAATTATCTTTTATCAGCCATTTTTTTTTATTTTTTACATATATTTTATGTTATTATTTTTTTTAATGATTTTTTATTATATTATGCTAGTCACCATACAGTACATCCCCGGTTTCCGATGTAAGGCTCGATGATTCATTAGTTGTGTATAACACCCAGTGCACCATGCAATACGTGCCCTCCTTACTACCCATCACCGGTCTATCCCATTCCCCCACCCCCCTCCCCTCTGAGGCCCTCAGTTTGTTTCTCATAGTCCATAGTCTCTCATGTTTCATTCCCCCTTCTGATTACCCCCCCTTTCTTTATCCCTTTCTTCCCCTACTGATCATCCTAGTTCTTATGTTCCATAGATGAGAGAAATCATATGATAGTTGTCTTTCTCTGCTTGACTTATTTCACTTAGCATTATCTCCTCCAGTGCCGTCCATGTTGTAGCAAATGTTGAGAACTCGTTCTTTCTGATAGCTGAGTAATATTCCATTGTATATATGGACCACAACTTCTTAATCCAGTCATCAGTTAAAGGGCATCTTGGCTCCTTCCACGATTTAGCTATTGTGGACATTGCTGCTATGAACATTGGGGTGCATATGGCCCTTCTCTTCACTACGTCTGTATCTTTGGGGTAAACACCCAGTAGTGCAATGGCTGGGTCATAGGGTAGCTCAATTTTTAACTTTTTAAGGGACCTCCACACTGTTTTCCAGAGTGGCTGTACCAACTTGCATTCCCACCAACAATGTAGGAGGGATCCCCTTTCTCCACATCCTCTCCAACAATTGTTGTTTCTTGCCTTGTCTATTTTTGCCAATCTAACTGGTGTGAGGTGGTATCTCAGTGTGGTTTTGATTTGAATTTCCTTGATGGCTAATGATTTTGAACATTTTTTCATGTGTCTGTTAGCCATTTGTATGTCTTCATTGGAAAAGTGTCTGTTCTATCTTCTGCCCATTTTTTGATTTGTTTATTTGTTTCGTGTATTGAGTTTGAGAAGTTCTTTGTAGATCTTGGATACCAGTCTTATCTGTAGTGTCATTTGCAAATATTCTCCCATTCCATTATCAGGCTGCCTCTTAGTTTTCTGACTGTATTCCTTGGATGTGCAGAAACTTTTAATCTTGATGAAGTCCCATAAATTCATTTTTATCTTTTGTTTCTCTTGCCTTTGGGGATGTCTCATGAAAAAGGTTGCTTTGGCCGATGTTCGTAGAGGTTGCTGCCTATGTTCTCCTCTAAATTTTGATGGATTCCTGTCTCACATCGAGGTCTTTCATCCATTTGGAGTTGATTTTTGTGTATGGTGTGAGAGAGTGGTCAAGTTTCATTCTTTTGCATGTAGCTGTCCAGTTTTCCCAGCACCATTTATTGAAGAGACTGTCTTTTCCCACGGATGTTTTTCCTGCTTTATCAAATATTAGTTGCCCAAAGAGCCGAGGTCCATATCTGGGCTCTCTATTCTGTTCCATTGGTCTATGTGTCTGTTTTGTGCCAGTACCATGCTGTCTTTGTGATCACAGCTTTGTAGTACAGCTCGAAATCGACATTGTGATACCCCAGCTTTGTTTTTCCTTTTCAGCAGTTCCTTGGAGATTCGGGGCCTTTTCTGTTTCCATACAAATTTAAGGACTATTCATTCCAGTTCTTTGAAAAATGTCCTCGGTATTTTGATCGGGATAGCACTGAAAGTGTAGATTGCTCTGGGTAGCATGGACATTTTAACTATGTTAATTCTTCCGATCCATGAGCATGGAATATCTTTCCATCTTTTATGTCTTCCTCAATTTCTTTCAAGAGTGATTTATAGTTTCAGAATATATGGGTCCTTTACGTCTGGTTAAGTTAGTTCCAGGTAGCATGTATGGTTGTGCTATTGTAAATGGGATGGATTCCTAATTTCTCTTTCGCGGTCTGTTATTGGGTGCACGATGCAACTGATTTCTGAGCTTGATTTTGTATCCCGCCACATTACTGTGTGCTCTATAACTTCTAATAGTTTGGGAGTGGCTTCTTTGAGGTTTCCATATACAGTTATTATCATCTCAAAGAGAGACATTTTGACTTCTTCTTTGCCTATTTGAATACTTTTGATCACCTTGTCGTCTGAGAAGGCTGTTGCAAGGACTTCTAGATTACTATGTTGAATAATAGTGAGCGAGTGTGACATCCTTGT
>NW_024423453.1:68475143-68482614 GCF_017311325.1 Ursus maritimus
AGACAGGCGCTCAATGACTGCGCCACCCAGGTGCCCGGGTTGTGGGCTTCTTGATTTTTCAGCCTGCCTTCTGGGGGAGGGGCCTGCCGCGCCGATACTCAGGCAACCCTGTTTGGGTAGAGTCTCGGCGTCCCCTGCGAGGGGGGATGGGGATGGGCACTCTCTGAGCCGGTATTTCCAGGCTTTTGTTCTCTGGCGGCTTTCCCTGGCGGTTTGCTGTGCCTCTTCTGAGAGTCAGAGCAGCAGCGGCCAAATTTCAGCCTCTGTCACGGAACAGAAGGATTGCGGCCCATTCTCTACTAATGTTATGGCCACTTTAACTCTGTTTCTGTTGGTGCTGCTCAACCCTGCAGCGTCCCGGGATGTGCGCCCCACACCCGGCGTCCCAGCCCTCACTTCCAGGGCAGGCGTGCCTCTGTCCTTTGTGTTTCTAACGCCGCCAGCCACCAGCCGCCCCGCGCGCTCCAGAAGCTCCTGGTCTCAGTCTGGATCCTGTGAGCGCACCGGGATTCTGGTGTTCCGTGAGATGCCTGGTGGCACGCGCACCTGTCTCACGGTCTCAGTCTGCTGTTTTGCGGGTGCCGTCCGCGAGCCCCACCCGCTCTCCCATGCAAGTGGCTACCACTTCCTGGGGCCCGAACGCGGCGGCTCCCTCCCCCTTCCGTTTATCTTCCGATATCTGTGCACAGTTTCATGGCTCCCCGCTTCTTACCTCAATACTCAGCGCTGGAGATGTTCATTTGTAGAGATCCAGATGCATCATCCTGCGTCTCAGGCTGGTTCCGTGGTTGTTTAGGCTGGTCTGGTACCTATCCAGCTCGACTCGGGGGACCGGCTGAAAAAGGTGTCTCCTACTCCTCTGCCATCTTAACTCCTCCCCCCCATCAGCCATTTTTTAAATTATAAGTGATGTTAGAAAATTTATTAAAAAACCCAAAGAGACCCAGGTTCTGTTATTTTACTTTTAAAAGAATTACAATATATATTATGTATAATATATATATATTAATTTGTCTAAATTAAAAGAAACTATGTGAAATATGCAACATTATGTGACATTCCAATAAAACATAAATTCTTGTATGTCTACATAGGAGAATATTTCTGTGCACAAAATACTGGTAATAAATTCTACAGACACTATTTTCTGGCGATAATAATTCAAGGTATAGCCTGGCATAAGAAGAGATTTAGACAAATTGAACAAAATATCAATAATTTTGTTTTTTCATTTGATTTCCTACCATTAAAAATTTGTAACCAGAATAATTTAAAAAATAGTGTATGGATATAGGCATTGTTTGAAGAGACGGTAAATATGACGTGTGATAATTTATATGATAAAATTAATTTTTTTTAATATCCTGTAATGATGATAATTTATCACTTATGGTTCCACTGCAATATGTTTAAATATGATATGTAAAGTACATTTGAATCTAGTGTTGTGTAAAAATTTTAAGACTTAACATTTTCTATTGCCTTAGCAAAGTTTCTCCAGATCAAAACTAATAAAAAGAAAAAAAAATGTAGAAAAAAGATTGTCTAATCTCATATTAGTTTCTCCCAAATTACACAGATTATGTTAAAACCCCGATCCTGTTAAAAAATAAAATTCACCTAAGTAAAGTTGAAGATGTAATTGGCTTTATTGGGCTATTCATAAATTGTGCAGCATCCCATCTAGCAATTAGAAGGGAGCACTGAAAGATTTCCAAAAGGGAAAGGTTTTTAAAGGCAGGACAAAGAAGTCATAAATGAAAAAAAGGTTGTTTTGGGTGGGGTCACCTTCCTTTGGGGGACAAAAGGGTCTAATAGGGGGTTAACTCATCTTCCTTTGGGGATTGGTAAGGCCCTATGTAGCAGATTACTTCATTGGTGTTGACCAGAAAATTCCAGACTGACTGGTTAGAATTTCGTTCCTGGGGAAAGTAGAAACTGCAATTAAGTCATGTATTAAATCTTGGTTTGGTGTCATGGGCTTAACTCAAGTGACTTGATTTTGGGCCTATTGCTTCTTTTTAACAATCATAACAATATAAATAAGAGCTTTCTACAGATATGATGTCACAAAAATAATATGTAGTAATCTATCAAACATGCATATCTCTATTCAATTATTCAACTGAACATTCACTAGCCCTTAAACAGAACATCCAGCCATGTACAAGAATAATTGAATTGTCTTTGATAATTGATGACTTTTAGTGATTAAAAAAATGCTTGCAGTATACTTCTTTTAAAGATAGAGCAAAGAGTTAGAAACTGCTGAGAAATTTATCCAAAAGCAGTTTCCAGGGGATTGTGGAAGAGACCAGTTTACAATGGGTTGAGGAATGAATGGTGTCTGAGGACTTAGTACTGGATCCTTTAATAAGAAGTATGGCTGAGAAGGGAGTTACCTGGCTGGCTTAATCAGTGGGGCATGCCACTCTAGATCTTGGGGTTGCAAGTTCGAGCCCCATGTTGGGTGTAGAGATTACTTAAAAATAAAGTATTAAAAAAACAAGTATGGCTGAGAACTGAATGAGAGAGATGATGAAACATTGACAGAAAGAAGCAATAGAGGAAGAAATTTGAATATAGAATTGGGTTGGGGGGAAGGAGAAAAACAGAGAGAGAGAGAGAGAGAGAGAGATAGGAAGTATGGCAGCTATGATGAAAAACCGTCTGATTCTTATGTTCTCCATAGAACGAAAGATATGGAAAGGGAGCTGGTGTAATAGTGAGTGCAGAGGCTTCCCCAGTGGAAGGCCTTCTGGGGTGTGGGGGCATCAGTGGGCGTGAGCTGGGGGCAGGTAAGGATGGGCAGTCACCTTTGGTAGGTGGAGAAAGCATGAGTAGGTAAATTGGAATAGGGGAGCTTCTCAGAAAAGGGTAGGTGTTCAAGAGATCAAGTCCTAATTGCAAATCTTTCCTGATGTCAGGGACATTTTCGTGGTGTTTCTTATTTTTGAGAGGTGAAGAGGAGTCTGGGTAAAATCATCAAGAAATGTAGAATCTCTCACTGAAAATGGTAGGTTGAGAGACTAGTGCCCAAATCATGGCATCAAACTCCTCTGTACAAACTAGTTGGGTGACTGTTTCCAAAAAGACTGATACATACACATATAGGAATATAAACACGACAGCACAAACACTTCCTTATTTCCAATTATAGCTAATGGATGAGTTACTAAATGCTTTTTACTTTTTATTGATTTTTCAGAAGCCTGTCAAGGGTTAAATAAAAAAATGGATAGATAATCATTTTTTTCAAGATTTGCTGCAAAAACTTTGAAATGCTGTTGTAGGGATGGTAATAGGGATGAGAGAAAAGGGGATAATTGTCATTCTATAATAATCTTATTTTCACATGTGATCTGGCTTTCTTGTTAACGAAAGGATTGATGTGTGGCCAACTGAAGCATAGGTACCTAAGTCCAACAGTATAAATTTAAGGAAAATCAGAGGAAGGAAAAAACATCCTGGTAATTTCATATTGGACTATTCAACAGCAATTGGCAGACTTGGTATAAGATAGGCATTAATTCTAAGTTTTAAAATACTTTCTGTTTCCTTCTTTTATTCATAGGAATGCTTTACTGGATCACCATCTTGGGGCCTTGGGCATGCCACTCACCATTTTCTCATGCTTTGGTTTCTCAAAACAGGTGTTAACATATTCTTCATAGGGCTTCTGGGATGGTGTGTCTCACATTACATGATATCAGAACACATGAATAAATATTAGATCCCTTTTTTTAATGCTTTATCTTCTTTTTCCAGCTTGAATGCTGAGATGATGCAAATTGTTTCTATATATCCCCCATGTTGCATATAGAAGGGCATAGCTTTGCAAAGCGTTTAATACGGTATATGTTTATTAACCATTTGAAACATCTCTGTTTGAAACAAAAGGTCTGTTGTTAACTCTCTCTCTTATAGGTTAAATGAAATGGAGTCTCAGTATTATGGTAACCATATATTCTTTTTTCTGAATTAAAAGTTAGTGTGACAGGCAATGTGGAACTCAGACATGCTATTTAATAATACTTTAATAATTCTCAGATATATGTGTACTCTTTCCTGAAACATTATATGAGTTGTTGAAGGGTGAAAATCCAGCTTTGCTGGTGCTGACACTAGAGCCCAGAGCAAGGGATTTCTTGAGATGTACTCCAACTAGGTAGGGATAAATGAGTGAGAGAAGGGCATGGAAATGATGTTGAATGCAAAACCTTTTAAGTAGCTTGGGAAAAAATAGGACAGCAATCTAGAAAAAAGTGATATTTACATAATGGTTCTGAGTACACAAATTGTCATTTTTCTCATCATTCCAGCATGCATAAATTGTTAGAAATCTACAAGTGAGAGTGACCCAGAATCAGCACCTTTTTTAGATGTGAGGACTCTACCACTGTTGTTCATTTTAAAAGAAAGCTTTTGTGCGATTTACATATATCCATTAAGGAATATCCATTGAATCTCAATTAAATTCAGGGAGAATATGTGTTTGATTCTATAGAGAAGGGAGAGAAAGATGCTGGAAGAAAACAATGATTCTTTTTCCTTTAATTCACATTCATTTGTAGAAGAAAAAGTTTTAAAGAAAGTATTAATTCAATGAAAATCATTAAGCAAATCGATCTGTTGATTTAATTGTGGACTGTACATGGAAGGTTATTTCAAAGCAAATGTGTGGATTCAAACACCGGTATTTAAAAATCTATGTAGTAATTGGCAATTTGACCTAATTCGATCATGGCATTATTATTTCTTAAGTGTCATTTAAAATAGCTTTTTTATTTTTACTAATTTACTGTAAAATAAGAAACATTCCATCAGCTTGAGGTAACTGCTATGATCATGTTGATGTCTAGCCCTCTAAATATGTGATGTGAAATATATAGATTTCTACTCAAATGCAAGTTCTATAATGCCATCAGGGAGTGACTGAATGCGTAAGTGCATGTTAACATCACTAAATCACAATGTATATGCAAATTTTTAATTATGCGGTTTTCTCATAAAATATATTTTCTGTTAACTATATGTTTATACTTTTTAATGACTACATGTAACTATATGACTTTTAGCAGTCCCTGATTTTGAACATCTAGATTATTTCTAATTCCTTTGCAAATTTATTTAAAATTTTCTACTTCATTGAATTATAATTGGCATATAACATCAGGTAAGTTTAAGGCATACCATGTGATGATTTGGAGTACAAATGTATTACTCAACAATCACCAGAATGAGGTCAGTAACACATCCAGCTCCTCACACAGTTTCTGTGTTTATTTGTGATGTTTTGCAATTTTAAATAGTACTGTAGCTGACATCCTTTGGCTACATTTTTTAATATATTTGTACTTACTTTATTAGAATCATTATCTAGTCATGGGGCTGTTTTAAAAAATGTGCCCATTTTAAAGATATACATATATACAGATATATGTATATATATACATACACACACACATACACACACACACACAATTGGGCTAAAGAAAGATTGTACCAATTTATATTCTCACAGCTTAACAGTGTCCATTTTTGACGCCTACCATTGATGAGTTATAACTTTTATGCAGTCTGTTTGACATTTTTAGAAACCATATTGCATGGTTTTAATGTTATTTGGTATGGTATGCTTAAACATTTTGTTAATATATTTGAGGCTCGTTCCTGTTTTGTTGAAGATTCCAAAGACCTTATTTTTCTCATGTTAACATGCTAGCATTCTTTTCTTTTCATATTAGGGATTTGTCACATAGATTTTAGTGTATCCCCCAATATTGTAATAGTATTTAAATTTTAAATTTTACCTATTTGTAGAAATATTAATTATTTAATATTTTAATATTAAATGTATTTGTTTTCAAATTGATTGTTCTTTTCCATTAAGTTACTGCCTTTGGGGTCATTTTGGAAGAACTAAAAAATATATATAGATCAATGTTTCTATTTTCTTCTAACAGATTTTTTTATATAAACTACTATATATTTAATAAACTATTTAAAAAAATTTTTCCTACCATTCGATCTTGAATTTGCTGGAATTTACATTGTTATTGTAGATAAGCTTTCTTTTCCTTTCACTGTATAGTCGATATCGCCTACACTTAGGGATTGTTGCTACACTTTGTATTGTTGCTTCCCCTGCACCTTGGCTAAATTGCCTCATTGGTCGACTCACCGTCTCCCCACGCCCATACGTAGCCTGAGGCCCTGACACACGAAAGCCAAGAGGGGGCAGTGCTGCTCATTGTTCTTCCTGGGTGTTAGCACTGAGGAGCTTTTCCAGAGACAGTGGTTGCGTCATGATCTGATCTGCACTGATAGTCCCCGGGCCTGACTTTAATGGTTAGTGGAATCTGCTGGGGTTCCCTACCTCCCTGCCTCCTTGCCTCCATCACGGGCAGATTTTCCTTTCATGCAGTGGTCCAGGTTCTGGTCAAGTGACCCCTCACTTTTGTCTTGTCAGCATTGTTTCTTGCAGAAATCCCTTGACATTTTTTGCAAGTGAATGGCACTGTTTCCTAGTTTTAGACACAGGTGTAGATTTTGCTTTTTGACATCCCTTTTATTATATTAATGGGATTTGAGAGGCAAGGACACTTAAACATGTAAGCTCCATTTTTACCTTGAACCAGAATCTTCAAGGTCATTTCTGTTCGTTGGTTATCCTGTGGCTATCATAATTTAGAGTTTCTAAAGAGCAGAAGTGAAAACACTTAAAATAGAGATGGTTGTTTCACGAAGCCACATTTGCTTTTGTCTCCATCCATGTCCTGTTATAGCTCTAAGCTGTGCTCTGCTATAATTGATGAGCACCGTCTTTGACAAGTAGATGAGAAATCAATGCATATCATCTACTTCTTGATTGCATGGAGGAGGCTCACAATCTAGGGGGAGGCGATTTGTGGGGTTTTTTTCCAGCTATGAATGTAAGTCACTGGATTGTAGTCATGTACAATTCTGACCCTATTTCTAATTAAGAAATAGAACCAGGGAGGAGTTAAGATGGCGGAGGAGTAGGGGACCCCTTTTTCAGCCGGTCCCCTGAGTCGAGCTGGATAGGTACCAGACCAGCCTAAATAACCACGGAATCAGCCTGAGACACAGGATGATGCATCTGGATCTCTACAAATGAACATCTCCAGCGCTGAGTATTGAGGTACGAAGAGGGGAGCTGTAAACCGTGCATGGATATCGGAAGATAAACGGAAGGGGGAGGGAGCCGCCGCGTTTGGGCGCCGGGAAGCGGCAGCCACCTGCACGGGGGAGCGGGCGGACTCACAGAGGGCACCCGCGAGAGAGCGGACTGAGACCGGTGAGCCGTGAACACGCCACCAGGCATCTCCCGGAACACTGGAATCCCGGTGTGCTCACGGGATCCAGACTGAGACCGGGAACTCCCGGAGCGCGCGCGGGGCGGCTGGCGGCTGGCGGGCCACCTGCACGGGGGAGCGGGCGGACTCGC
>NW_024423453.1:68486748-68699571 GCF_017311325.1 Ursus maritimus
AGCCAAAGGCTGCCTTACAAATGTCATCTGGATCCACGCTGCAGAAAAGCCTTCCAGTCTGTAAGATCTAAGTCTCCTCCCATCAGAATCTGACTCACCCTTGCTCCCCCAGTATGAAGTTAAGTCTTAGATGAAGTGAAACTTGCCTCCTCCATACCCCTCGTGAGCTCTGTTTCATTCTGCTGGACAAGTGGGATCTTCACATGATTATTCTGCTCCTGGGTTATTGATGGTAAAGAGCAACGCGGAGGGAGAAACGTTCATAAATGTAATGGTGAACTCTCTGTGTCAACTTGGCTGGGCCTCAGGGTACCCAGATATTCTGTTAAACATTCTTTTGGATGTTTCTGGGAGGGTGTTTTTGAATGAGTTTAACATTTGAATTGGTAGATTGAGTAAAGCAGATTACTTTCCCTAATGTGGTTGGACCTCCTCCAATCAGTTGAAGGCCCGAATGGAGCAAAAAGGCTGAGTAAGAACTCCTCTTGCCTGATTGCGTTCAAGCTGAGACATCAGTTTTTTTCCTGCCTTTGGACTTAATTTGAAGCACTGGCTCTTCCTGGGTTTTAAGCCTGCTGACATTTGGACGAGAACTATACCATTAGGTACCCTGGTCCTTCCTAGGCTTCTCGATTCAGACGGGAACCACACTATCAGATTTTCTATGTCTTCAGCTATCTATCTATCTATCATCTATCTATCTATCTATCATCTATCATCTATCTATATCTCCTGACTAATACAATGAACACAATTCTATTACTTGTCAGGCCCTGAGCTAGGAGTTGAGCTCCCCAGCTCTCCAGCTTAAAAGAGATGACAGACTAACGTCAATGTGGCAAGCGCTCTTCGTTGACTTGCCTACCTACGAGATGCGATGCGAGCACAGGAGCAGTACCTAATTGCATAAGGGATTGAGAGCGCTTCCCTTAAAGGGTTGACATGAGCAACATTGTGGAAAATGACACCATATTGAGAAGATTGAAGAAATTGAACTCCAGATACAGCCACCAACATGGATGAATTTCAGTCATAATTTTGAGTAGATTAAAAAATCAGATACAAAAGAGGACATCTGAAGATTCTATGGGCATCCTTAAAACACAGGCACTTGATGCCCAACTAGGGAGGACCGTATCCAACACGTCATCGTTTGGTGTGGTGTTGGCAGTGATTACCTAATGGACATACAACACCTGAAGAATGTCATTTGTCTTCTTTATATGACAAAATTCTTTTCAACAACAATAATGCAGTAAGTAGCAAAACTAATTATTTTCTTGATTTGTTCTTTAGGTTCAAAAACAATGAAGAATTTAAAAAGAACACATTTCAGCTCTCTTAAAAACTAGTGAAACATTTCATTTATGAACTAAAATTCACCCTTCAAAAAAATTGTATTTCACGGTTTCCACTGTTCCACTGTGTTAAATTTTAAACGCATATAAAAGCTCCAAATGGTCACGTAGAATGACAGAATTGAAGTAACTTGAGTTCTGTTCGTCTTTATCCTGATCACTGCTCTATCGTGTTCTTTTGAATCCACTGTTCAAACGTAGGAATATGTGTTTCCACAGAGGTGGAGACAAGAACTCTGCGTGAAGCCAGCTCGAATGATTCTGAATTAACAACTTACTCTCTGGGACTATGGACTATGAGAAACAAACTGAGGGCTACAGAGGGGAGGGGGGTGGGGGAATGGGATAGACAGGTGATGGGTAGTAAGGAGGGCACATATTGCATGGTGCACTGGGTGTTATACACAACTAATGAATCATCGAGCCTTACATCGAAAACCGGGGATGTACTGTATGGTGACTAACATAATATAATAAAAAATCATTATTAAAAAAAAAAAAGAAATAGAACCAGTTGTTCACTTTTAGGAGCTTCAGGCAGGAAGGAACTATAATATTGAAGGAAGGCAGGCTTTCTAGTACCGCAGAAATCACAGCTCATAGACGCTTTAACTATGTTGGTTGCTTCTATGCAGTGGGATTTCCAACACCTCCACCAACCACTTATGTATGAGCTTTAGAATAGCTCCTAGTGTTTTGAAAGCATCAGTCTCTCAATAGCCAACATTGCATTTCTGGAGAAGTGGCCGCAAGGCACAAGGGCATGAAGAGAGGGAACTCACTAGCTGAATGTTCTGCCATGTAAACTTGTGACCTATACAGCTTGGCCATAGGGCATGGAGAGCATTAGAATGGCTGGCTGTTGTGAGTGGCTGAGATTGGGGGTGGGGTGGGCTAACTGACTTCCCTGCCTCAGAATAGTCATCAAGTCTGTGGAGCACAGGGACAGCAGGAAGGTTGTTACGTTCTTGTCTCATTCATGAGCAAGATGCTCCCCACCACTCATGAAGCTTCTCATAGAACCTAGATCTCAGGTAATGCTTAGCCCAGCCAAGAGTTTCTTCTCCTTCTTTACCATAAATAGAAATACCAGCCCTGTGTGATAGATTTTTCTGGGATCAAGTCTTTGCCTGCTATTCTGCGCTGAGCTGAGATCTGCTGGGATATTGTCTGCTATGTGAGCAACTCAGCTCCCATTCTGAATATTTTATACATTCTGTGTATGCTTGGCAGAAAAAGCGCTTTCACCAGTGATGAATTCATAGTACACACACTGGCAGCTTTCCTGAACTGTTCACATTAATGACATCATTAGAAATTAGCCCTTGAAGTCAAAATTTAAATGAAATCCACAAACAAACAAGCCTTTGAATCAGCTAATAACTGCAGATGGGCCTAAAGAGGCCTTATATAATTAGAAAGAACAATAGCTGGGAGGAAATTAATCGAGGGAAGAAGCATAAAGAGCACTGGATTCTTTCACTACAGACTTAAAAAATTATTTATGCTGAAGGGAATAGAAAAGATCAGAATATGAAATGGGTACAATCAATCAGTACCTCTTTATTCTATTTATTGACATACTTCCTATTTACCCAAGAGCTGTGCTGGCCATGGGAGATATAAAAGAAAGGGAAGAAGAATTATTTATTTAACAGCTTCTGTGTGGTAGATGGGATACTTATTTTAAAAATATTTTATTATCTTTAATTTTGACAATATTCTGCAAGGTAGAGATTTTATAGGTGAAGATTTTACAGATGAGGAATCACCCTAGAGATGGAAAAATGCTGCACAAAAGAACATGAATGTGAATGTTATTAAGGAGAAAGTCCCCCTGTTTGTGGAAATGCAGAATATGGACTCCAACCACAGCCAGAGTTCAAGGAAGGGAGGGGGCAACATAGGTTGGAGCAATCAAGAAAGGCTGCATGGAAACTAAGAGAATAAATATGGCTTTTAACACATAAGTAGAATCTTAAGGGGAGGTCAGAGGGATTAGTTTAGGAAAAATATTCTTTTTTGCTACTTTTTTATCAAGTCATTTTTTTTTCTCCTGAAGGGATGACCTATGAATGAGGGAAAAGACTAGAAAGAGATTGTGTGTGTGTGTGTGTGTGTGTGTGTGTGTGTGTGTGAGAGAGAGAGAGAGAGAGAGAGACAGAGACAGAGACAGAGACAGAGACAGAGACAGAGAAAGAGGAGGGAGATGGGGTAGAGGCAGTAGGTAGTCAGGGGAAGCACGCTTGTGCAAGCTGGAGGAGGAGGTGGTGGCGGTGTAGAGAGCACTAGGAGAAACATCTAGGGACAATTTCCTTTACAGCCTCTTTTTTCTGAATGTAAGCTGCACTTGGTGGGGCCATTTCTACGGCTCCTCAGCATGCTGGTGACTATGCGGGAACTGGCTTAGCTGAAGCTAAAAAGTCTGAAATGGAGAATGTCCATGTGGAGGAAAATATAAGTGTCTCCTTTAAGAATCTTTAACATGTTGAGTTTGTTTCAGAGTCAAGCATTAGAAAATTCACAATGTTATTTAATTGCTCTGGAAGGTAACTCTGTAGTTCAGGAAGATCTTTCTTATTTTTTTATTGTTTTTTTATGGTATCTTAGTCACCATACAGCACATCAGGAAGATCTTTCACTTCACTTTTAGATTTTGCCTTTGCAAAGGTTCTGTTGGTGGAAAAGCTTATAAATATAATATGTTATGTACAATTATATATTATATTCTTATTATATTTTAATATAATCTATATAATTTAATATATATTTAAATATATTATCTACTTATATTTTATTATTTACAATTATTTATTATATATACAGTATATTATATTTATATGTATATAGAAGTGTACATATGTATATATAAGTATATATATTTTTAACCCTGATTTTTATATGATGAAATCAAGGCTTTGAGGCATAATATACATCCATACATTCTCTTGTGTTCAAAATGAATATCATTGTTCTGGTAAAGATATTTATAACCTTCCAACTAAGGCAGAATTTATGGATCTCTCTTCTCTGTTTACTATCTTGAGTAAATAATTTAATCATATTTATTACATTGTGCAATCATTACTACTATGCTACTCTTATTGCCTGTGCCTTATTGCTATTACCCAGAAATGCCTGACATATAACAGGTTCTTCATAAATGTTTGTTGAATGCACTGATGAATAGAGCTTTGTGAAAATCAGAGAGACTGATTCTATGAATTTGGTGAGTCTAAACTGAAAAGGCTCCCCAGTAGAAGTCTCTCTTATAATCCATACAAATATTGGTGGTCATTCCAGACCCTTTACTTCTCTTTATGGCTGTCCTGGATCAGTCCACTTGGACACAGGCGTGGTGTTAGAAACAAGTGAATGAGGTTCTATTTTCAAACTAAACAACGAGGTGCTTTCTACAGATAGACTTTGGTTTGAAAAGGCAAGCCACAAGCTCAAAGGTCATGGCTTCAAAGGCAGAAGGGGAGAGTAATTGGTGGCAAGAGAAACCAAAAAAAATTAATGGTAGTGTGGTAAATGTTCATTGAATGGATTTAATTATATTGTTAATTCGCAATCCCATTGATTAAGTTTGAAGGCCTGGGTGTCAGTTATGAGAAAGATATTTAATTCTCACCATCAATGCTCATTTAGTTGAATATTTCACTTGACTATCCTTTTTATATTTAAAATATTCTACACAGATCAGAAGGCTTCCTACCTTGTTTAGGAAGTCAGTATCTGGGTACTGTCTGAGGACAGCCATAGAAGCACCAGTAGTGTGCTGAGATTGGTTTTGGAGCATTAAGCCTGCAGCATCCTAGGCAATATTGCTACAAAATTATCATTAAGAGTGTGGACTCTGGAGTCTGACCCCAGATTTTTAAAAAAATATGTTAATAATTTTTTGAAGTGAAATTCAAATAACATAAAATTAACCATTTTAACAAGAACAATTGAGTGATCTTTAGTACATTCACGGTCTGACAGCCACATCTAATTCCAAAACATTACTAAACATTCCTTCACTTTTTAATCAGTTTCTCCCCGTCCTCCCCTCTTCTCAGTGCCTGACAAGTACCCATCTGTATTCTGTTTCTATGCACTTATCTATTCTTCATGTCATATAAATGGAATCATACAGTACATGACCTTTTGTACCTGGCTTCTTTCACTTAGCATAATGTTTTGGAGGTTCATTCACACTGTAGCAGGTATCAGCACTTCATTCTTTTTTATGATTAAATTCTATTCCATTGAATGCGTCTATCATGATTTGTCCAATCATTTGTCATTGTTACTGTGAGTAGTGCTACTATTAACATGTGTATACATGTACTTGTTTGAGTACCTATTTTCAATTACTTGGGGTATACACCTAGGAGTAAAATTATAGGGTCATAATTAGGTTAATGTAATTAATTCCATAATTAACTTTTTGAGGACTGGTCAAGCTATTTTCCATAGTGGCTAAACTATTTTGCATTCCCACTTGCCATATTCAGAATTTCAATTTCTCCACATCCTCACCAACACTTGTTATTTTCTGTTGAACTTGATTATAACTATCTTAGTGGATGGGAAGTGGTACCTCATAGTGGTTTTGATATGCATTTCCTTAATGGCCATTTTGAGCATCTTTTCATGTGCTTATGGCCATTTGGAGAAATGTCTATTCAAGTCCTTTTTCTATTTTGTAAACCGGTTTTCTTTTTCTTGTAGAGTTGTAAGAATTCTTACAGGACCTTTATCAGTTACATGATTTACAAATACTTTCTCCCATTCTGTAGGTTATTCCACTTTCTTGATAAAGTCCTTTGTTATAGAACAGTTTTCAAGTTTGATGAAATCTAATATATCTATTTTTTCTTTTGTTCCTCGTGTTTTTAGTGTTATACCTAAGAATCCATCGCCAAATTCAAGGTCACGAATATTTACCCTGTGTTTTCTTCTAAGGGTTTTATGATTTTAGCTCTTATATTTAGATTATTGATCCATTTGAGTTAATTTTTATATGTAGTGTGAAGAAAGAGTTCAAACTTATTCTTTTGCATGTGGATAGCCAGTTGTTCTAGTTGTTAAAGAGACTATTCTTTGCCCATTGAATGGCCTTAGCACCCTTATCGAAAACCAATTGGCAATAGGTGTATGAGTTTGTGAATTCTCAGTTTTATTCTATTGATCTATATGTTTATCCTTATGCCAATATCATGTTGTTCAGCTTTGTGGTAAGTCTTGAAATCAAAACCTTGTTCTTCTTTTTCAAGAGTGTTTTGACTATTCAGGGATCCTTATTATTCTATATAGGTGTAAGGATCTGCAGATTTCCAATTCTGCAGGAAAAGGAGTAAGAATTTTGATAGAGGTTCCACTGAATCTGTAGATCACTCTCGGTATTATAGACATCTTAACAATGTTAGATCTTCCAATTCATGAACACAGTATGTCTTCCATTTACTTAAGCCTTCTTTAATTTCAGTCAGCAATGTTTTATCATTGCTGTTCAGTATACATGACTTTCATTTCCTTGGTTAAATTTATTGCTAATTATTTGTATTATTTTCAGTGCTATCGTAATTGGAATTTTTTTAAATTTCTTTTTCTAATTGTTCATTGCTGATGTGTAAAAACACAACTAACTTTTACATCTTGATCTGTGCCCTGCAACTTTGCTGAACATGTTTATTAAGCTAGTAGTTTCCTTGTAGAGTTTTGGAGATTTTCTATGATAGGATTATGTTATTTGTGAATAAAGATGGCTTCACTCCTTCTTTCCTAAATTGGATGCCTTTTATTTATTTTTCTTGTTTAATTGTTCTGGCTAGAACTTCCAGTACAATATTGAATAGGAGTGATGAAAGTGGGCATCTTTGTCTTGTTCCTAATCTTAAGTACATCATCACTGAGTCCGTTGTTAGCAGTGGGTTTTTCACAAATGCCCTTTATGTATGTTGAGGAATCCCTTATATTCCTAGTTGTGTGTGTGTGTGTGTGTGTGTGTGTGTGTGTGTGTGTGTTTTCTACAATGAAAATGTGTTGGATTTTGTCAAAAGTCTTTCTGTATCAATTGAGGAAGTTATGTGTTTTTTTTTAATCTTTGTTTTATTAATATACTATACTATACTGATTGATTTTCTTATACTGAAGCACCTTTACATTTCTGGGATAAATACTAGTTGGTCATGGTATATAATCCTTTAATATGCTATAGAAGTTGATTTTCTAATATTTTGTTGAGGATTTTTGCATCTATATTCATAACTGATATTGTTCTGCAATTTTCTTTTCTAGTGATGTCTTTATCTTCGGTATCAGGGTCATTATGGCCTCCTAGAATGAACTAGAAAGTGTTCTCTTCTCTTCAATTTTTTGGAAGTGTTTGAGAAGGATTAGTTTTGATTCTCCTTTACACATTTGGTAGAATTCACCAGTAAAGCCATCTGTTTTTGAGATTTTCTTTGCCAGGAGGCTTTTGATTACTGATTCAATCTTTTTACTTGTTATAGGTCTATTTAAATTTTTTCTTGAGTCAGTTTCGGTAATTTGTCTTTCTAGAAATTTGTCCATTTCATTACTGTTATCTAATTTGTTGGTATACAATTGTTCATAGTATTATTCTCTTATAATTATTTTTATTTTTAAAATCAGTAGTAATGTCACCACTTTTATTTTTTATTCTAGTTATTTGTGCCTTCTCTGTTTTTATTTTTGTCAGACAGCACTGTCTCTCCTGCATCCCGTAAGTGTTGGTATGTTGTGCTATATTTGTTTGTCTCAAGGTATTTTTTGATTTCCCTTTTGATTTCTTCTTTCACCCATTAGTCATTTAAGAGTGTGTTGTTTAATTTCCACATATTTCTGTATTTCCAGTTTTTCTTTTGAATACCTATTTTCAGCTTCATTCTATTATGTTTGGAGAAGATATTTTGTATGATTCCAATCTCTTAAAATATATTGAAGGTTTTTTTGTATGTGTGTGAACTACATATGGTCTATCTTGGAGAATCTTCCATGTACACTTGAGAAGAATGTGTGTTTTGCTGTTATTGGCCAGTGTTGTATATATGTCTACTAGGTCTAATTGATGCATAGTGTTCTTTAATTCTTGTATTTATTTATTATCCACTAAGTGTTTTATCAATTATTGGAAGTAGAGCCTTGAAAGCTTCAGCTATTACTGCAGGACTACCTACTTCTCTATTCATCTGTCAATGTTTGTGTCAGATTTGGAGACTCTATTATTTGGTGCAGGTATGTTTATAATTGCTATATCTTCTTCATTAATTAGCCCTTTAATCTGTATAAAATGTATGTTTTTGTGTCTTAGACAGTCTTTGAATTAAAGTCTCTTTTGTTGTCATTACTGTGGCCACCACAAGCTCACTTTTGGTTAGTATTTGCATTGAATAACTCTTTTCTTTCTTTCCCCCTCAATCTATCTGTCTCTTTGCATCTAAAGGGAATCTCTTGTAGACTGCATGTAATTCTATCATGTTTTTTTTTTTAAACCATCCCACCAATCTCTGCCTTTTTAGTCCTTTTACATTTAAAGTAATTACTGTTAAGGAAAGATTTCTGCCATTTTGTTATTTGATTTCTGCACACTTTATACCTTTATTATCCTTCATTTCCTCCATAACTGTCTTCTCTTGTGTTTAGCTGATTGTTCTATTGTGCTGTTTTGGTTCCCTCTTCATTTTCTTTGTGTATATTTTTACATATTTCCTGAGAAGCTACCATGGGGATTACAATTAACATCCTAAATTGATAATGCTCTAGTTTAAATTGACGCCTACTTAGCTTTAATTCGTATAAAAACTCTGCTTTTCTACAGGTCTGTTATTATTGTCACAAGTTACATGTTTATTCGTTGTGTGTTCAATAACACAGACATAAATTTTTATGCATTTAAAACATGTACAAAATTTTTAAAAGTGTTATAAACCAAAATGCAATGGTACTGTCTTTTATATTTACCTTTATTTTTTGATGGCTTCAAGTTACTGTCTAGTATCCTTTCATTGCATCCTGAAGAAACTTCCTTTAGCATTTCTTGTAGGATAATTTTACTGGTAACAAGCTTCTTTAACTAACATTTATATGGGAATGTCTTAATTTTTCCTACAATTTTGAAAGACAGCTTCTACCAGATGTAGATTCTTGTTCTACAGTTTTTCCCTTTCAGCACTTTAAATATATCATTTATTTATGTCACTGCCCTTTGGCCTCCATGGTTTCTGTAGAGAAATTGGTTGTTAATTTTATCGAGGACATTGTATGTGACAAGTTGCTTCTCTCTTGCTGCTTTCAAGATTCTCTCTTTGTAATTAGTTTGTGATTGTTTAATTATAATGTGTCTCAGTGTGGATCTCTTTGAGTTTATTCTTGGAGTTCACTGGGCTTTTTATATGTGTAGACTCGTGTCTTTCATCAAATGTGGGGGTTTTCAACTTTATTTCTTAAAGTATTTAATTCTACCTCTTTCTTTCTTCTTCTTCTTCTAGAACTCCAATAATGTGTATACTGCTTTACTTGATGGTGTCCCACCATTTCCTTAGGCTCTGTTCATATGTCTTCATTCTTTTTTCTTTCTGCTCCACAGATTGGGTAACATCTTCAAGTTTACTGATTTTTTTGCCTACTCCAATCTGTTGTTCAATCCCTATAGTGAATTTTTCATTTCAGCTATGGTTCTTTTCAGCCCTGTATATAAAATTTCTTTTTATTTACATTCTCACTTCATTCATACATCATTTTCCTACTTTTCTTTAGTTGTTTGTTTATGATTTTTTTTTCCAGCAATTTGGGCCTATTAAAGCGATCTATTCAAAATCTTTCTCTAGTAAGCCCGGTGTCTGGGATCCTCAGGTAGTTGTTATCAATTAATATTTTTCCCTTCAATGAGCCATACTTTCCTATTTCTTTATGTGGCTTGTGATTTTGTTGCTGAAAATTGGACATTTGAATATTAAAATGTGATAACTCTGAAAATCAGATTTTCCCCTTCTTCTGGACTTGCTGTTCTTGATTGTTAAAGGCTGAAGTTGTTTAGTGACTTTTATAAAATATTTTTGCGAAGACTATATTATGTTTCATGTGTGTGTTTGAAATCTCTGTTCTGTTAACTTGGTTTTAGCTAGTGTTTTGACAGATTTCCTTGAATGACAGGAGCATTTTATTTAAAAAAATTTTTCAAGTTTTTATTTAAATTCCAGTTAGTTTACATACAGTGTAATATTAGTTTCAGGTGCAGAATTTAGTGATTCATCACATACATACAACACAAGTGCCCTCCTTAATACCATCACCTATTTAACTCAACCCTCCACCATCTCCCCTCCAGTAACCCTCAGTTCATTTTCTACAGTTAAAAGTTTGTTCCATGGTTTGCCTCTCTTCTTTCCCCCCTCTATGTCCATCTGTTTTGTTTCTTAAATTCCACATATGAATGAAATCATATGATATTTGTCTTTCTCATACTGACTTTCTTTGCTTAGCATAATACTCTAGCTCTGTCTACATTATGGTAAATGGAAAGTTTTCACTCTTTTTTATGGTTGAGTAATATTCCATTATATATATGGAATATATATCCATATCTTCTTTATCCATTCATCAGTCAATGGACATTTGGGCTCATTCCATAATTTGGCTATTATTGATAATGTTGCTATAAACTTTGGGGTGCATTTATCTCTTCAAATCAGTATTTTGTATCCTTTGGGTTAATACCTAGTAGTGCAATTGCTGGGCTGTGGGGTAGCTCTATTTTAACTCTATTTTAAACAGTAGGAGCCTCCATATTGTTTTCCAGGGTGGTTGCACCAGTTTAAATTCCCACCAACAGTGCAAGAGTGTGCCCCTTTCCCTGCATTTTTACCAACACCTGTTGTTTCTTGTGTTGTTAATATTAGCCATTCTGACAGGTGTGAGGTAATATCTCATGGTAGTTTTAATTTGTATTTCCCTAATGATGAGTGATGTTGAGCATCTTTTCATGTCGGTTGGCCATCTGTATGTCCTTTGGAAAAATGTCTATTCATGTCTTCTGCCCATTTTTTATCTGGATTATTTGTTTTTAGGGTATTTAGTTTTTATAAGTTCTTTATAGATTTTGGATATTAACCCTTTATCAGATACATCATTTGTAAATATCTTCTCCAGTCCACAGTTTGCCTTTGAGCTCTGTTGATTGTTTCCTTCACTGTGCAGAAGCTTTGTATTTTGATGAAGTCCTTAATTAATTATTTTTGCTTTTAATTCCCTTGCCTTGGGAGACATATCTAGTAAGAAGGTGCTATGGCCAATGTCAAAGAGGTTACTTTCTGTAGTGTCCTCTAGCATTTTAATGGTTTCCTGTCTCACATTTAGGTCTTTAATTCATTTTGAGTTTATTTTTATGTCGGTGTAAGAAAGTGGTCCAGTTTCATTCTTTTGCATGTTGCTGTCCAGTTCTCCTAACACCATTTGTTGATAGGCTGTCTTTTCCCATTGGATATTGTTTCCTGCTTTGTCAAAGATTAGTTGACCATAGATACAGTTGAGGGTCCATTTCTCGGTTTTCTATTCTGTGTGTCTGGTTCTGTGCCAGTGCCATACTGTCTTGATGACTACAGCTTTGTAATATAGCTTGAAGTCTGGGATGGTGATGCCTCCCACTTTGCTTTTCTTTTTCAGAACTGCTTTGTCTCTTTGCAGTCTTTTGTGGTTCCATACATATTTTTGGATTGTTCATTCTAGTTCTGTGAAAAGCACTGCTGTATTTTGATGGGGATTGCATTCCATGTGTGGATTGTTTTGGGTAGTATAGACATTTTAACAATATTTTTCTTCCAATCCATGAGCTTGGAATGTTTTTCCATTTCTTTGTGTCATCTTTCATCATGAATTTCATGATGAATTTCTTTCATCAGTGTTTTATTCAGAGTACAGTTCTTCTACCTCTTTGTTTAGGTTTATTACTTGGTATTTCATGGTTTTTGGTGCAATTGTAGATGGATTGATTCCTTGATTTCTCTTTCTGCTGCTTCGTTATTGATGTGTAGAAATGCAACATCTTTCTGTGTGTTGATTTTGTATCCTGTGGCTTTACTGAATTTGTATATCAGTTCCAGCAATTTTTTGGTGAAGTCTTTTGGGTTTTCTATATAGAGTAGCATGTCATCTGCATAGTGAAAGGTTGACTTCTTCCTTGCCTATTTGTATGCCTTTTATTTCTTTTTGTTGTCTGATTGCTGAGGCTAGGACTTCTAGTACTATGTTAAATAACAGTGGTGAGGGTGGACATCCCTGATAGGAACATTTTAAAGTTTCCTCTTTTCTTCATTCAGTGTCTGCTTGGTTTTTGTAAAGCTATGACTATTTTTCAGATTTCTGAAAAAAAAGATTTTAACTCTTTCTTCCTTTTTTTTTTAATGTTTCTGTAAAAAGATGAGTGTTTGGAGCTACCTGCTGTATCATAGTGTTGATGTTCCTTGGTGGTCTGTTTTGCCCTAGATTTTAATCTAAGTTCTGTCACTTATTAGCTGAAGGATACTAGATAAAATATTTTAACTGTCCTTGTGCTTCAATTTTCACATTTGAAAGGTGAAAGTAAGGTGTAGTAAGAATTGAAGAAGATAATGCATTGTAAGTCCTATGTCTGACTTATAACATGTGCTTACTATATGGTATTAATTATTATTAATAATGATTAACTTAGTAATGAGTTAGAATGGAGAGTTGGATTAATTTAAGATCACACAGAGCAAATTATAAAAAGAGATACTCTTAGATGTTCCACTGAAATAGCTGATTTTATACCTGACATCATCTTGGATTTCATATTCCTATATTAAACTTTTTATTTGTCATATCCAGATAAAAGCCTAAGACTTCTATTGTTTAACATGTTCAAATCTGAGCCCTCATTTCCATACCTTCCCCATTAAATCTACTCTTGCTCTAGGCTTTCAGTGTCAGTAATGGTACCTCATTCCATCCAGTTGCTCTGGTCACAAACCTTGGAGTCTTTCTTGCCATTTCTCTTTCTTTGCTATCCAATTTGTCACTATCATGACTCACCTGAACCACTGAGACAGCCACCTAACTCCTCTCTTAGCTTTCATTCTCTCTTTTTTTTTTAAAGATTTTATTTATTTATTTGAGAGAGAGAGAGACAGCCAGTGAGAGAGGGAACACAGGCAGGAGGAGTGGGAGAGGAAGAAGCAGTTTCCCAGCAGAGGAGCCCGATGCGGGCTCGATCCCAGGACTCCGGGATCATGCCCTGAGCCGAAGGCAGATGCTTAATGACTGAGCCACCCAGGCACCCCTCTTAACCTATATGCCTAAAGCCGATTCTTCTCACAGCAGCCAAGATAATCCTTTTCAAAGATCATGCAATTCCTGTACTTTCAACCATCTAATGATTTCTTATCACACTTAGAATAAAATCCATTCCTCACTATAGCCAATAAGAACCTGTAGGGTTGTTCCCTGCTGCCCTCTGTTCTCATTTTCTACTCTTTCCCTGCCTACTAAGTTCCAGAAGTTCCTGCCTTGCCATTTCTCTGCTATCGGATAGACAGTTCTCTCTCAGGACATTAGCACTTTCTTTTTTCTTTGCCTGGAAAAATCTTCCCTCAGATATAGATCTATCTTTCTCCCTTTTCTTGTCTGCATTCAACTCAATACTATGTCTTTGGAGAGGCCTTTCCTGACCAGGAATAAGAGGCCTTATTTAAAGTAATATTCCAGAGGCGCCTGGGTGGCTCAGTCGTTAAGTGTCTGCCTTTGGCTCAGGGCGTGATCCCGGTGTTATGGGATCGAGCCCCACATCAGGCTCCTCGCCTGGGAGCCTGCTTCTTCCTCTCCCACTCCCCCTGCTTGTGTTCCCTCTCTTGCTGTCTGTCTCTCTCCCTCTGTCAAATAAATAAAATATTTCAAAATAAATAAATAAATAAATAAAGTAATATTCCATTAGTCCCATCCCATTTCCTACTTAGCATTTCTTTATAGAGTGACTACTAGAATGTAAGATCCATGTGAGTAGGGACTTTGTTTCATTCACTGCTATAATACCAACATATAGAACTGTGTCTAATACATAATGGGCACTGAGTAATTTCTGAATGAAGGAACAATTGAATGAATTCTCCTCCAGAGAAAGAGAAGCTGAAGTAGAGTAATGACCACAAGTAAAATAGAATTTGGAATGAGGCAGAATTTGATTTTCAGCATCAGTTCTGTAATTTATTGGGAAGTTATTTAATCAGTCTGGACCTCAATTTGGAGGACATAAAATGGACATAGTAATATTTACCTTGCAAAGTTGTGCAAGAGCCTGGCTATTAGACATATGAAGCTCTGGTATAATGATTGGCAAGAGAAAGTACTTAAATAATTGCAGCTGTTGCTATGGAGATTGTTCTTTACCCTCAGTTGGGTTAAAACTCATGAAACTCTTGTTCCTTTAAAGATAGTGTTATATTTTGGCCTCTGGACTCATAGCTGCAGTTTTGAAATTACTTGGTGTCTGACTATAATGAAGACTGGCTTTTCCTAAAATTGCTCAGCTAGTTTAAAGGGGTTATTTTCTTTTGTTTATTGTCATTCCCCCTCCGAGAAGGTGCATTCTGGTTCCTGTGTCTATGAGGAATTTCAAAAACAATACCCCATATATTGATAAACGGAACCAAGCTAGAGCATTATTTTGAACTTTCAACTTGCGAAACCAATTTCAATGGTGTCATAGTTAATTTCCTCTTGAGGATCACATACTCACAATTTTTTTAGCGAATTGTTGAAAATTTAGTAAAATTGTATAACTAATCTTAAACTGTACTATGGATGACTTCATCACAATGCTGCCAGGAGGAAATAAAACAGATTACATATGCGATACTATCCCGTTAACCACATTACCTTCTATTCACAGACTAGTCCTTTGCCAGGGATTATATTTTATTGTGTCTAATTCCGGGGTTGGGAAATGGAGCGGCATTGATGATCAGAGGCCTGGTTTGGTACATAGCCAGGTCCAAATGGCTGAAGCTTAGTGTTTGATTCTGCTCAGGTGCTCCTTTTGCTCAGATACTGGAACATCATCCCTACCGTTTCCCTTGACTGCCATCTCTGCTGCAGGCCCTCACATGATGTTAAAGAAGCCTCGGGAATCAGTCTTTTAGACAGACATAAGCTACAGATTCTGACATAACTGCCCAAGGGATTGGCTTCAAGAGACTAAATTTGTACTGAAAAAAAAAAAAAAAGGCAAAGTAAACCAGAATTAAGAAGCCAAAGCACCGAAGGGTGGATGGGTACCTGAAGGATAAATGTTCTTAATTTTCTTTTTTAAAACAATAATTATGCATTACCTATAATGCCGGGTGGTAAAGATGAAATCTATGCGTAACTCTGTGATTTGACAGCTGTACCAAGCTTGCTGATACAGCTTTGCATAGTGCATTATACACAGTTTGTACTCAATAAATATTTTCCCTGCACAATGGCCCTTATACGCTTCTTTGTCCTCTGCGTTTGAATTAGCAGCCATGATACCTAAGGAATTTTCATCTTATTAGCGAGATGCATTATCTTGTTGGCCACCAAGAGACTGAAACAGGGGAGCAGCTGGGAACCAGCAGCGATGGGTGGAGGGGGAAAAAGCTGTTCTGTAATGATTTCATTCCTCTTCTGTGACAGCTTCCTCCTATTCTAAGAAGTGGATTCAACGTGACTGAGTGCTCCCTTCCTATCCTGCAGCAATACAAGCCTTGTAAACGGGAACTGCAGAAGCTGCTGTACTTCCCTGTCACAGTGAAATAATGTGCTAAAGCCCCCAACCTGACGCAGAGAAAAATCAGATCCTAAATGTCCCTGCAAAAATCCTCACATCTTTATTTTTCTTAGTAACTAAATGGAGATCCAATGTGATCCTTAGCTTTGAGCAGTACTTTCCAGGGACATGGAATTGATTTAAAAAAGAGCTACTTTAAAATTTGGATTCCAGTTTTTCACTGTATTTTAATCAGAGGACTAAAGATATTTTGAAGAAAGTTACTAAGTCTGAGTGAAAACTCAGTTTATGTCCTATATTAATTGTATTTCTTATTGCCTTCTTGTTCCCACACCTAGTTTAGACTGAAAAAAAAATGAAGGGGTCAGACATAAATAAATATGATGACACAATCAAGAGTACTGATTTGGCCAGATGTGGATTCAATAAATTTAGTGTCTGGAAACATAAAAGAAAAAAATTCATGCCCAGACAGTGATAAGGCAAGATTAATTATAATAAACATGTGAACATGTGTTTAATTTCAACTCTGTGCTAATCACTTTGCATATACTATTTCATTTTTTATCCAAAACAACTCTCGAGATAGAAACAGCAAAGTAGAAATATGGTTAATAATGCCTATTTTGCCAAGTTTTAGAAGTGCTTTAATAAGAGAGTTAGGCACATGGGTGGCAAAATGTTTTGTACATAATATAATTTATGCATAATAATAATTTATTTCCTTTTTAATTTGATATTTAAAAAAATTCCAGAGCTTAATGAAGTCGTCACTTTTCCTGGATTTAATTACTGGCAAGTAATGGCACGGCAGTTCTAGAACCCAGGTAGTATGCTATTGCCTTGCTAAAAAAAGGTTTTAAGACCCTGGATTCCTCCAACCTTGTCACTGAAAAGATTTTTCCATCTTACAGAAAGCAGGTGGGACAGACTAGTAAGGTAATAAGGGTTGGTGCATTCCTCTTCAGGAATGCAGTAAGAGAAAAAAATATACAAGATCTGAAAGTTCCCTTTAAATGTCTCCTTTTAGCTTTTTTGACTTGATCATTTTTATGTCTATTAATGACATTTAGAGTGAACTGGGATACATATAAAAATATTCTCAGTAGTGTTATTCATAATAGCCCCAATTAGAAAAAAAATCCACACATTCATTGACAGGAATGGACACAATTTAATATTTATTTAAGGGAATACTATACATCAGAGAACATGAGTGAATGTCTGCTATACATTCATTAGGTAAGCACATAGGAATATCTCAAAAAATATAACAATGAGCAAAAGAAACTAGACCAAAGATACATACCGTATAATTCCATTTACAGAAAGATGAAAAATATGCAAAACTAAACTACATTATTTGGAAGCTCACACTAAGTATTAAAACTACAACAAAAAGCAAAAAAAAAAAAAAAATGGTGACCACTAAAGTTAGATGAGGGTTATTTCAGGTACTGTTGAGAGTTTTGATTAAGAACAGTATATTGAGAGGCGCCTGGGTGGCACAGCGGTTAAAGCGTCTGCCTTTGGCTCAGGGCGTGATCCCTGCGTTACGGGATCGAGCCCCACATCAGGCTCCTCCGCTATGAGCCTGTTTCTTCCTCTCCCACTCCCCCTGCTTGTGTTCCCTCTCTCGCTGGCTGTCTCTATCTCTGTCAAATAAATAAATAAAATCTTAAAAAAAAAAAAAAAGAACAGTATATTGAATGCTTTTAGGATGCAAAATGGGTTTTTTGGTTTTGTTTGTTTTGTCCTTGAAGGTTGTTTTAGGAATGTTTACAAAAATTTATTAAGCTGTGCATTTATATTTTATAAATATTTCTGTATGTATGCTGCATTTTATTTTTCACAATTAAAAAATTTTTAAAAAGAACGGAAACGTTCTTCCTGTTGGGAAGACATATTTCTTTGATGAGGAAAGTAATAGAAGGGGTTAGAATACTTGACTCCTGTCCTCCTTGTGTGCCTTATCCCCTGTGGGAATGGATCAGGCAGGCCAGCGAGGCCAGCTGTCTGCCCTGTCACCTCATGATCGGAGCAGGATAGGAGGCCTGGGCAACCGGGGAAATGCCTGGATCTTTCCTTCATGCAGAAGATGGGAGAAGAGCTGGAAAAGATTTGGATAATGTTTGACACTGTTTTTACAAAGAAATAAAAGGATAGTGAATCATTGTAGCACGTTTGTCTCTTGGGATTCTGCAATTTCTCTCTCAAGGCAATAGAAAGAGCCATTCTCTACTCAGACCATGAAGAAAAAAACATCCTTATTTTCAGCTGGCCTGAAACATCAAGTCAATCTCACTCCAAAATCGTTACATCATCATTAGTGATCGTTTTGCATGGTTGCTGAGCTTAGTTCAGGGCTTTCTCATCCGTGAAATTAGGTGTGTCTGCCCCCAATCCTCTGAGTGCAAGTGTTCCAGGGAGGACACACTGTTGAAATAAATCAGCTTGGGGGTGGAGTGTCTGGACAAAAGAAAACCCTGCCCTCAGAGCGGGGAATACCTTGAGTGGAAGCAGACAAGGGGACCTGGGGCGAGAGTAAGGCTCAGGAGCAGAGGCTGGGAAGCTGTCCATGCTGGAGATGTAGGATTGGCTCCAAAGTCAGGGCCAGGGCTGCTTGTCTTGGGGAAAACATGACATTTGCATTGAGGTCCAGAATGAGGATTGAGTGTGAGCAGGGTACATGGGATTCAAGTGATGCTGACTTTAAAAAGAGAGAAAAACCCAGCTTGAGAGTCCACACAACCTCCTTGGCTTTGCTGGTCAGTCAGTTCATATAGACAGGGCAGGTCCTGACCTCGCTGCATTATTTCAGGTCAAGTCTGTATCCAAACAGGACAGGAAACAAGGTGGGTCCTGGAGGCCAGTAACACTCAGTCCAGGAGGGCTGTGTTCTTACTGCCTGGAGGAACCTGGAACAGAATTCTAAGAAGGTAAATAAGGTTAAAGAATTAGATTTTCCCTCACTCACTCCATCTGTCGAGTTGGGTCTAATTTTTTTTTTTTTTTTTTTTTTTAGAAAAAGACGTTATCTCCACTGGCTTATAAACTGTCGGTGGCATTTTGGTGATTAATAGATTATTTTGTTTGTTAAAGATCACATAGAGAATTACAGAGCCACTTGCTCCTTTTAATTTACTGAGCTCCTTACATCAAAGCAGAAAGATTGAGTCCTCTGCCTTTTGTAATTGTGTGCAGATGCTGCACGATCTGACTAGTCGAAATGCACATAATTGCAACCTAAATCTAGTTTAACGGGGGTCGTGGAAAGCACATCCAGCAGCTGTGTGATGTTAACTAATTTCAATACTTCTTGATGCCAGGATTGCCTCATCTCTAAACTGGAGACAACCATTTTTTAAAGACAGTTATGAGAGTTACACACACACACACACACAAATATGTATAATCTCTTTAATTTCACTTAATCCTATATGTATATATAATAAGGTGCATCATACCATGCTCAAAAACCAAAGGTATGGTGCCATGTTTTCCCCCAAATGTTGGTGTTCAATTGAAAACTTCACTATTGAATAGCAAAGTAATACTAATTGTTAATTAATTTTTGAATATTTTGGAATATCTTATGTTCCATGGTTTATGATATGTAAGTAATTCTGAAAATAATTTAGTGAAATGCATGACAATAATTTAAACCTTTTAATATCTTTAATCCAGATCTTTCTTTTTGAGTATTCAATATATTTAAATTAAAAAAACAAAAGACAAAAAACAGTTTACCCGTTTCTTCCAACCCTTACCCCCTGCCTCTTGCAACCACTAATCTGTTCTCTGTATCTATGAGTTTGTTTTTTTGGTTTTGTTTTTATTTTTGTTTTTTAGATTCCACACAGAAGAGAGGTCATAGGATAGTTGGTATTTGTTTTTCTCTGTCTCGCTTACTTTACTTAGTATAATTGCCCTTGAGGTTCATCCCTGTTGCTGCAAATGGCACGTGTTATTTTTATAATTTATAAAGAGAAAACATTCTTAATTTCAGTGGTCCTGAGAACATAAGCTTGGTCAGACTGAGCAGGTCAGTGCTCTTCTTAAAATCTAGTTTTTATTTTTATCATTCAAAAGATGTCTGTACTTAGGACCCAGTTGAACTGCTGGTCTGTAGGTAAAGCTCACAGCAGCATTCCCCTGCTCTCTCAGCCATCTCTGCTTCCATAGCTCTAAATATCATGCTGAGGTTTCATTTCTTGGTTTTTATTAATGCTTGGGTAGAGCACTGCTTACTGAACTTCTCTGCCCATTCTCATCACACACATGCAAACAGCCTGTTACCCTCTTAGCACAGGCATTGCAATTTTGGTTTGATCAGTGTTTCTCAAACTTGAGCATGCAGAAAATCACCTTAATACCTTGTTAAAATACAGAGTTCTTGGGCCCACCCTTTTCTACTTCAGTAAGGGAGGATCCAGAGAAGTTATATTTCAGTTCTCCAAGTGACGTTGATGATGCTGTTTGGCCTGTGGACCACACTTTAGGAGCCATTGCGTAAGATAAACATTTGATCTTCACATTATCACTATGTTGGAGAGCTGAGTCCTCTATGTGTACCAGAGTTGCTTTCTTTTTCTCACCAACTTTTTTTGTTCTCCCCAAAGTTAACTATTGTCCTTTGCCCATTTGATTAGCTTTTGTATACCTATGACTACTTTACAGCAATCATTAATTTATACTTGATCTCTCTCTTAATGGTGTAAATCTCTCAATATGTTCAGATTCATGAGGCACTTTTCAATATCATCTTTAAAAATAAATATCCTAGAGGTTTTTGACATGCTCCCATGTGGACTAGCTCCTTTTTTTTTTCTTTTTTCTTTTCTTTTCTTTCTTTCTTTTTTTTTTTTTTAACATACAGTGTTTTATTAGTTTCCAGTACCATATAATACTCAGTGCTCATCAAGACAAGTATAGTCTTAGGACTAGCTCCTCTTTTTGACTGTCACACAGAGCTGCCAAGTTGTAGCCCCTACTTTCTAGTTCTTATACCTTTCAATATTTTTGTTTGATAGTACAAGTATCTGTAAATGTCCTTCATACCTGATTTAATGTTGGCTGAATAAAATTCTATCTTGAGAATAATTCATTTTTGAAAGCATTGTTTCATGGTCTTTTGACTTCCGGTGTTGTTATTGGGTAATCTGCCGCCATATGATTCTTGATCTTTCATAAGTGACCGTTTTCTCTCTGGACATTTTAGAATCTTTTCCTAATCTCTAGTGTTCTGGAATTTTAAGGGGTGCCAACCTAGGTCTGTTTTCCATTGTGCTGAGCATGAAGTGGGCTCTTCCAAAATGGAAACTCACACACTACAATTCTTAGAAACTTTCTCAAGTTATCTCATGAATAATTTCTTATCTTCAAATTTCTATGCCCTGTTTTTCTGGAACTCCCATTATGTGTGTGTTAGGCGTTCTGAAAAGATTGCCCAATTTTCTTCTTTCTCTGTTTTCTGACTCATTATATTTATCTCCTACTTCCTGAAAGATTTCTTCAAGTTTACTTTTTCTATTATTTTTTATTCTTAATTCTTATCTCTTTTTGGTTGTTTGCTTACTAGTTTTTTTTGAAGTAGCCTATTTTTGCTTTATAGATATATCTTTGATCTCTTTGAGGTTATTACTATAGATTTTAAAAGGTTTTATCCCCCCGTACTATCTCTATGTCCTTCTTGTTGCTTTCTGTGTTCATTTGTTTTGTTTTTTTTCTCTTTCATAGTGAGGTTTCCTCAAATATGGGGTAATCATTGGCTGCCAATTTCTATTTAAGAGTGGGTCACTAAAAAGCTGACTGGATGGATGCTTCGTATCAACAAATGGAGTGTTTGTCTCTCACTAAACCCCACACTATCCAGGACCAGGGAGCCCTATCCTCTTCTGTCTTTGCAGAGACAGGGTTAGTGATGTGGTAGGAAGTCCATAGGATTTAATATATGAAGACCTGCATGTAAGGTCCTGAGTCTCCCCCTTAGACGATGTATGAACTGGAGCAGATGTCCTGTTCTCCCAGTGTCAATTTGAATACCTTGAACAGTGCTTGGCACACGTTGAGTGAACAAATATTTTCAACTGAGAAGTATAGACGGTAACACCCTCCTTCTCACTATATGGAGATACACAATTAAGAGAGTCCCCTCAAATTGTAAAGTTCTACTAAAATTTCAGAGACTATTATTAAAGCAACATTAACACTTACTGCACAAGGCAATATCATAGGACAGACACAATCTTGGTCAATTTCCCAGCATGGTGCATCCTTCGTTGTACATGTGCTGTTATGGATGCAGTGCTTCTGTAAAATCAGGAGCATCTTTGGAATGTATGAAAGCTATCATGGAGAAGAGCAGGTAGGATTCACTGGACTGGCAATAGGGTCAGGGAAGGTATGTGATGTACACTTTGGCTTTCTATCAGGAGGAACTTTCTGTCAGTTAGAACTTTGAATCAAAGAGATGAGCTGTCTTGATAGTTGGTGGGTTTCCTGTTCCCAGACAGTTAAAGCAGAATTGTCCAAAAATATTGCAAAGGAAATTTCCTGCTGGAATATTACAAAGGATATTTCCTGCTAGGGATGGATTATGCTGTTAGACTAAATGTTCTCTAAAATTGTTTCTGTCTTTAAGATCTTAGTTATTACAGAATTACAGATTTTAAAGCTGCAATCAATATTCCAGATGCCACAAAACAGACATAAATGTTCCGAATCAGATTTACTCGGGATGTTTTAGAGACATCTTTTGAAATGAGTCAGTGAAGGAACAAAAATTCCCATCACAGGAGCACCTGTTCAGCTTAGGTCATGGTCTCAGGGTCCTGGGAATCAAACCCCACATTAGGCTCTCTGCTCTACAGAGAGTCTGTTTCTCCCTTTTGCTTTCTCTCTGTGCTCTCCCTTTCTCTCTCTCTAATAAATAAATAAAACCTTTAAAAAAAAAATTCCCATCACAACTAAATCCTGGGAGCTGATTCTGTCTTTAGAAAATGTAATTGGATAACAACTTCGAAAGGTCGAAGTCCCCCTCTCTAGGATGGTGGCTTCTTCACTGAAGCTAGTCCTTTACTTGATATTCTCTTGAAGAAATGACAGGCATTTGGGAAATGTGGACAAGAAGGATGATGTGCTTCCAGTAAAGAGCAAGGTTTCTTTCTTGCCTGGGCTCGCTGCCCAGAAGGCAGGCTGATTTGCATTTTATCTGCAGTGCGTCACTCCTTGAAGTGCAACTCTGTAGCACCGCCTCCTCTGCCTGGATACAGCCCTGTCCGCGAGAAGGACTGCTTTCATTCGTTACCATCTGATGCCCGTTTAGTTGACAAGCCAACATTTTCATTCTCTTTTACCAAGACCAACAAAAGAAACTTTACTGTAACATCTTCTTTAGCCTTTCAAGGTCACTTAAGAAGGGAGCAAAAATAAGAAAATATCACTGTATTTTTGTGTGAGCAAGGATTGAAAGGATAAGGTAAGCAAGAAACAAAGAGGCTGAGGCTTTAAAAACTGAGTTATATTTGCAGGAGGTGTAAATCAAGTGAGATCACGGCACCTTTCCCCATCAACTGTCTTGTTGAAATCCAAGTGGAATTGATGGATTAAAAAATAATGTTACCTAGCTGTGATGGCTTTGCAGTGTTATTTTCTGACTAATCCATTTCAATACCTGGAGAATGGGTATTGCAGTGAAGAGTTGTCTGATGTTTTAAAGTTAAACTTCTGTTGATAACTTCTGCTCAGTCTAGGGTAAAGTGAGAGAGCCCACATAGCTGCAGGTGGCCAAGGAACAGTGCTAGAATTCTCTAAGAGCAAGGGCAATACACCTGTCATTGGGAGGCTGCCTAGAACATGGACTTGGTCCTCATCCACCACCCACCCGGATGATCTCAACCAATACCAGGTTTGAAATGATTATATGATGATTTCCAAACCTCTGTCTCATGCTCAGATGTTTCTTTTGGATTTCTGAAACATGCTTCAACTGTGTAATGAACTCTTATATATGAATAGATTAAATGAACTAAAACTTAATCTCTCTTTTGGGGACTAGGTAGGGGAGTGACCTGTACTAGGATTCCATATACACAAGATATAAATATATTGTACACACGAGGATCATGACCTGAGCTGAAGGCAGACACCCAAACGACTAAGCCATCCAGGAGCCCCTAACATTTGCTATTTTTCTTTTTGTGCCCAGGGCCCAGCACAGTGCCTGGTTTGAAAAGTGTTTCATAAAGAATGGATTATGAATATTGGTCTGAAAATGAATGAGGAGCATGTGCTTAATGGATCCCCAATCTGGGATGAATGTGTAAAGTGTCTATGAAACTGTTAAAAGAAAAATGTTCACATACTTCTACCAAACAGCAACACTTGCAGAGAAAAAACATACATGTGTGATAGAAAATATGTTAGCTTTCATTAGTCCAACACAGATGAACAGCACAAGACAGAGGGCATCCAACAGAATTTTATAAATATTTCTTAGCACCTTCTCATCTCACTTTCACTTAATATAAAGTTCAGCGTGATTATGTCATGCCAAAGACCTTCCAAACTTCCCCTCTTGTTACCCATAGTCAACTTTCCTAGACAGATTGCTCAATCTGCTTCCAGGTGCCATGAAGGACTTCAGTTTGGGGGTATGTGCTCTGTGTGGATATTCATGGTTATTGCTCGGCAGGTCATCACTTTTATAGATGTTTTTTGACAATATTCTAGAAGTAGAGATTTGGTTATTTTGTTTCCTTTTTGCAAAGTTGCCAGTGGTTTTGCATTTTTCTTTTTACCAAAAAGTTACAAAGTGGCATTAAAGCTTTCTTTCCCCTCTAGCACTCAAATCTTCTGTCCTCTGCTGGCAGGCCTTTGGATTACTGACAACCCGTGGACACCCTTATGGTCTTTCATGTATATATCTTTGCACTTTAATCCTCTACATCTGACATCAGTTCTGCTTGTCAAAACTCTCTGCACATTTAAAGGCATCGTATTGACCTGGCTACACCTTTGGAACTAGACAGATTTGGGTTTGAACACAGCTTCTACTATTTATTGACTGCACGTGAACTTAAGAAATTCATTAATCTCTTGGAATTTTGGTTTTCTCTTCTGTAAAATGGAGATATCCATACCTACATCAGAGTGTTATTTCTAGCATGAAAAAAGAAAATAGGTGTGATATGCTCATCACACAAATACTTAAAGACCTACAAAGCTGTCCAGTCATCACAACAATGTATTTTAGGATGTTTTAATCATCCATCACCCAAAATAACCTCATATCCATTAGCAGTCATGCCCTATTTTGCTCAGTCTCCCCTATCCTTAGGCAAATACTAATCTACTTTCTATTTCTATGGATTTGCCTATTCTGTACATTTCATATAAATGGAATCCTGCAATATTTGGTCTTTTGTGATTGGCTTCTTTCATTTACCATAATGTTTTCAAGGTTCATTCTTATTATAGCATGTATGAGTATTTTATTTATTTTTGTTGCCAAATAATATGCCATTATATGGATATACCATATTTTGTTTATACATTCATCAATCGACTGAGCTTTGGGGTGTTTCCATCTTTGCCTATCAGGAACAATGCTGCTATGAACATCTGTGTATAAATCTTTGTGTGGACCTGTTTTATCTCTAGGTGGGTGCCTAAGGGTGGGATTGCTGTTTCATAGGGTATGTCTGTTTAACATGACGAGAAACATCAAAGTATTTTCCCAAGAGAATGCACCAATGAATTTTTACTTCCAATATTAATATTGGTCTTTTATTAGTTGTTATCATTGACTGCACTGTACCATTTTGCATTGATGACTCTTCATTTTACTTATAACTTCCTCTTATTTGGCTTTGTGATGCTTTAACATTCTGATTTCTCCCATGTGGTTTCTGTGACTCTTCCCCACCCCCTACCCCCACACATGCAATTTTTGTTCCTGATTCTTTTCTCTCTCGACGTTGGCAATTTCATTATGCAAAGTGTACCTCACTTCCTAGCTTTGTGTTGATTCAAATCAGTCAACATGATTTAAAGTCTTTCTTGGGGCGCCTGGGTGGCACAGCAGTTAAGCGTCTGCCTTCGGCTCAGGGCGTGATCCTGGGCATTCTGGGATCGAGCCCCACATCAGGCTCCTCCGCTATGAGCCTGCTTCTTCCTCTCCCACTCCCCCTGCTTGTGTTCCCTCTCTCGCTGGCTGTCTCTATCTCTATCGAATAAATAAATAAAATCTTTTAAAAAAAAAAATAAAGTCTTTCTTGAGCTGTGGTCACACAAGCTCTCTCTTGGCAACTTTGTGAGGCTGTTTGGTTTCAAGCACAGTATGTCCACAAGAGGGCTCATCTCCTGCTCTGCAAAGCTGGTCTTTCCAATTGCTCTCTTTTTAGTGCTTCTACTGTCCTCTGAACACATTTGCAATTTCAGGCATTTTTTTTCCTTTCCTCTCCCTTGTCTTTTTGCCCAATTAGTTTGTCAGCTCCTGTCCACTGTATGTGTCAATCATCCTCAGAGACAGCGACTTTCTCTGTGTCACCCTCCCATTCTGCTCAAGCAACATGATTGCACATTTTGATTTCCATACAATCTCTTTGCAGTTAAAGACATGATTATTATTTTTCCTTTTCATTTTTTCTTGCATTTTACATTTATCTCTTACTTACCTAGTTCAAGTCACACTCCTGTGACTCCTCTCTTCAAAATCTTCAGAGGTTCTAGATTCCTTAGTGGTACATTCAAGTCTCTGATCTGCTTTCCTAGTCCTGTCTCCCATCTACTCCTATACAGAGCATATGTTTAAATCAATCTCAGTCCTCTTTGTTTATTTTTCTGCCTCCAGCTTTGTTCATGCCTCTCCTTGGGATGCCCTGTCACTGCATCTGCATAAGGCAATTCCTCAAGGCCTTAATAAAATGTGTCCTCCTCCACACTGATACCCATGATCTCCCTAGACTGAATTTATCACTCTTTCCTCTCAACAATGTCATTTTCAATTATGTATTACAGTCACTTGGTGCATATCGAATCTTCCCTCCTTAAATGTACAGTCCTTGAAGGCAGAGGCCATGGCATATTTATCACAATTATAGCAGCTACCATTTCCTGAATTCTTACTATGACCTAGGCACTGAACTAAGTATTTTGTATTGTGATATCTTCTCTAATTATCAAAACAATCCTCTGAAGTAGGTGTATTTTGAATCCTCATTTTATAGATGAGGCAATTAGCACTTAGAGAAGATAGGTAACTTCCCCAAGGCTAAACAGCTTCTAAAAGGCAAAGCTGGAATTTTATCCTTGATTCACTCTAAACACCATGCAAATAACTATGTCCTTATCACTTTCTCTACAACACCTAATTTAATAAATGACAGTTAAATGAATTTAAAAAAATAGTCAGTGTGTGCTGCTGAAAAGATACATAAGGTTTGGTTCAAATTGAAGTTGTAACACTTTCTTGGAATGAATTATTTACCATGCCTGAACTGTTTACTCATTCATAAAGTGTTGGACAGAGATAATACCCCCGCCTCAGAAGGCTGTTGTGAAGAGAAAATGAAACGGTGCACATGATGGCATCTACTAGTATGCTCTCAGTTAATATTAGTTGATAATAAGAGAAATAAACTTCCATTTTTACTATTCCTCCTTGATGATGTTGACTGTCCTTGGAGATAGCCACATGATAGGAAAAGTATGCAACCAAGATAGCCATAACAACTTCACAAACTCCATCCCAACAGGACATACACTTTATGTACTGTGAAAAGTCACTCAATAGTCTTTGACCTAAAATAGAATTAAACAGACTTTAAAAACTCTAGGGTACTTCATAATTAAGTGCTGTTTTTACTTCATATATCTATTTATCGTGTATGTATGTATGTATGTATTATCTATATCTATCCAGCTATCTATTTATCTATCATATATCCATCCATCCATCAATCCATCGATCCATTCGTCCATCCAACCATTCATCTCTCTGCCTCTCATCTACATGTTTAATTATAATATCCTTTAATTGACCAGGTAACACTGTCACTGTGTTTCTAGGAGTAACATGTGCATAGTTCTTTGCCCTTCTTACTTGAGCTTCAACTCTGTTCTTCTTTATATCCCTCAGGTAGGCTCAAATATGCAAGTAAAACTTGGGCCTCTTCTTTCTCATCTTTTTTCTCAAGGTAGGTTCCTCATCTTTCTCTTGCTAACCACAGGGATTCATCATGGCATTTCAAATATTTCCAAACATTGGTGTCCATAATAATTTTGTTCCTTCTAACAAAGACTTCTATTAAATTAAAATTTTAAATTACAGCAGTATATGAGTATATACACTTTCACTAAATTGTACTACTCTTTACTGCTGTTCTTATTTTCATTTCATTTCATAAATGCTCTTTGACATTTTATAAGATCCCATCAATAATCAGTGGTTGAAGAAATATTAGCTTTGGAATTTAAGAAACAAGACAGGGGATCATAGGGGAAGGGAGGGAAAAAGAAAATAAGACAAAAACAGAGAGGGAGACAAACCATAAGAGACTCTTAACTATGCGAAACAAACAGAGTTGCTGGAGGGGAGGTGTATGGGAGGATGGGGTAACTGGGTGATGGGCATTAAGGAGGGCACTTGATGTAATGAGCACTGGGTGTTATATGCAACTGATGAATCACTTAATGCTACCTCTGAAACTAATATACACTATATGTTAAGTAATTGAATTTAAATTAACAAAAAGAAATACTAGCTTCATTTGTTGGATGAATTCTTTTTTTTTTTAAGATCTTATTTATTTATGTGACAGAGATAGAGACAGCCAGCGAGAGAGGGAACACAAGCAGGGGGAGTGGGAGAGGAAGAAGCAGGCTCCCAGTGGAACAGGGAGCCTGACACGGGGCTGATCCGATCCCAGGACCCTGGGATCACTCCCTGAGCCTAAGGCAGATGCTTAACGATTGAGCCACCCAGGTGCCCTTGTTGGATGAATTCTATCTCAATCTTTTTTTCTCCATAAACAAACAAACAAACAAACAAACAACAAACCCAAAAAAGTTGTGTGAGAGAACTGGGGAAAGATAGACAGTTCTCAAGCAGGGGGTGAGCAGGAAAAAAAGGGAGTGAATGTGACATGGAAATAGAGTTAATTTTCTGGTCACTCTGGACCATTCAACTATGGGTAAGGTAGAGCAAGATGTCATAATAAAGATGAACTTACCAATACGTTCCCAAGTCTATGGTTGGGGAATTGTAGCTGAAGACTTTTCTAATGCAATTCGTATTCAGTTGACATTCAGGAAAAATATATAGTTCTTTAAAATTACAGTGGCATATGAAACTTGTGTGCTGCTTTATTTATTTGTTTTGGGTTTTCTCTAATAGGAGGTCTGAAATTCAATCTTCATAACCTGGAGGGATTTCATAAATGCAGGGTGCAGTTTGGAAAGCTGAATAATTTTTGAGAGCTCTGTGTTTTAAATGCCTTTAAAAAAAATCTACAACAAACATCCAAATCATCTCTATTTCAATATTAGTAACAAAGACATATAAAGATTACATCTCAGATTAATGATATTAATTACATTAAATGTAATACAATTTCAAGGAAGTCTTTGATACTACAAGGTGACATTTTCTGTGCTTGTGACTGCCTATGGAAACAGTGCTTCATTGATCGAGAGACAGTAACTTTTTGTAAGAAACAATAGTGCAGAATTGCTTGCTCTGTCCTTGCTAGTCTTTGTAAAGTGTCCATTGAAAGATCTTTCTGCTGATTGTGTTGTAGGTAGGAAAAGGATGGACAGGAGAACACTAATAATGCTGCTGGTCTCCACAATTTTTTTTGTCCTGATATTAAGGAACACTTTCCCATCCATGTCATTAACTTTCTCCAAGCTAAACAGAAAATATGAGCTTCAGTAGCACTCGCTAAAATAACATAACCCAGATGCAAACTGAAAACCCTAGAATAAGACTCAACCAACTCAACTACTTATTTTTACGTTATAAAAATTTTAGCTACTATAAAGCTTATTGTGTCATCTAATGTCTGTCCATGGAGAACAATTTCTCTCCATATCATTAATTTGGATAAAATTTCATAAAAAAGTAAATATTTTGAAAATTTCCCCTAAAGTTTGAGATGAAATGAGATTTCACTTATATTTATATTTTTATTAGTAGCAAAAAAGGCAGAAGGTGATATTAAGATATTAGATGCCATGCATATGAGCTAACTCTGAACAAATAATAATAACTAGGACTAACCCAATATTTAACAGCTGACCAAGCACTTTGACAAGCATTGCCTAGTTGATTTGCACTATTTTTCCAGGAACTAGGCTGAGAAGATATTCTTATTCCCATTTTACTGTGCTCAAATGTTGTGGATTTATACATATTCATTTAGGAAGCAAATGGAAGATTTAGAGCTTGAAACAAAGTTTTCTGAATATAGATCTTGTTCTTCTCCATTATTTAACGCGGGGAGGAGAAGCCTACATGACAAACAATGCAGAAGAAGAACCTCTGTACCTGGGGTAGACTGAGCATTTTTGGCCCAGAAGCACATTCCTAATCAATTGTGCACTACTAGGAATAGTGCGTAAGACTGCAAAGGGATGTTTCCTTCTAAGAAATTTGGAATATTGGTGGGCCTTATAAATAATAATTTGAAGAAAAAATTGCATTTTTATTGAGAATAAGTCTATATTTTGATTTTTATGGCTCAAATAGACATGGAAAGATATATATTTTAATAAATACTTGATTAAAAACAATGGATAATATGATTTCTTTAAAGTTCTATTTGATTGTATTTGGATAAAACTTAGAAAGCTATGTTAATCATAGTTTTCTCAAGAAAATGGAAATTTAGAAAATTCAATTCCAGAAATATTTATTGCTTGCTATATGCCTTTTTTATACACTATTTTTATACCTATTTTTTATACAAGGTATGGAGATGAATAATATGCTGATTGCTCTCAGGAAGCTCAGTATTAAAGGAGATAAAGACATGTGATTTATAAATTGCAGTATTGTTTAGATGACATGATAAGGCAATAATAGATGTATGTAGGAAGGAGGGCGTAACAGTATCCTGAATTATCAAGAACAGCTTTCCAAAGGAGATGACAACTACCTGGATTATTTTTAAGATTTTATTTATTTATTTGAGAGAGAGAGAGATAGAGAGCATAGAGGGAGATTGAGAGGGAGAAGCAGACTCCCTGCCAAGCAGAGAGCCTGACACTGGGCTGGATCCCAGGACCTTGAGATCACAACCCCAGCCGAAGGGAGACACTTAACCAACTATGCCACCCAGGTGCCCTGACAACTATATGGATTTTAAAGAAATTTAGGGTATTCATTAGAAGGCCATGGTCATTCCAGCAAAGGAATAAAAGGGCCTGGGACAACTGTTTGTTCTTCCCAGAACTTTATATTACAGCAATAAATGACCTTTGCATATTGTAGTAGAAAGACCGTGGAGCTTGGCATTAGTACATTGGATTTTTAGTCCAAACTCTGCCCTTGACTTTGCGTCACTGGAAAAATAACTCAATTTCTTTGGGCCTCAGAGTAGACTACATTAAGTCTAAGGTTTCTTTCATGTCTGATTACAATCAACTTTATTGACAAAGCATGACACTTAGGAGCAAGGCTCTAGGGCAAGCTAGAGCTGTATATAAATTCTAATTTGACCACTTTCTTGCCACGTTAATTTAGAGAAATTCCTTAATCTCTCTGAGCCTCTGTGTCCTTATCAATAAAAAGAAAAATATATCAACCTCAGAGAGTAGTTGTAAGGATTATGGAAGATAATGTATATAAAGTGAAGTAATAAAGATCTCGACTCCCATTTATTGGAGCCATTACACTTTCAGCTATAGAATTTAGGGGAGAATTGGATACTTTGGGGACAGGTGATGAATAATTAAATAGATAATACTAAAATAAACTTTTATGCTTCATCAAATATGCACTTATTGGTTCTACCCAATTCACAGATAAAATAGCCTTAACACAATGCCGAGGCTACTGTAGAGCTAGTCTCTTGGACATTGATGGCGGGTGCGCTCTGTTAACACAGGGAAGAGGTGAGGGCAAGGTTGTGGGTTTGATCCTCGTTGGAGAACTTAAGTTCACACTGTTCCATTTTCAACCATTGGCTGCTGGGTGCTGGTTGTTAGTCGGGTGCTGATGTGTAACTAGGTCTGCTCAAATTTACCTCAAATCAAATACCTCCCTCCTTCCAGGTCATAAGTCCCCTAAGTTAGATCTTCCTGGCTAGAGGTCTATAAAATCCTATTTCATACAAGTCAGACAATATATCTTTATAAAAGCATATGCAAGTTCTAAAAACAAAAGGATCTCTAGAGAAAAAAGCCATGGCAAAACTCATGACTTTTGAATTCAGTCACTTGCATGGATCTGTGAAAATTGCTAAAGACAGAAAAAAATAAAACCATATAAGTAGCACTGATAATGTAGAAAAAAAAATTACTGTTCAACTATCGTGTGCCTGGTTTGACCTGCCCTTGTGGTTCTCATTTTGATCACAAGATACTCTTCGGCAAAAACCATCAAGAAACTTTGAAAAAATAAAGGTTTTTACTTATAGGACCTGGAAATTAAACAATACACCTGGGGTTATATAACAAGGTCACAGGTAATGGGTGAGAGAATGAGAATGCACGGACCTAAGGTTCTGCTTTGTTAGGGTCAAGGATGGGAAACTAGTTCACTTTTTATTAGTGAATTTAAAACATAAGTGTGGGAATTTAAAACACAGCAAAAGAAAACAAAAACAAAAAACCCCACAGTGGTCCAAATGGTCTGTTATAGAAATCAAACAAGATCTTTAAAACAAAGGATCCTTAAGGGAGGGCAGGAGGGGCGTGGCCTGGCCTTTCCTCTAATCATGTGGCTGGCAATGTGTTTATTTGAGAGAGTTTTCCTTAAAGTGGAGGCCTGGAAAATCAAAGCTGAAATCAGCCTCTTGCCTTACAAAAAGAAAAGGCAGCTGTCAGGACTTACAACAGTGATGCCTATAATTATAAAATTTATAGGTGAATAAACAGATTTTCTAGACAGGCATAGAACAGTAGGGGTCACAGAAGACTTAGAAATCTTTATATTTTTTATATTTAATGATAATTTTAATTTTTCACTCTAACATTTTATAAATTTGATCTTGCAAGAGTTATTTTCAGTTTGTCCATTTAAACATCCCTTTTATTTATCAAGTTTTAATCTTATGTAGCTTGATATGGCTTGGCTCCTTTTTTTAAAGGACTTTTTTAGAGAAGTTATAGGTTTATAGTAGAAGGTACAGAGATTTCTCATATACCCATACTTCCACACATGCATAGAGTTTCCCCATACTGATACATCATAATCACCCAAGTCGGTATTGTGCTCCATCTATTCATCTGTCCTCCACCCTCACACCTCTGGCAATCAATGATCCTTATATTGTCTCCATAGTTTTACCTTTTCCAGAATGTCATATAGTTGGAATCATACAGTACATAGCCATTTCAGATTGGTTTCTTTCATTAAGTAATATGCAGTTAATTTCCTCTATACCTTTCATGCTTGATAGTTCATTAATTTTGAGAACTGAATAGTATTCCATTGTCTGGATGTACCACAGTTCATTCATCCACTCATCTCTTTTTTTTTCTTTTTTTTTAAAGATTTTATTTATTTATTAGACAGAGATAGAGACAGCCAGCGAGAGAGGGAACACAGGCAGGGGGAGTGGGAGAGGAAGAAGCAGGCTCATAGCGGAGGAGTCTGACGTGGGGCTCGATCCCATAACGCTGGGATCACGCCCTGAGCCGAAGGCAGGCGCTTAACCGCTGTGCCACCCAGGCGCCCCCATCCACTCATCTCTTGAAGAACATCTAGGCTGCTTCCAAGTTTTGGGGAACTACAAATAAAGCTGCTATAAACATCTTTGTGCAAGTTTTTGTGTGGATATGATTTCAGCTTTGGATATGCACCAAGGAGTGTGATTTGCTGGATTGTACGGTACAAGTATGTTTAATTTTATAAGAAACTGCCAAGCTGTCTTCCAGAGTGGCTGTAACAATTTACATTCCCACCAGCAGTGAATGAAAGCTTCTGTTGCTCCATATCCTTGCCAGCATTTAGTGCTATCAGTGTTCTGGATTTTGTCCATTCTAATAGGTGTGTAGTGGTATTTCATTGTTATTTTAATTTGCATTTCCCTGATGACATATAATGTGGGGTGTCTTTTTATATGTTTATTTTCCATCTGAATATCTAGTTTAGTGAAATATCTATTAAGGTGGTTGGCCCATTTTTCAACTGGGTCTTCTTATTGTTGGGCTTTAATGTTCTTTGTGTACTTTAGATAACAGTTCTTTATCGGACATGTCTTTTGCAAATATTTTCTCTGTCTATGACTTATCTTCTCATTCTTTTGACATTGTCTTTCAGAGAGCAGAAATTTTTAATTTTAATGAAGTTATTAGTCATATTTCTTTCATAGATTGTGCTTTAGTTTTGTATGTAAAAAGTTATTGTCATACCCAAGGTCATGTAGATTTTTCTCTTGTTATCTTCTAGGAGTTTTATAGTTTTGTGTTTTACATTTAGGTCTATAATCCATTTTGAGTTAATTTTTGTGAAGGATGTTAAGGGGTATATTTAGATTATTATTATTTTGCATATGGATATCCAGTTGTTCTAGAACCATTTGTTAGGAAGATCATCCTTGCTCTATTGTACTGCCTTGATCTTTGTGAGTAATCAGCTGAGTATATTTGTGTGGGTCTGTTTCTGGATTCTATTCTGTTTCATTGATTTGTCTATTTCTCACTAATACTGTCTTGATTACTGTAGCTTTATGGCAAGTATTGCAGTCAAGTAGCATTAGTTTTTCAACTTTCTTCTCCTTCTTCAATATAGCATTCAGAGTCTTTTGCCTCTTCATACAAATTTCAGATTCGGTTTATCAATATCCACAAAATAACTTGCTGGGGTTTTGACTGGGATTACACCGAACCTATAGGTTCAATTGGTTCAATTGTGGAAGAACTGACATCCTGACGATATTGAGTCTTTGTATTTATAAACACAGAATATCTCTCCATTTTTTTAGTTCTCCTTTGATTTCATTCATCAGAGTTTTGCAGTTTTCCTTGTACAGATCTTATACACATTTTGTTAGATCTATACCTAAGTACTTATTTATTTTTTGTTGCTAAAATAAATGGCACTGTGTTTCTAATTTCAAGTTTCACTGGTTCATTGCCTGTATATAGGAAATCAATTGAATTCTGTATCTTGATCTTGTATCCTGCAACCTTGTCATAATCGCTTAACCGTGCCAGGGGTTTTGTTGTTATTGTTGATTCTTTTGGATTTTCTACATAGGCAATCATGTCATCTGCAAACAAAGATAGTTTTATTTCTTCCTAACCAATCTGTATACCTTGATACCTTTTATTTCCTTTTCTTATTTTTATTAGCTATAAATTCCAGTATGATGATGAAAAGGAGTGGTGAAAAGGGATATTGTTGACTTAGACCTGATTTTTGTGGAAAAGCTTTACGTTTCCCGCTATTAATACAATGTTAGTGGTAGGGTTGGTTTTTTTTGGTTTTTGTTTTTTGTTTGTTTGTTTGGTAGATATTCTCTATCAAATTGAGAAAGTTTTCTTCTACTCCTAATTTACTGAGAGGTTTTTTTTATCGTGAATGGGTGTTGAATTTTGTCAAATGCTGTCTTTGCCTCTTTGTTATGAGCACGTTATTTTCTCTTTTGGCCTGTTGATGTGATGGAGTATGTTAACTGATTTTCAAATATTGAACCAGCCTTGCATATCTGGGACAAAGCCCACGTGATTATGGTGTATAATTCCTTTTATGCATTGTTCAATTCTATTTGCTGAGATTGTGTTGAGGATTTTTGCAACTATGTTCAGGAGAGTTATTGGTCTATAGATTAATTTTCTTTTAATATCTTTGTCCTGTTTTGGTATAAGGGTAATGCTGGCCTCATAGAACAAGTTAGAAAGTATACCCTCTGCTTCTATCCTTTGAAATAAATTATAGAGAATTAATATAATTTATTTGTAAATGTTTGATAGAATTTATCAGGGAACCCATCTGAGCCTGGTGCTTTCTGTTTTGGGGAATTATTAATTCTTATTTCAATTTCTTTAATACACATAGGCCTATTTAAGTTGTTTATGTCTTCTTGGGTGATTTTTTTTCAGTTTGTGTCTTTCAAGGAGTTGGTCTCTTTCATGGAGGGTTCCTTGCCTTGTTTCTGATCTTAGTGGGAGAGCTTCTAGTTTCTCACCATTAAGTATGATCCTAGCTGTAGAAATCTTCATTTGCTAACTTGATAGGAATTCATGGGCATATACATTAGAAGCATCAGGCTTCCTTTGGAATGGATTCTAGCTCTGTCATTCAATAGCTAAGTGACACTGCAAGTTATTGAGGCTTTCTGAGTGTCAGTTTCTCCCCCAGTTAAAAGGAGAAGTAGAATTCCTGCCTTACATAGAGATTATAAGCACAAAATGAGACAACATATATGTGGATTTGCAGCACACGTTGCTAACATATATTAAGTACTTAACAAATGTGAGTCAAATAATGGAATGTGTACAAAAATAACAATGTCAAATATTTTCACCTATTAGACAAACACATATAAAAGAAAACTTAACTTGTTGGTGATGATTCCAATATTACAAATATATTTGTTTGTTTAACTGATAAAAATTAGATCCAAATAAGAGTCTCTTTTCACAGTCTTTTGGGGAAAGGGCAATAGAATCAAAATGTAACCCTCTATTATTTCTCTTTTACATTTTCCGTCCTGTTAGATTAAAATACTTCACATTACCCTTCAGAGGGTAAATGAATTGGATGTATCTTCAAAAGGTTTTTGAGAAAATGGAATGGGTGAATAAATGAGAAAAGATAACTATCAGCTAATCTCTCACTTACAAATCAGAATTTTACATATTCTAGCACACAAGAGAACAGAAAATGTCATGTGCCCAATAATGTGTTCAAAATCAGAGGGACAGCTTATGATTCACCTTTTACAACACAGAAGACTTGAGTAATTCTGTACATTGGTGGGGTCATAAGATAGAAATGGTTAATATAGAGAGTGTAAAAAATGTCTATATTTTTATTAATTGGTGAAAGTTTTACTAACCAGAGTCAATATATACATGAGTCTGTGTATTCCACATGGTTCACATGGGACCTTTGCAGTGTTGATAAAGCTCATGTTGATGAAAAAAATTCTCAGAAGAAATGGAAAAATAAAGAAAGAACCATTTCTACCTCTGTTTTCTATCTGGGAACAATATAACTGGAAATAGTCAAACTGCTATGGATGTATTTCCCAAAGCCTTGGCTTAAATCAGCAATTTAAAATTCTATTTTTTTAAATTAATCAAATATACTGAGAAATATAAAGTTTTATCTCTTGGAATGGAAGGGGAACCGTAAAGGGAAGTACCAAAATAGTTGTAAACCTCTGTGCAGGGGAATTGTAGTTAAGTAGTGTCAGTCTTAATTCTGGCAGCAAGAATTATTTTCTAGCGTACCTGATGGCCTTTGATAATATGATGAAAAATGCAGAGTAAAACAGAAACACCATATTTAATAAAATTGTATTTTAATGAGTTCTGATCAGCTCGACAGCATATTGCTCATGTCCTTTGATTAAAAAGCATTGATTTAGAGACTACTAATTTAAAATGGCATCTGGCTATAAGCCTCTAGTGAATCTTCTCCAATTTCCCACTAAATACCTATGAAGCCAATATATGAAACCCTAGAAGAATATAAACTTAAGACTGACAGGTAATCTACCAGAATCTGTAAGGAATTAACTGGAAGCAAACTAAACTAATATAATGAAAATATTCATGCAAAAGAAAGAACATTAAAACTTTCTTATAAAAGCACTTCCCCATCTCTGTATCCCCACCCCCCAGGTTACTTTTGTCTCTTCCCCTTTAAATAAATATATTTATTTGGAGCACGTAGAAAACAACTTGCATTTAGGATGGCAATCTAGGCTGATAGCATCTCAGATGATACAGTTCCCACAAGTAAGTCAGTAATGCACTCTACTAATGATGTATTTAAGAAATTAACTTTACATGAGTATACTACCCCGGCTTAAAATAATGAGAATCAAGAAGCAAAAAGAAGAGGAAGTCAGCTGAGGGTTTTGCCTGTCATTTTGCCCTCCAACTGTTTAAACAGAAAAGAGAATTTGTCCAGTAAGCCTGTGGCAAGTGAACAGGGAGAAAGACAATCAACAAATCCCATCTTGTCTATTAGTAAATAAGCAAGCTGAAAAAGAAATCCCACTTTTTTTTTTTAATTGGGGCAAGATTGGTGTGACCATATGACCTAGTTTTTCTGGGAAAGTCCCAATTTACCACTGTTATTCTAATATCTTGTCTGGTTACCTATTTGTCCTAAACTTTTTTTTTTTTTTAAGATTTTATTTATTTATTTGAGAGAGAGGGAGAGAGAGAGCATAAGCAGGGGGAGGGGCAGAGGGAGAATCAGACTCCCTGCTGAACAGGAAGCCCAATGCAGGGCTCAATCCCAGGACCCCAAAATAAAGCCCCGAGCTGAAGGCAGATGCTTAACTGACTGAGCCACCCAGGTGCCCTGACTTTTTCATTTTTAATGAAGTATTGTTACCAATAGTAGCATAATAAGCTTTGTGAATTGTGCTTTTATATTCTGGTCATAGTCTTGTATACTAGGGTGAAAGAGAAATATGCAGTGAGAAGAGATCTCACTTGAACATATGAATAAATATAAAGGGCCATTGGCAATAATACTTTTCTCTTGTCTTTACCTACTCCAGATCCAATGTAACTGGCATCTTCCTTTCAAAGAGTATGCAGAGAATTCACTGATAAAATACATGAGCTTGGTTTGAAGGAGCTAGGGACAACTAACTCTTTCTGGTCTGGGAGGTGGCATGAGAATTCAAGACGATGCCGCTGTTGGCTAATTGGTGCACCAGCCAGTTGTGCCGTGGTAACTGCTCTTTACCGTTTGAAGAGATTCTTTGTTAACCTTTTTTTAATGGCTTAACATTTATTCAGTGCTACATCTGCTTCCAAAATATATATAAAATTTTAAGTTATTTGGTATAATGTTTTATATATGTCAATTAGTTCATTTTTAACTTTGTTGTTTGGATTTCAATATACTTACTGTTTACTGGGTTTTTGTATTTTCTATCATTATTAAGAGAGTTCTGCTACTATTATTGTGGATTTGTCTCTTTTCCATTTATTTCAATCCATTTTTGCTTAATGTATTTTGAAGCTATTTGGTTCATAGAAAAAAAATTTTTTTTTTTTTAATTTATTTGACAGAGAGACAGCCAGCGAGAGAGGGAACACAAGCAGGGGGAGTGGGAGAGGAAGAAGCAGGCTCCTAGCGGAGAAGCCCGATGTGGGACTCGATCCCGGAACGCCGGGATCACGCCCTGAGCCGAAGGCAGACACTTAACGACTGCACTACCCAGGCGCCCCTGGTTCATAGAAATTTAGACTGTAGTTTTATCTTTTTATCATTACACAATATCCTTCTTTCTTTGAATTAATCTTTTTTCCTTAAAGTCTACATTGTCTGATATTTGTGCAGGTAAAATAACTCCGTTTTTATTTATATACATATATATCAACCTGTTAATATATAACAACGTATAACATATATAAATTCTGTGTATAAGTTTATATATACTATACATAATAGAAACGGATATGCACAGAACACTTCAACTGCATTTACCTATGTGCTATTAATGCCATACCTTTTAATTAGATGTACTTCAAACTCAAAAGGCATTATTCTACTGTTTTTGTGAATTTGGTATTTTTTTACATTTACTCTTCCTGGTGCTTTTCACTCATTTCTAAATATATAAGATAAAGAATAATACAATGAATATTGATAAACACTTCTCAGAAATAATTACATTAATATTTGTCATACCTATTTGAAAACATGTATGTGTATGTATATATATGCTGAACCATTTCAAAGAAGTTACAGACTTTACTACCTAGAGTATCTGCATGCATATTTTTAAGAAAATTACTATTTTGTACATTACTATGATACAATGATCTCCACTTAAAAATCAGTAATATTTACATAATGCGAACTCATAACTGATTCATCTTCAAAGTTCTCTAGTTGTTCCGCAAATAACTTCTATTGTTATATTTTTCAAACCAAATGTAGGATTTATAAATTATAGTTGATTTTATGGCCTTGTATTCTAAAATAGTTCTCATGCTAATTTAATGGCATTTATTTTGAAGCGATAAGATCTGTTGCATTGTAGACTTGTCTATATTCTGCATCAGTCTGATTGTGATATTATTTATCTTGTTTTGCTTTTCCATATATTCCCAGATAAACTGGAAGTTAGGTCCAAAGTCTTGATTAGATTCAGGTTCAACATTTTTTCTAAGAATTATTCTTAGATAGTATTATGTTCTTTATATTGCCTCTCCTCACGAAGCACATAACTCCGTGCCGTCACACAATTAGTGAAGCTAAGTTGGATTGCTTAATTATAGTGGTGATCTTTTAAAAAAAGGATTTTGTCTAACATTCTTTAATCATATTATCTTAATTGAAAGCAACCAAGATTTTGTTCAAAAACATGTACTTCTATTGTGTTTTTTCTTGTTACTTTTCTTTGATACACTCTTTTCTTTAGAGGATAGCATGTGTTTTAGATCTCTACTATCTTTCCTCATCTAGCATTTTCATTTTCATCTATTATTTTGCCTCCTGAGATCATTGCTTGTGTTTATCTTATGTATAACTGATCTCTTTTCCGGAGTGCCCCTTCTGCACTTAACTGTTCCTATTGTCATTTTTAGTTCTGCTTTACAATTATCAATTACCCCATTGGGTGTAGAGATCACTTAAAAATACAATTTTTAAAAATAAAGTATATGTATATATATATTTTGATATGTATCAATTACTGTCTTAGTCTGTTTGGGCTGCTGTAGCAAAATATCATAGTGGCTTATGAACAGCAAACATTTATCTTTCACAGTCCTGGACATGAAAGCCTAAGATCAGGTGAAGGCCCTCTTCTGAGTTTCAGACTTCCCATTGTATCCTTAAGTAACCAAAGGGGCTAAGGAAACTGCCTGAAGCCTCCTTTAAAAGGCACTAATCCCATTCATGAGACTTCCACCCTCATGACTTAAGCATGTCACAAAGGCCCCACCTCTTAATACCATAACCTTTGGGGGTTAGGATTTCAGCATATAGATTTTGGGAGCAGGGCACAACCATTCAGATCACGGTAATTAATTTTTTTTTTCTTTTTTCTGTTGATCCCTTCCTTCTGTTTTCCTCTTACAGTTTCATATTTATTTCCACATTTTTTCCAAGTATTTTTGAATTTTGCTTATACCACAGAGAGGATTCTTTTTTCCACTTTTTTTGCATTAATCCTTTTTCCAAGAATGTTCTTCTTATATGTTTTTAAAGTGTTACATTATAACCTTGTCTTTTCTTGAAGAGTAATGTCAAAGACGTTTTTAGTTTCCTATTGCTGTTGTAACAAATTACCACAAAATTAGTATCTTAAAACAACACAAATTTATTATCTTACAGTTCTGGAATTCAAAAAAAAATTGTTTCCTTGCCTTTTCCAGCTTCTAGAGGGTGCTTGCTGTCCTTGGCTGGTGACACTCTCTGTGCACCATTCTAACCTCTTGCTTCCATTGTCGCATCTCTTACTCTGACTTAACTCTGTCTTGCCTGCCTCTTAAAAGAGCCCTTGTGATTACATTGGGCTCACTTGGATAATCCAGGATAATTTCCCCATCTGAAGATTCTTAATTAAATCACACCTGCAAGTTCCCTTTTACCATATAAGATGATATATTCAGAAGTTCTGAGGATTAGGATGTGGACATCTTGGTGGGGGTGGGGGGGTGCATTGTTCGGCCTACCACAGGTTCCGTATTGATTTTATATTTTTGTTCTTTGATATTTAGATAGGATGAGAATTCACTTCTGGACGTATGTTCTAAAACAGCCTCCTTACCTGAGTGCTTTTAATCCATTTTTCAGATTTAAGTTGAAGGGCTGGTTGATACATATTTATATCACCAGCTCTTTGATCTCAACATTCTGAGAAAAATGGTGAGGGACCCAAGGTATAGTTATAGCATGGGGAACTTAGTCTCCATGCTATTTTGTTGCATAAATCTACCACCAGGAACAAGCTTTCTGGTGCTAATTTTCTGTTCTGTTCTGTTTCCACATAGGAGAACTTGCCCAGCTTTTTTCCTTGCAGCTGCTATAAAAAGGGAAGGTCCATGCCTCTCCAGGTGGTGAAGATCACGATTATGATAATCATATCATAATTATGATGGTAATGCTAATAGTAATAGTGGCTGCCACATATTGAGTGCTTATTTTAAGCTAATCACCATGATTAAAACTTTGCACATATTGTTTCACCTACCCCTTTCCACAAACCTATGAGAAAAGTATCATTGTTTTACATTTGAGGAAATGAAAGTGACGAAAGAGTAATTAACGAACTGAGGACACATGGAGTGGAAACGGTAGAGCTGGGACAGAGGTTTCATTTTCACAGTTTGCCGTAGCAAAACTCTCTCTAGGGTTTTCTAGCACAGTTGGTTCAGAATCTTACCTCTGCCCTTGCAATTTGGGATTTGTTAGCAGTGTTCTCCTCACATATCTTTTGTTATATTTGAAATTGTTTTGTGTTCCAGAGGGGAGGGGTCGTGGGTTGGTTCTTACTGTTACTACTCAGTATATTCTTATTTGTAGCAGAATGTGACTTCATGCTTTACGGGATATGGACAGCATTATATTTTAGTTTCCAGGGATGAAACATATTTTCTTCCAACTTTATATGCCTCTGGTCATTTCAGTAAATTTTAAGTAAGAAAGTGGCTGAAATATTTTTATTCAAGGAGCCATCATTCTAGGAAGTGCCCTGATCTCTCATTTAAAACAATTATTTTTAGATAATTAATGAACTGTTCACCATGTCCATCATTTATTTCAAACTCTCAAGTTAATGATGATTTATTGTTTGGAATCATTTTAGATCTTTTCTTTTCTGTCATAATTTACTTCATTATCCTGCTGCTCTCAGATGGATTCATTTTATCTTATTTTGGCTTAGTGGGTACCCAGTTTTGATTTGATTTGACACATTACTTAGTGAGAGATTTTTTAATCAAATAAGCAAAACACTTTCTTTGTTAGCCTTCTGAATGTAATCTTCTCAACCTTCTTTTCTTTCTTTTAAGACCCCATGGTAATTTAAATAGGCAAGTAGGCTCTCTACTTATATTTCAGCACTTAAGGAAGATCAAATGTATCTCTGTGTGTTATTTTGAAAGGTACTTGGGAGACCCGCACTTTAGCTGCTGCTCTGTCATTATCTGGTTGTGTGGCATTAACTTCCCTTTGTTTAATCTGTAAAATGAGGTTGTTCAAACAGTCTCTTCCTCCTTTAAAATTACCTACTTTTTTAGTGGCAAGAGATGAAATATGCTACATCTTGCCTCCAGCAAATGGAAATAAGATGAACATAGTCTTTGCTTGGAATACTAGAATTCATATGTAATAATCAAAGACTAATCTTACTATTTAAGAAGGTAACTTTATAACCCAACATTTCATTTGAATGTCATGGAATTTGCTCATAGGGAAAACCTCTGTTCGAAAGCCTGTGACCTTTCAAGGATAAGGGAGAAAAAAAGTGGCATTCAGACAAACAAAATTCATTAGCACTTCACAAGTTCTTATTAATACAGGTTTTCATTTTCCCTAAGAGCCCTTAAAATCTTTGCAGCAGAAGATATTTGATTAGTCATAAAAGCATTTCACAGCACACACAGCTAATATAAGGGGACAGAGTCTAGGTGGAATTAAACCTAGGTTGGAAAGTTGAAATTTGTCGTCAGCTGTTCTTGAAGCTTAACATATTATAAATTTATGCACTGCATATGGCAAGTGATGGTGAATTGGAGATTCTAGCAAGCCAGACTTTCTGTATATAAGCATATTTTTCCTTGCAGAAGAGAGGGAAATGTAAAGCAATAGCACTGAAGAGAGGTTCTCATGGTGAGAAAAAAAATGTATGGTTATTAAAGAGTTTTTTTAGTGTGTGATGAAAAGAACATGAATTAAGGTATACAATGTCTCTCTTCAGTTATTACAGTTTTCTTTGTATTAAATTCCTGAAGTATTTTAAGGGCCAATATGGTAACTTCATGAGTCAGATTAAAAACAAGGTTTGCTTGAATATATTCAAATCTCTGCCAAAATCTAAGAGTATAAGGCCTGAATCTGGAAATCATAAAAGTTGTGCATTAATTTAGACAAAGATATATAAAGGAGCAAAAAAAAAAAAAAAAATCCGTGGGCTGGAAATAACGTTCAGGTAAAGAAAAAGGTATTTGTCATTAGTGCCTTGTGTTAATGAAAATGGGTAGTTGAGAGCCCCTGGGTGCATTTGATACCTTAGGTCTTGCTGAGAATGCAGCTGCTGGCTCTATATATAGACTTAATTCTGATGGTGAGGGAATAAAAGCATACATACCATAGTAATGAGATTACTGGGACAGCTCCCAAATCGAGACAGCTGAGCCAAATCAATAAATGCATTTTTCTTTCCCTTAAAATTGCCAAGCTCATTAGAAAGGCCAATACACTTCATGGCTAGACCTCTGGAATTTAGAGACTGTATGTCCAGCTCCCTCCAGCATTTTGCAGATTAAAAATTTAAATGCAAGGACGATTCCAAAATATGACCACACCATCAAAATTACAATTTCCCTGGGATAAGCATTCTTATTTCTCTTTTTAAAATTCCCTTATGCATTTTGGGTATGTGGCTTGTACGTAGACTAGTATGCTGTGACAGGGGACCATATGGTACAATGGAACTGGTAGAGAATTTTAAATCATATATAATGAAAATTAGAATCCAAGCCTCTCTGTGCGTTAGCTATATGGCCTTTCTATAGATAGTTTACACAGATTAAAACAAACTCTTTCCCCTCTGCGTAAAACTACAAATTTGGAGATGACAAAGATCTAGAAGTGATTTTAAGGACATCATGAATGATATGAATAAATATTCAGCTACATGATAAGACTTACAACTTTGTGTTTACAGTAGAAAATAAAGTATTTAATTGTAGAGGATTGCTTAAATTACATGTGATATGTTTATATGAGGCATTACTATGTAAGCACCTAAATAATAATTTGAAAGACTATTTTATGTAATGGAAAGAGGTTCAAGAAATATTATTAAGTTAGAAAACAGAATTCACCTACCTAATGGGTATGGTTTGTGTGGTATGATACCATTGTGTGTATGGTTATGTACATACACACACTCACTATTTATACAAGCATGCACATACATAGCAAACATAGGAAAGGACATGTACTAAATTGTGGACAGCAGGGGCGTGTGGGTGGCTCAGTCCATGAAGTGTCTGCCTTTGGCTTAGGTCATGATCTCAGGGTCCTGGGATCGAGCCCCATATCAGGCTCCCTGCTCAGTCTGCTTCTTCCTCTCCCTTTGCCCCTCCCGCCCGCTCATGCTCTCTGTCTCTCTCTCCCTCTCTCTCTGAAATAAATAAATAAAATCTTAAAAAAAGAATTGCGGACAGCAGTAAATAAATAGTATGATTATGGATGAGTCTTTTTTCTCCTTTTTGCTTCTCTGTATTACTAAGCTCTCTATAAACATAGTATTGGTTTTATAATGAATAAAATCAAATGGCAATATTTCATAAAATCACACAAAGCTGAGACTGTCCACCTGAACAGAGAAATATCATAGCACACACATTGGTAAGCATCATAGGCTACTACCACAGAAAGTCAGCCTGTGAGAAATGCACATATGACGAAGGCCAAATGAGCAGGGTACAATGGGGAGACAACAGTCTGAAATGGGACCTGATTAAGGAGACACACAATGAGTTGTCCAAAGTATTCACAGACTCTTTCAAGGGATTGTCAAACCATAGAGAAGGATAGGTCATTTTGTAATAAGAGATAAGCATGGCACTTATGTCTGGGGCAACATTTCAGTATCCCACCCACCTCTTGCATGGAAAAGCAGTAGCATAAAATGGCTACATACGAGGTCTGCCATCAAATAGATGTGTGTGCAAGTCTTTGCTTTATAATCTGTTGACCATGTGACCTTGGTCAACTTCACATTTCTGAAACTCATCCATTAAAGGGGAGTAAGAAGAATGATCATTAACTCAATCACAGTTAGCACTTACTAAGGGTTTACCATGATCTAAGCTTTGTTTATAACATCCCCTCAGAAATTGACACTTGCCTGTAACATAGTGACCAAGCACATTGTCCGAGCTCAGTAAATGCTAGTTAGCTAAACAGCTACACACCTAGAAATGGTAATTATTTATTCAACAAACTATCATTTGTGCCTACAATTCACACAACTCTATCTTATAAAAGAGGGAGGGGTAATAAGATAAGATAGTAAGATAATAAGATGAATAAGATACTTTCTCTGCTCCCAAGGAATCTACAATTTCGGGAGGAAGCAGGGTTCAGTATGAAAGTGGGCAACCTCATGGTGTCAAATTGAACCTATCCTGTTATTTTAGAATTCTATCCCAGGGAGTTGTTAATAATGTCATTCTCCCAGGGATCTGGGGTCAGGTGCCTATGGAGACTGGGAGGGGTCACCTTCCAGACACTGTTAATCTCATTTTGTGTGATGGAAACGAGATACCCAAAGGTCAAATGTTGTATGTTGCAGAACTGCACTCAGCCAGGGCTCTTGATTCTCAGCCTTAAATTGTTTTATCTCTAGCATACTCAAAATATGTTTTAAGACATTTTATAAGGATGATTTATATAATTACCTATTTGAAGATATAGCATTAAAAGAGTGACTCTGATTTTCAGGCTGGTTGACAGAGGTTTTGTGCAAAAGCCATTCGGATATTTCCCAAGCCCGCATTGCAGTCCACTCCTGACACTGACTGTCTGTTGGACTGCATACACCACTGGACCATTCATCTCCCGAGGCATTATGCAATGCACAGAGGAGAATTTGAACAATCCATAATCTCGCCAGACCAAAGATTCAGAACCAGAAGCTCCTGGTTCCAATAATACACCATTGCACTCCTCTAGCACAGGGGTGAAGGATGGTACTGTAATTTGGTATTTATTAAAATATCCTCTCTTCTTTAACATTTATGCATAGGGTTTATGAATAAAACTAAAGTTGCTTCTCAAAAGAAGGGGTGCAAAGCACATGTTGAAAGACCTTGCATAGTTAGTAATGAATAAAACTGTCGAACATTTGGCACCTCTATTTGGATTCAGAAAGACTTAAGTATTATTTCTCAGATATTTGCCATATAAAATTAAAAAACAGAATAATAAACTTTTCCATTCCCCAAATTTCAACTACTTCAGGAAAGTTAAATAATTTATTCCAGGGGAACCCTGTTAATAACCCAAGAAACTTCATATAATCTAATGTTACTTTTTTTATTATTTAATATAGCCATGTTATCACTTTATTAAATTTCAAATTAGTCTCTCTCCCTTTCTCCCCACCCCCACAGTAAGAAAGAGAAATGAACGAGCATTGTGTACTTGCCTTAATGCCAGGCATTTTATATGGATGACTTTAATTTAATTCTCACATTGGCCCTGTAAGCAGATAACTTGTTGTCCTTTGTAAATGAGGAAACTGAAAACATGAAAGATTGTAAACCGGCTCAGAGCTCTGAGCTCATCTGTCTGACTTGAAAGCTTGTTCTTTCCACTACAGTGGTGCTATTTTGTTGCTGTTGATCTTTAAAATAGAAAAAAACCCAGTTGTAGCAGCATAATCCGCTTCACCACTGTTGCGGTGCTCAGCAAGGAGTAGAATGCTGTAGACAAAAAGCCTGTTGAGAAATCTAGAGAGAAATTTAAAGTATCAGTACGGTCACTCAGAGCCTGTGACTCTGGGGCAAGTCATTTTATTTTATTTTTGTGCGTCAGTTCCCTTTTATTTAGAATTAGGCAGAGAGCTAGAAGATTCATTAGGTCTTATTTTAATTATAACACTCTGCTTCTAATATTCTTCTTAGAGAAACACTGAACATTTATTTCATACAAAAAAGTCTTTTAAAGCAGTAAGCAGATGTTCCCAACCCCAGAGTAGTAGAATTGAAAAATGTTGGCTGCCCTTTAGAGATAAAAGACTGATTGCATTTTGTCCCAAATTATGTTAGAACAGCATTTTATCATTGGCATCTTGCTTTGATGGATCTGAGGCAGCTGTCAGCATGAACAAGTGGTATTTTTCCTTGACTGAAAGCAGACCACATGAGTGTATAATTTAAAACATTCAAAGAGGAAGGAATTGTGGTTTTCACTATGGATGGTCAAAAGGTCAGGATGGTGATGGGGCTGTGCCTTCTGAGGATTATCACCATGGTTACTAGGGCTTCACAGGACATGTTTAATGGAGAGCCAAGTGCCTCCTGGTGTGGAGCAGCTGGGGTGCCCTGACAAGGGCATGACCTGAGGCTGGAAACCAAGCCTAAAATGATCAGCCAGTTTTGAAATAAGGGGTTGCCTCCGAAGCTGCAGAGTCAAATGCTGCCTTTTAGAATTCTGCAAGGATCAATTAATCAAAGAAGCAGGACAGCTCGCCCAGGGTGAGATCAGCAACCAGAGATTCTGCTGCAGGTCGTTAATACTAACTGTAATAGAAAACTGTGCTCTGTAAAATATTTTTTATCTGTGTCAAAGGAATTATATTTTCTTCCAGTCATTGAATCGTGGATTCTCACCAAGTACAGTGTGTTAATCGCTTCTGTGGCATCCTGATACAATGCCCAGTCAGAAGATTCAGAGACATTCTTAAGTTTTTACCCATCCTATATGCAGTTAAATTTATGCATTTTTAACTTTGTACTTGGCAGTGCTCTGTGTGCTTTGTACGTATTAATTTTTGTCTTCGTAACAAGCTTACTAGCTATTTATTATTTTCTCTACTTTTCCGATGAGGAAATTGAGACACAGAGTTCAAGGGACATGTCCAAGGAGTCTTGGGCAGTGAGTGGTAGAACGAGTATTTCTACCCACATCTGCCTGACTCCCTGGCATGCGCTCTCTTCCAGTGTCCCAATCCGTGACCAAATACTATTACTTCCACCTGCATATTATTCATTCATTTCTCCATTTTTCCATGGTCATTGCTTTAGCAGAGACCTTCATCAATGCACACCTAGATTATTGCAAAAAGTCTGCCAAAGGTGTATTATACCCACAGATTACCCTGCCATTAGAGTGCTCATTATAAATGCATAAAGTTCTTCAATCCAGGACTACTACAGATACCATAAAGGCCAAATTCCTTAGCCCACCAATAGTATTCGTTACTATCTAACTATAACTTGTCTTTGTGGCCTTTCTTGCCACCTTTCCTAAGAACATGCCTCGTGTTCACTAACGTCTCATCCGTTCCAGAACAGAGTGTACACATCTACTGTTTCATGTGTTTGGGAACCTATGCTTAAGGGATTATGAAGGTAAGCAATCCCAGGGTGCCCTACCTTGTTAGAGGCCCCGCGAAAAGGGCAATATTTATAGTGGAACATACGAAAAAAAAACATAGGAAAAAAACTACTTTGCTGTTATTTGTTCATGTGTCTAAAATTAAAGGAAAGATTTTGAGTTATTATTATCTCCTGCCAAAGGTCACAGCTGGCTATAAAGTCCACCCCTTGTAGCACTAACAATCAGAAGCTGCGTGCACGTTAGAGGGGAGCCGAGGCAAGCACTCTGCAGACCACAAATGGGAGGGATGCGCAGTGGTGAACCTTAAGCTCAGCAGTAGCGGATCCGTTAAGAAGCATTCAAGAATCAATGGCTTAAAAAAAAAAAAAAAGAATCAATGGCTAAATTCATACAGTTACAAACATGTGTTTATAAAACATCACCTAAAGCTATCCACTAACCCATTTCTATTTTCAGTAAAATAAAAAGCTTTATCATAACACCTAGTCAAATTCAAATGTAAGTGTAAGCCAAAATGCTTGAATTTATTTCTAGAAATTTTATGTTTCTCAAGTTGTATAATTCCTATAGGAAAACATAACTTTGGGTATTACTTGAAGTATTTGCTCAATAATATTTCTTTAAAATATATTTTTATGAACATTAGGGTACAGGTGCCCCTTCGGATCACTACATCTGTATCTTTGGGGTAAATACCTATCTAGTAGTGCAATTCCCCTGATAAATTATTGAACACTACATATGAAACTAATGTTGGACTATATGTTGGCTAATTGAATTGGAATAAAAAATAAAAGAAAATAAAACATATTTTTAACTTATGGTTAATTCATTATTATATTATTATATACCAGTAAACTCTATATTATTCATTAATATACTAAACAATATTAAATTATGTATTATTATTATACCAGTAAACTTCTTTATAGTTAACAATAAAAACATCAATACTGCCAAGGTATCCTAACCCTGCACTCTGTTATATCAATCTTTTCAGATAGCAGATAGCATCTACAGATGTGCTAATATGTTTAAATTGGATGAGCTATTAATATATTCCAGATAAAATTATGTAGATTTCTTTCCCTTAATGACTTGTAGAGAAGCATATTATCTACATGATCATTTTCTGCAAGCACAAGTAATTATTATGTTAATATTGTCCTAAATGAAGGTGTCTGAATCTAATAGAAGATGATACAGTGTATATTAATTTATTTATTCACTGATCCTGCCACCTCCGCATCTTTAAAAAAAAAAACACACAAAACCTTAAAGCCTTGATGATAGTTTGAAGTAAATCCATTCTACCCTTTGCTCTCCAAAAGTGAGAAGGACACAGACTAAATTCATTCTGTGGACATTTTGATTGTTTCTATGTGATTGCCCTGCCTGTTAAAAGAGCAAATAGAGACCCTGCTGTTCTCCCATGCCTTCAGTTCATCAGAGAAGCTAGTTCAGTTTCAGGTGCCCTGTCAAAACCTAGGGAAGATGATCACACATTATTTTGCTAAATATATCAGTTAAAAATAGTTTCGAAAGCAACCAAGGCCAAAACATTTATATGCAATGGAAACCTTTTATACAGTCGGTGTTGAGAGTAGAAATAGCATCACTGCTGTTGATACGTAAATCGTCCCTGCCTGGTTTTCTCTTTCTATTTTGAGATACGATTCCAACATTGGTGCATCTAAATCAGCAGGATTCAGCAGTAGGACTCCCCCAACTGTGAGTTTTGTATATTGCAAGAGCATGAATATTTTTAAGCTGGAAGTGGGCAATTCTTGAGTTTATTGAACTTAAAAATTTGGCAGTTCTTAGGACCGAAGCACTTTTTCCAAATCAGTGTTTCTAGTTGTATGTCTTTTTTTTTCTTCCAATACAGAAAGATGATTCTACCAACGTGCTCCCTGGAGACATTTTGGAATTCTTGATTCTGATACAAATAGATTACTCCTTAAGAGGGAATTCAGTACTTAGTAGGAAATATGAATTTCCTTACCAAACATTTTTCTGGGGTGTTTTTAAGATGGACATATTTTTTGCTTTCATTGGTTCCAGTCCCACCCACCTGACCCCAGTTGGCCACTTGATTGCTGGGTGAGAGAACAGCTCTGAGACTACAATAACTTGCTGATTTCACTGTAATTTGTCACACTCGATTTACAAATACCAGATCTCAGTTCTGAGCTATTTTTTTCAGCAACATTCTTCAAGAGGATTTGATCCCAGTGCCAACTCTATACATAGGGAACGGAGATAACTGTTTGCATTATGTAGTATTAAAAGGTTTACCTACTCTTAAATGAATTTGTTATTATTCATGAAAATACAAAGAATAAGAGTTAACACTCCATTAGCACTTATGATATGGCATAAGTGCTAATGGATATTCACAGATATTAACTCATTTAATCCCTACAACAACCTCATGAGGCAGGTACGTCATTATTATTCTACTTACCCAACAGGAAACGGCAGCACAGAGAGGTTAAGAGTTATGCTGAGGTTCACACAGCTCGTATTAGGAAGTGATAGAGCAGGATTTGAACTTGGGCAATATGGTTTCAAGCAAAATTTTAAACCTGTGTTCTACTGCCTCTCTTCATTTGAGAAATATGTATTGAGTGCTTACTATATGCTCAACTCAGTGCTAAATCCTGAAGTGAACAAAATAGCATATCTAATTTTACATGGACCAAAGATTACCAGAAGTTGTAAATGAATAAAGGAGCCACTAAAAGCCTGGTATACTGAGCTACTGTGAAAACATCTTTTCTGAATCAATCATATATGATCACTAGATAAAATATAATGATTTTTGATCCATAGCCATTTAAAAAAGAGAAAGAAAACTCTAAAAGCTAGCCATGATGGGGGCGCGTGGGTTGCTCAGTTTGTTAAGTGTCTGACTCTTGATTTTGGCTCAGGTCATGATCTCAGGTCGTGAGATAGAGCCCGGTGTCAGGCTCCATGCTGAGCATGGAGTCTGCTTGAGATTCTGTCTCTCCCTCTCCCTCTGTTCCTCCCTCTGTTTGTACTCTCTCTCTCTAAAATAAACAAATAAAACCTTTTTTAAATAAGATTTTATGTATTTATTTGATAGAGAGAGCAAGCACAAGCAAGGAGGAGTGGCAGGGGGCAGAGGGAGAGAGAGAAGCAGGCTTCCCACCCAGCAGGGAGCCTGACATGGGGCTCTATCCCAGGACCCTGGGATCATGACCTGAGCTGAAGGCAGACACTTAACCAACTGAGGCACCCAGGTGCCCCTAAATAAATAAAATCTTTTTAAAAAGTCAACTATGATGAATAATCTCTAAGAGCAATAATCAAGAATCATGGCTGAAGGATACATGTGGATATATGAATTTGATCTGGACTTTAATGTCTAGGGCATGAGGTTCTGGCATCCATGCAGTGGGTGGTACCCAGGCTTCAGGCTCTGTGTATTGGGGAGCTGATATTGAGTCATCTGTGTAAAGTTTAGAGTACTTAATTCCACCCTATCATAAGATAAATGGGAACTCAACGAATTTCTCCCCCTGGCCTACAGAAATGGTAAGGAAGATTGCTATGGTTGGGAAAAATGAGGCTCTTGCAAGAAATAAGCATCTTTGGCCTGTTCCACACTCAGGTTGTGTCCTAATTCATATTTAATCACATAAATTAGCCCTCCCTCACCCCAGCCCATAAATAGCCTGAAATCAGTGAATTCCCTGTGGTCTCAGAAGAGAGAATATATGATATAGAGAAATTAAAATTAAATATTCAATGGGAGTTTGAAACCTGACTAGTCAGAGCTAAAGATGATATTCTTGCTGAGAAGATATGATGTAAGTTATCTTGCTGATATGAGGAAAGAATGGGTGGAGAAGGGGCCAATGAGAACGAAAAGCAGAACCAGGGAGTAGGGAGTAAACTACAAAGTCTTGAAGACATCTGGGGACATCCAGAATACCACCAATTCTGGACTTTTTAGTATGTAAACCAATAATTCCTTTAAAAAACACCTGAAGCCACTTTGATTTGGGTTTCTGCCATTTGCCACCAGAAGATCTCACTAATACTTAGCATATTAAGTACCAAAATCCTATCTTTCAGAAAACTGGTAATAACGCTAGAATTTGGTCAAATTCCCTTTATCAAATGAACAAAGGGATTATAACTGGTAAGACCTCCTATTTTGGTTCAAGTAAGTTGAGGTGTGTAACAAGCAGCCCCCAAAATCTTACTGGCTTTGAACAACAAAATTCTAATTCTCTTTCACATTCCTGTTCATCAGGAGTTGGGTCTGATGTAGCTCTGTTCTGTCTTCATTCTGGGACTAGGTTGAAAAAACAGCTTCTCTCTAGAACAATTCTTGTCCTCTGGCAAAAGGCAAAGAAAAAATGGCAGAGCCAGAAGATAATCGATGCTTCTACCTGCAAGTGGCGTGCATTACTCATATTTCATTGGCCAAAGCGAGTGGTATGGTCAAACCTGATATCAAAATGGTAGGGAAGTATAATCCTCCTCTAAGGAGGGAAATATCAGGAACAATAATAAAATCTGTTAGCACTCATATGCTATATATGTAAAGTCACATGTTTGAAAATAGCTACATTATTCTCATGACCTACAAGAATTACTGTGATATCCAGATCTGTTCCAGGAATCCCACAACTTTCTGCAACCCTGGGCACCTTTTTCTCAGATTTTCCTAGAGATGTAGCAGAATGACTATTGCCAAAGGGACCACTTCTACTTGCAAACAATGGGTGAAAAGTGAATGGTGGGCCTTGGATTTCATCTGCCATTATTCAGATCACAGCTGCACTGTTCAGGGAATTCCTATCCAATACTGTGACAAATGTCTTGCTAGCCCAGCGCCCTGGGCAGCTCTCGGTGACCTTTTAGCAAAGACAACGTCTTCCGTGTTATGCAGGACAACAGTCACTCTACTTTTGGTCTCCTAAGACTTCTGCTCTTTGGATTTATACTCACAGGCGCTGCCATGCCTCTGTGACAAGACACAGAGGTTTGACATGAACTTACAATATACCTGAATGAAACTTTTTCCCAGTAACTTCCTATGTTGTTAAAACAGTTCCCTGGTTCAAACAACTCCTACCATTACTGAAAGTTCTTCTTGAGGACCACCAGTAATTTCAGTGCTGATGAGCCTCAGAGGGGAGTGTCTTAGTCCATTAGAGACTCCACAAAATAAAGGAACTGGGTTCTCAATCACTTTCCTTATAGGATGCTCTGCCATTATTTTGCCAATATTTCTCTGCAGTCAAGGTCCACTTACAAGGTTATTAAAAGAAGTTGTCTTTGTTGAACTAATCAGTGAAGGCCCTGTCACATTTTATCCTCAAGGTAATAACTGTCAGCTTACTGCACAGTAATAAAACTAGAAAGAGCCTCACAAGTGACTCTTTTCTGAAAATCAAAATGTGGTCCAAGGTGACTTGTCTCCACTCACAGAGGAAGATGACCAGGAGCTTAGTACACTTCTGCTCAGTCAGGTTCTCCTCTGTAGGTACCAATTTCTGCTGGAAAAAAGTTTGTGTAAAGTACAGGGAAAGATTATTTTCAGCAAATAATAGATACCTATTATGATTTGAATTTTATCCCCAGCCCCATGTCTGTGTGTCTAAGTCCTAATGCCCAGTAGCTCAGAACGTGAACTTATTTGGAAATAATATTTTTTTAGATTAAATTAGTTAAGATGAGGCTGTATTGGAGTAGAGTGGGCCAATACAATTGGTGTCCTTATGAAAGGGGGAAATTTGACCACAGCACGCACCCAGGCAGACTGCCACATACCCAGGAAAATAGCTATTCACAAGCCAAGGAGAGAGGTCTGGAACAGAATCTCCTCTCAAAGCTATCAGAGGGAATCAACCATGTTGGGGGCTTGATCTTAGACTTCCAGACTCCAGAACTATGAGACAATAAATTTCTGCAATTTAAGCCACTCAATTTGTGGTGCTTTAATTTGGCAACATTAAAAAGCTAATATAAACTCTTAGCACAGAAAAGGGTTCTTAGACCTTCTTACATTTGTATTGGATATTTATCCTAGGTTTTATGCAATAATTCTAAAATTCTTCTTTTTATTACATACCATAAAAATACTTGAAGATTCACAATATTTCTCATCTAACTTACATATACCAAGTTGTCCTACCTAGCTGAATATGATATGAAATTCCTTTGTGTACACGAGCTCACTTGTCTGGGGAAAAAATTGTTCAAATGTTTATTTAGTGGCTCAGATGGTTCCTAGGCTCCTGGGTTGGAGTAACTGTGGAGTTTGTGATCTGTCCCAAGATACAGGGTTGCAGCAGAAGAGAAAGTTTTTAAAATGAGCCTCTGGTCTTTATACATTCTTGCTAATAATTTAATTGACTCTGGTACTCCTGTAATCAGACAGGGTTATAGGTGTTCTCCTCAGGGTTTCTATTTTAATTTCAACTTTTCCCACATGGATAATAGTTTGCTGAATTCTGTTGAGTTTCCTCCAATTTTTAAAAGCAAAGTGGGTGGAATATATTCTCTTCCAAAATAAGCCCTGTCAAGTTCATAAATGTTAAGGTTGTATTAGTAACTTGAAGCTCATTTGCCTGAAAATACGAATATTGAAAGCAAGAGGTAGCATATTTAGAAGTCTCTGTAGTTGAATCTGTGCAGTTGTTTACTGTGGGATATGAAACCACAGTCCACAGGAATTACCTTCTTTCGAAAATAATTTCATTAGTCTTTTGTTTTAGACACTGCTCAGTTTCTTGAAAGTCATTTCTGAACTTTAAGTAAAGCCATATTTTAAAATGACAAACACTTTATATTCAAGTTGTTTTTATATCCAGACACTGAAATTGTTGTTCTAAATATCATCCCCTTTAAACAATGCTATACTTCACTATGAAATGTGCAAAACATTGTTAAAACATTGTTGCTTTTTTTTTTTTTAATATTCAGGAAGACTGTTTTTTTTCCACTAAGAAAAGACTATTTCAAAAGGATACATCCTACATGTTTCATGTGTGTAACAGTTGTGAGATAACATAATTATAAAGATAGAGAACAGATTAGGGGTTGCCAGGAACTAGGGATGGGAGAAGAGATAGATTGGTTTTGAAGGGGTAACACACAGAAATCTTGCAGTAAGGGGACAGTTGAGTATCTTGATTTTGGTGGTTGTTAAGAAGGCATGTATGAGATAAAATTGTGAAGATACACACATGCATACAAACACACAAATGAATGCATGTATAACTGGTGACATATGAATAAATTCTATGGATTCTACCAATGTCCAGATTTTGATATCATACTATAGTTGTGTTAGAAGTTAATTTTGGCTGGGGAAGGGTGCACAGGGTGTCCTTATACATTTCTTTGCAACCTCTTATGAATCTACAAATTTTCAAAATCAAAAATTAAAAATGTTGAACCAATAAGAGGAAAAAAAATACCATGTCTGTCCTGAGAACTAATTAATTTCCTATCTTGGGTCTAGGATTGTGTATAAAGAAGACTCCAATTCCTCACTACACTTTGGGTTCTCTCTACTGCCTCCATATTCCCATTCCACTAGAAATGGTTGCTATTTCTAATTTGTATAAGATTATTAGGAATCACGACATTTCTTTTAATGGGCCAAAAGACCATTTAGACCACAATTAAGGCTCAAGTGGATTCTTTCCGAAGAAAGGGTAGCCTTCTCTTTCAAGATGTGCTCAGTTTTGAACACATAATGAAGACCTTTGGAGATGACTATTCTTGCTGACCTTCAGTCATGGTTATAGGATATAGAAACGTATGGACCTTTTAGTTTTTCCAAAAAGATTGCATTTAATGCAGGAAACTGGATACATACAAAATCATTTGAAGGGCAGAAGCAGCAGAAATAAGGGGATATTACTGAATGTATAGATCCAAATACCAGAAAACTGTTGATGTTACTTCCATTGCTGCCACCGCCACTGCCAGTAGAGTGTGACTGGGCAGTAGAATGTGTGACCCAACACTTACAAACATCAACGTCTATGGGAAATTTCTGTTCCCTACCACAGATGCAGGTATGTGGTCTCTGGCTCCCCTCTGCCTTCCAAACTTCCTGAAGTGCATCTCATTATTGGTACCTAGTTCTCATTCAGAATCCAAGCTTCTAGGGACTCAGACAGATAGTGTTTGGGCTTCCTGTGAAACAAGCACAAACACAGAAGCAGATGGAAACGGGTGTCTAAGGCAGTAATAATATCTCAACCTTAGGACAACTTTTCTTCAAGAGCACAGTCTATCTAAATAAGACTCCTGGGAATATTGCCTAGGAAACCTAGTGTTTTAGTAGTTTTTGGTCATTATGCAAACAAAAGTCTTCCATTATCCATCCTATCTTTAATTTCACACATTGCTCTGTGTTCTCTTTTTTCGCCCAAGTCACATTTTTCTCCTTTCTCCCTAAATTATTCGTCTGCCTCCTGCAATTAAACTTTACCCCATTCCATTGTAATCAAATTGCATTATAATTTTACCTTCTCCTGCTAATCTGAACTTTGAGCCTTATTCATGTTGGTTCTTCTAATTTGTACTCATACTCATGACCATCACTGACTTCCTGAATACCTCCTATTGGTTGAAAACTTTGTTACAGGTACCAAATTTCTATTCTTCCTATATCCTTCCTAATTATTAGAGATTCATAGTTCCTTCTACATTGACCGCTCCACTTAGTTATCCAGCATCCTGATTATACCCCTTACCGATTCAACTTAAAATCTTTTTTTAAAAAAGATTTTATTTATTTATTAGAAAGAGAGAGAGCAGGAGAAAGGGGGAGGGACAGAGGCAGAGGGAGAAGCAGATTCCCCACTGAAAAGGGCCCAATGCGGGGCTTAATCCCAGGACCCTGAGATCATGACCTGAGCCAAAGGCAGATGCTTAACCAACTGAGCCACCCAGGCGCCCCCTCAACTTAAAATCTTAAATTCAACATTGGGCTTAAATATGATAACATCTAAGTTAAGTTCCTTTACTTAGGAATGTTTAGTAATTTTTTCCCCTGTGATGTTTATTTCTCTGGTTCCTAGACCTTATCTTCTTTACCTATTAGTCCCTTTTTGTCTTTATCTTGCACTCTATTCCACTTAGAACTCATGGCCCATCATGAAAATAAGTTTATAACAAAAATCCCCAACTCATTTGTCTTGTTCTTCTTCTGTTGTATTCGTTTAACAAAGCCCAAACTGAGAATTACTCTGCAGGTCCATACGTTTGGGATTGGGATTGTTCAGCACTGAAACATGCTAATTGGTGCCTTTAGGAAATCATGGTCTACAGCTTCAAATGCCTCCCCATTGCTTAGCAATTACTCATGCTTTCCAAGCCTGCCTTCGTTTCCAGTTTTCTCAGAAGCTATTTCAAGCATTCTTTGCTATTCTCAAGCCTCCTGCACCATTCTATTGTGTAGCTTCACTTTATTTTTAGAATAAGTATAAAAATCATTAGATGGGAGGTTCTTAACTTTATAACCTCTATCTTCATACTTACCTATCTCCTCATTCTTTCTTGTTTGCAATATTCCTGAAATTCAGATTCTTTTTTTTTCCCCAGCTGATTCAGGGGCATCAATTTAATCATTTCCCTCTCTGAAAATGTATTTTCAGCTTCTACTTTTATTCCAGAACCTCTGTCTGATCAAGTCTATTCAGCGTTTAAAGAAAAAAAAAAAAAAAGAACAAATAAATCTTTTCTTATTCCACTTTCTTCTCCAAACATTGTTTTCTTCTCTCTTTTACAGCCCTCTTCTTTAAAATCTATGTAGACATATAATCGTAAGTTGTACTAAATAAATATCTTAATTGGGAAATGTATTTCTCAGAGAATCTCTAAAGGGACTAAGTAGAGTTTATTTATTTCTGGATTCCCAACAGTTTGCTCTGCTAGCTGCTTTGGAAACTTGGTGCTAATTATTGTCTCAGAGACAATACAGCTCAATGACTTTTGTCCACTTTGAGTCTCCTTACAGCCAGGTCAACTCCCCCAAAGTCTACTGCGGTCTAATATGGGAAGCTCAACCCGAACTTCATTCTATCTTAATCTCTTCAAACATAAATCATCAAAAAAAGACCTAACTCAAGTTCTTATTTACAAAATATTTATTATTACCACAGTTCATAATATTTTTAAAAGGCCTAGCTATAACATGACATTGACAAAAACTTTTTTTTTTCTGTTGGGAAAAAATAATCAAACCATTAAAAAAAAGATGAGTGACAGCAAGGGAGTACCTAAATAAGAGAAGAGAATGTGACCCCAGATGGAATCTGTTTAATTGTAAATGTGCTATTTTCCTATAATTTATGACATAGCAGCTGATTCTCAGAGAGTCAACAATTTTATGAGAACTGGAAAACCACTTCTACTCAAAAAGAAAAATAAATAAATAAAAACTATCTCAAAGGCAATTGGTAAGTTTATCTGGGAGAACAAAACATGTCTGTAATCAAAAAGGGATGCTCTCAACCAATTAGTTTTATTTTATTTATTTGAGAAAGAGAGTAAGAGAAGAGACAGAGAGAGATTGCACAAGCAGGGGTCGGGGAGAGGCAGAAGGATAGGGAGAGGCAGGCTTCCCACTGAGCAGGGAGCCCAAGGTCAGCTCAATCCCAGGACCCTGAGATCATGACCTGAGCTGAAGGCAGACACTAAAAAGACTGTGGCACCCAGGCGCCCCTCAACCAGTTAGTTTTATTAAAAATGCTTTTGTAGGGGCGCCTGGGTGGTATAGCGGTTAAGCGTCTGCCTTTGGCTCAGGGCATGATCCCGGCGTTATGGGATCGAGCCCCACATCAGGCTCCTCCACTATGAGCCTGCTTCTTCCTCTCCCACTCCCCCTGCTTGTGTTCCCTCTCTCGCTGGCTGTCTCTATCTCTGTCGAATAAATAAATAAAATCTTAAAAAAAAATGCTTTTGTAGTGTTTCTTTAAACTCTGTACATGTTTTCATTGTATATGGAACCATCTTTATGTTTTATCTCTGCACAGCAACAATTATTGCTGGTCAGAACCACCTTTCGCATCTACAATCCTGTACTTTCCTCTAGTGTTGAATTTTTGCAAGTTGAGAATTATTGAAATTATTATAAAAAACATGTTTCTTTTCTTTTTGCCTTGAGGTATTAATTAATTAATTAATTAATTTTTTATGATAATTTTTTATTATGTTATGTTAGTCACCATACAGTACATCCTTAGTTTTTGATATTGTGTTCCATGATTCATTACCTGCGTATAACACCCAGTGCACCATGCAATACGTGCCCTCCTTACTACCCATCACCAGCCTATCCCATTCCCCCATTCCCGCCTCTCTGAAGCCCTCAGTTTGTTTCCCAGAGTCCACAGTCTGTCATGGTTCATTCCCCCTTCTTTTTACCCCCCCTTCCTTCTTCTTTTTCTTCTCCTAAGAAGTAGGAAGATTGGTAGGAGAAAACATATCTGTTTCTTAAAGACATGCTATATTTTGTTGATTATTCCTGTTCAGGGGTTGATATTTGATCATCTTTAAACCTGGAGCCTCTGACCCAGAGCACAGAACTAAGTGGACAGTTTTCACATATCCATCAAATTCAATTAAATTGCTCAATACCTAATTCCCATTCATTTGGGAATTACTACTCACATAGCTTTCAGGTTCTTTTCATACAACCTACTTCCATCTAAACTACTCTTGCCCAACAAAGATTTGTGAGGAATATTTTCATTTAAACTTTTAAACTAACTGAATATTAAAGAATTTTCAGTGTACCTTGAAATATTTTGGGTAGGGTGACCAACTCATTTTGGTTTACCCAGGACTTTCCTAGTTTTAAAGGTTTTATTTATTTATTTTGTCAGAGAGAGAGATCGAGAGAGATTGAGAGAGAGAGAGAGAGAGAGCGAGAGTGCACAAACAGGAGGAACAGCAAGCAGAGGGAGAAACTGTCTCTCTGCCAAGCAAGAAGTCCCATGCTGTACTCAGTACTCAATCCTGGGACTCTGAGATGATGACCTGAGTCCAAGGCAGATGCTTAACTGACTGAGTTGCCCAGGCACCCCACTTTCCTGGTTTTTAAAACTGAAAGTCCCATACACCAGGAACCCACTCGGTCCTGGGTAAACTTAAATTTGGTCACCCTAACCTTGGAACATCCTACATTTTTTAAAAACTATTGAAAAATCCATGTTCCATATATTTATTTCATATGTGCATGTGGAAATGATCAAATCTTAATAAAACTACACTGATTATTTTATCATCACAGTTGACTATTGTCATTATCATAAAACCATTCAGTCAAATCTGGTAAGATGTTACATAGTCCAGAAAACAGGCTTATTATGGATGGCTCCTTGGTTTTTCCCTCAGTCAAGATATTTTCAGTTGTTTAGCCTTGGTTAATTATGCCACATAGGTGATGGATAGCGCTTCTAGTATCAGTGAAGTAATGAGATATTCACTGCTTGTTTTTGTGAGTCAGGAGGAAATATAATATGATCATAGTGATGTGACTACTTTACATCTAGCTCCATATTCATGCTATCCTTCATTTTTCTCTAAGTAAATTTGTGTTGTATTAGTGCCTTTGGGGTGAATAAAATTGCTACAAAGAAATGCAGCATTCTTTGTTCATTCTTTGAAAAGGTGATTTGATTAGTCATTTTGGTCAAATTGGTTGAACTGGTTGTGTGTAAAAATATAGGCAGCTTTGATAAAAATTACTGTTATGTGTAAACAAATTAAGCATGACTAAAATATGAGATCTCTTCAATGCCATGATGTGCATTAAGCCTTGGTGTAAATAATTGGACAGGTAATTTTAGGTTCCAGCTGCTCTAACAGATGCCTGTTGCAAATTGGAATGACTGCTCACAATTGCTTCTGATTCAATATGTCCAACTCTTTGCTTTTGAAATATTTTTAATAAGTACCACATTGCCCTAAGACCTCAAGAAAACTACTGCAATTAGTAGCCCTAGTAAGACCTTTCTTTGTTGGAGACTTTCTTTAATTGACCCAATTTAATTCTGATAGTTACTTTATTTCTTCTACTGTTTTAGAGTTACATCATGCATGAATTTGACAAGCAACTTTATGTTCTTTTCCAGGTATTCTACTTTCTCTTTCATTAGTATACATCGTATATGATATCCAGCCTGAATTAAATCAGAAAATAGTTACTGAATGTTCATTAAATGTATGCTAATATTGGATTCCAAACAATTGGATACCTGCCTTGCCATCAAATAATTTATAATCTAGTTGGAGAGAGAAAATAGACACCTGAATAGATATATAATAAAGTAGTATCTGTATGGTAAAATCTAGATTTCAGAAAATCATATTTTGGCCTGAGTCTGTGATTAATTTACCATGTAACACTGAGAAAGCCTGTAGCCTGTCTGGACTCTTTTGCAAACAAGGCAGAAATGGAGGCTTGTTAAACTAAAGCAATCTGTTTGTTTAATTAGAGTTCTGAGGATAAAGAGATCGATGTGTACTAGTTAATCCGAGATGACTACAATAAAAAGATTTTTATTTGGATCCTGAAGTGGAAGGAAGAATAAAGAAGGAGAGAAGGAAACTAGCATCTACTAAGTACAATATTAAGTTGGCTTCTTTGTATACATTATCCATCAATCTTTACAATAATTCTGTGAGTTTGGTATTAGATTGAACCATATAAATATGGTTTTTGTAAATTACTAATAGTCAAAATGGGCAATTTCATATGGTCTAAGCAAATCTTGTTATACTTATTAAATAGAGACATTTAGTCTCAGAAAAGTTAAAGTTTGCTCAGGGTCAGATAATTGCATCTGACTCCAAAGTCCCTACTGAATCACGTCTTTCCATGTTTCCTATGTGTAGTGCATGAGCCAAGTCCTGAAAGCTCTACTCATAAGATATCCAGAATCTACTGACTTCTCTCAATCTCCACCAATGTCATCTTAGTCCAAGTACATTAATTTCTCCCAAATAATATAGTAGCTGCCCTACTTCTGTGCGGCTTCCTGAGAATCCACTCTCCACAGTGTCCAGAGTGAAACTTTAAAGACTCAACGCAGAAGTAGATCATGTCAGTCCCTATTTAAGAATAAAATTAAACAAGACTAAAAACAAACCAAAACCTCTGATGGTTTCTTACCATGCTCTGAAAAAAATTCAATTATTTTTAACATAGTTTTTTTTTTTTCTTTTCCTTACCATGGCTCCAACATACAACCTAAATAGTACTTGGGACGTGAGCTTTCATATTTTTTGTTCAATGAGTGAAAAGTAGGATTATTTGTTAAAGAGAGTTTTGGAAACTGAAGTAGGAGTGATAGGTTTGGAAACAACAGCAATAGTTTTTGAACTTTATTCTCTTGTTCACTGGACCCGTTACAAGTCTATAACTAGGGTGGTAAAGAAAAAAAAAGTAGTGTCATAAAAAGATTAGTTTGAAAGCAGAGAATAAAGAGAGAGTCAGAGAGAAGAATGAGAAGAGGCAAGAAAACAAAAGGAGAAGTTATTTCAGTAGTCTTCACTGGCTAATGATGGTTTGAACAGAAGAGAAAGCTGCTCGGAAAGAATAAGTAAACTATGGCTTTGAGTTTCTAGGCAGCTGATAAAGAAGAAAGGGCAACGGACACTGTGGACTCAAGATTATAATTATTTTTTTGCCTCTGAGTGACCAGATGATGCTCCTACTAGTGATGAATCAAGTCAGGAAGGGAAAAGGTATTTTTCTGAGAAAAAATACTTTAGTTTTAGATGCTTTGAGTATGCAGTAAAGTGTGAAAGTAAAAAAAAAAAAAATAGAGATATGGAATCAAATCCACTATCTCTTAAAAAGAGCTAGAATACACCCCATCCTCCTCTCCATCCTCCATGCTGGTGTTAGGATAGTCCACACTTTCATTGCTTTCATTCTCTCGCCTGGGCTAAAGGAATGATCTCCACTGTCTCTGGATCTTTACATTGCCTCCACAGTGCTTTCTTAAATGCACATATGTTCCTGCATTTCCTGACTTAAAACTTCCAGTGGCCTCTCTTGTGACCCCTACCCCTTAGTCTACGTTTCCCATAACTTTATGTCCAAAATCCTTAGCATGACCTCTTTCTCTGTCTCTAGTTTAATTCTCTAGGCTGTTCCATCTTTCAACGCTCCATGCCACACCCTCTCCCATGCCCATGAGAAGCCGTCAGTAATTGGTGTGAGTAGGTTTTCCACTCTACTCTCCAGCCCCTACTCTCTAAGAGACACCGGACAGTACCTTTCCCCCAACGAGAGATGTCATGGCCACTCTCTCTGTATCAACTGTATTGTCAGAAACTTTAAGTTATTAAAAAAAAAATTCAAACAGAGCCTCCAAGAAGGAGTGCAAATGTAAGAGTCCAGAAATGAGGTTTTAAGGAAGTTAGAATATTTTAGAACATGAATGCTTCATCCCTGTTACATGTTCCATTTCTATCCAGAAAGCTGCACAATGTCCGAACTCTTCTTGCCCCACAGGGGCAAGGTGGGGGTGGGATTGGGAAAGACGTGAGTCACCCTACAACAGTGGCTTTCATTTTTTTTAATCTTGATTTAGGGAAAAAAGAATATGAGCCCAATATATATGTTATATATGCATATACAAATACATGCTGTATATATACATAGATAAATACACATATATATATGCATATATAAAACTAAAAGTGGAGTTTCACAGAATAATACTTATTCTTAAGTTTGTAACATACACATATTTTCCTTTCCATTTTAGTCCCTTCTATTTAAAACATAATTATTGATGTTTTACTAATGGATTGAGACCAGCATAGTGAAAACCATTACTTAGAGCTTGTTTAACCAATAAATGACTAGGTAATTTACACCCTTTGGGCAATGCTAACTGTGAAATGATGGCTGCCCTTATTTTCAGCATCGTCTGTACAAACATATTTTCCATCATTGTGTGTAAAATAGCCAATACAAGGAAATTATTTTGCCACTTCTAGGCTATTTGTACTCAATTCACAAGGATTACATGGTAAAAGGGTGTTTTAGTTATAAAGCACTGTGTTGCTTTTGCGATACAGAGGTCTAGCTTACATTTAAAAATCACATTTTTGGTAGTAGAGCTTTAATCCAGAGTTCTTCCATAATTCTCCAGTATCCCTTCTTCTTATTTAATTTAATTTAATTTAATTTAATTTAATTTAATTTATTTGACAAAGAGAGAGAGACAGCCAGCGAGAGAGGGACCACAAGCAGGGGGAGTGGGAGAGGAAGAAGCAGGCTCCCAGCAGAGGAGCCTGATGTGGGGCTCGATCCCATAACGCCAGGATCACGCCCTGAGCTGAAGGCAGATGCTTAATCACTGAGCCACCCAGGGACCCCTGCAGTATCTGTTCTTTTACTGCTTTAAAAGAAGTGGGGATCTTAGAGGTTATTTCATCCAATCCATCATTTTATAGATGTTGAAATAGAAACATTAAAGGTTAAATGACTTGCCCCAAGTTACAGATTGTTGGTATCAAGGGCAGTCTTGGATCCCAGTCTTTTGCTGGGAGTTTCTTGCTGCACTGTTTTCGTCGTGTGATATTGCCTCTCCTTGGGTTATCAAAATATATGAGTTAACTGAACTGCCAATGAGCAGGAAAGGAGCACATAAAGGGAAATATTTCCACTCTCATTTATCATGTTTTTCTCTAAGGAACTCAAGGTACTAAATGACTGGCAGGTTTTGTTTAAACATACTTATTATTTGGGGCGGCTGGGTGGCTCAGCTGGTTAAGTTTTTGCCTTCGGCTCAGGTCATAACCCCAGGGTCCTGGGATCCAGCTCTGCTCAGTAGGGAGCCTGCTTCTCCCGCTCTTCCTGCTGTTCCCCCCACTTGTGCTCTTTGGCTCTCTCTCTGTCAAATAAATATATAAAATCCTTTAAAAAAACAAAAATATATATTTATTACTTGTATAAATAAGGTAAACTGATGCAGGTTGCCTGGAAAACATTTACATATTAAGTCTCCAGTGAAGCTTTTATCTTCTTTGAGCTTCCATGATTACTCCATATCTTTGGGCTTCCTTATTTTAAGGCTTGAATCTCTGATTTCTCCTACTAGCCAGTTTACCCAGGACACAAGGCTAATTGGATGGTGGAGGTTTCTAGGCTGGAGGCAGTGGTCACTGGCCACTTCCCCACCCCATCAAGGGACTAATCACTGGAACAGAGGAACAGATCAATGAGAGGGATGGAGAATGTCTCCTGGTGGCAAAGGGTATAGGGAAGGAAAAGAGCCCTATCTCTATAGAAACCCTGAACTCAAGGGCTGATGGAGAACCCTGTAGTGCCATGATGGTAAAGAGTCACCATTTAGATGTCAGGCACACAGTGTGAACAAGAAGCTTCTACTCTTCACCGGTGCTGTCATGGATGAAGAGTAAGAACACCTGTCACCACTGAGGTATTACTGAAGTAAACAGAAACTCTTCCAGCCTGCCTTCAGTGAAAGCACAGGACAGGGAGAGTGAGGGAAACAAGACGGGGAGAGAAAGATAGAGAGAGAGACAGAGAAAGAGAGAGAGAGAGAGAGAGAGAGGGAGAGAACAGTCCTCACACCTCTTAACTACAAACTGTTTCCTACACACTTCCACTAAGGTTAGTGTTAGGGAATAAATTATATCCTCCCTTCCCCAAAAAATGTTACGTTTAAAAGTTCTAAACTGCCAGTACATCAGAATTTGACTATATTTAGAGACAGAGTCTTTAAAGAAGTAATTAAGTTAAAATGCAGTCATTCGGATGGCCCCTAATTCAGCAAGAATGGTGTCCTAATTTGGGCACAGATATGACGAGAGGGAAGATCATGTGAACACAGGAGAACATGACCATCTACAAGCCATGGAGAGAGGCTTCAGAAGAAACTGATCCTGTCAATACCTTGATCCAGCTTCCAGAACTGAGCGAAAATAAAGTTCTGTTTTTTAAGGCAGTGAGTCTGTAGTGCTTTGTTATGGCAGCCTGAGCTGAATAATATAAATGGCCTGACCTGAGACGGGTCGACTGCTATCTGGCCTATGTCAATATGGTCATGCATAGTATTTTGGGGAGATATTTGGGACAGTTGAGCTAGGTGAAGACTTTAGGACCCCTCTATCACATCCTCCTTACTAAGTTACAAGGAAAGTAAACCTCAGACCAAAGTCTCCCACTGTTCAAGAACTCATTAAAAAATAGCACGAAACAATCCTTCAACTTTGTTTTATGATTTCTCTGTCTTTTAGGAAACTCATCACTATTGTGTATGGACAGGTCACTCAGGGATGCACTATTCTAGACAGTATTTAGTGAGCTTATACTCCTCAACAGGCAACTGGAATCTTCTGGTTCAAGGTCTATTCCAAGGAGAGATAGTAAAAAGCTCAAACAATATTACATGCTGTTCACTTAAGGTCAGGGACCATTTCTACAAATTTTAGCAAATATATTTACATATCTTGAATATTAGTAATTTCTCCAATGACCACGCAATTCTAAAAAATAGAGAAAATAATTTTCTTACGGATCCAGATCTAACAACTTTTCTCTGTCAACATTAGCTCTCCATAAAAAACAAAAGACAAAAGTGGGGGAGGAGTCTTTATTCAGAGATTCATAGAAAAAAGTCTTTCTATAACCATAGACATACTGCAACAATGGATTTCGAATTTAGAATGTAAAAGCGGTTGTAAATGATAATGGCTTCTCAATTTCCCTGACAGTCACCAACATACTTTAACACATTGATTTTTCAATGTGATTTCATAGGCCATCAATATCAAGGGCATTAAACCAAACCTTATTGTGTTTTTCTTCTGATAGAATTAATGCCAAATATATAATTGCTAATGCAAAATGTGTAAATCATCACTTTTGGCATCCTACCATTTTCCCTTTAGCATATTTTCAAAAGGAAAATCTGGAGAAAATAAATCCATGGTTCACTTGGAAACGGACTCTTCTTTAAATCAATATTATCAGTGGATGCAGTTAATTTTATGTCTCTTGTCCCCCTATGGATGGGACAGATCCAGACATTATGTGAATTTTATTTTTTAAACTTCTTTATTTCCTAGTGTAAATTTGTGGAGCTTACTTTTGCCAAGTGGTGAAGTTGAGCATTGTCATCTAATGGCTGAAAAATGGAAGTGCCTGTGTTCTGCCATGGCCCTTTTGCCTGATTTTACAAGTTACCAACACAGCAGACAGGAAAGTAGGTGATACATACACCCTGCACTCACTCAGCACCTTTTCTTCAACAGAGAAATGTCTTATAATGGAAGTGTTTACATGATTGTGTGATTACAAATATAGATATTTGAATTGAATTTTATTAGGAAGATAATCATGTCGAGCCAGGTTATTTGGTGCCTCCGTGTTTCTATCCACCAATATGGATGATAACATCTTTATTTACTTCAACATTATATTCAGAGCCTGGAGACTTCTTAAATTTGATTTATGTCTCATAGCTTGCTCTGTATCTGTCTAGAGGCAAGGTATTGCAAAGTAATCTTAGAAGGCCAAAGTGTCGTAGGAACTTTTTTGTATAAAAGTATGACTAAAATGTTATTAGTTCTCTAAATTTGAAATTAACAAGCAAGCATTTATATAAAAGCACAAATAAAAGAAATTGTTAGTGATTCAAAATACAAATTGAGTCAAATTACTTCTTACTTGGCACATCCTTCCCAACTTTTCACTTGCATGCTGTTTTATTTTGTCTATTAAGACCCAACTCCAGAAATGCCATCTACTCTATGAAGTCCCCTTTTCCTCTCTGCCAACTACCTCAGGCAGAACTGACAGCTGAGTTTTCTGGTTTTCTTCAGTATCTTGTCATTCCTCGTTTACAACATATGCAATGTATATTTTAATTTTTCTATTTATCATATACCATCTGTCCATCAATATTCTATGAAGTCCTTGAAGGCAGCAGTTGCATTGTAATTCTTTTTTTGGACAAGAATTGACCAAGAATCTTGGTCTGCAGTAAAGTCTCCATAAGGAGATGAAAGTTTAATGTAGCACTTGGAAGGTTAAATAATAATACCAGAGAAGTTCTATAAGTTCACAAAGGGTTGGCTTTGAAAGATCAGAGAAAGCTTTATTGAGAAACTGGGGAGTGGTGAATGACATGGGATTAGAATACTAGAGAAGAAAGGAAATTGTTCCAATCCAGAATTATTGAGATTTTCACAGTAACACATTTCTTAAGCCAAATAAAGTATCTTTCCCAGAATAAATTGAAAATTACAGAGTACTTCGTAACTTTTACAAAATTGACATATCTTAATCATGGGGACATTTTGGAACTTTCAAAACCAGGAATTCAATCAAAAGAATTTTAAAAAATGGAAGGCGACATTCACTGATTTTCTGATATATATTTTGAACATCTTTTATTTCAGCTTTTCCTTTGCAGAATGGGGCAAGAACCACATTTTTTCCCATCATTGAATTGTTATGGTGGTCATCAATGTGTGGGTTTTACTGGGTGAGGGTTTCGGGCATTTACATTGTACTCCATATACATATACATAGCACAATGTGAGTTGTGCCGGACTTTTGCAATATTGTCAGTTTTGGGTCCCTGCCTCACCTGGTGCTGACAAATTTGGCAGATCATCACTTAATTTCCTTTGCCAATCTTCTCCTTTCCCCTTAAAAGCAGGCACGTGGTGATATATAAGAGGCACAAATCAACGAGCTAATTAGGTAAACTTATGTTGAATGCGAAGAAGGAAAACGATAATTTGGAAAATGAAAAGAATACAGATAACTACAAAAACTGTTTTCATGCTTCAGTGTGATGGTAGACCTACTAAAGTAGTCAGGAATAAGTGGTTCCTTGGAAGCTTTCATTAATGCTTGGAGCCAGAGGTTAAGGAATGATTAATTTATCCTATTATGTGTTGATATTGGCATTGATATTGACATCGATCTATGGCAGGAGTGTCCATTTGCCTTGGGCACCACACTGCTAAGAATGTAAGATTCCTGAGTCCTACTGAATGAAGAAAATCTTGAAAAGCTAGCATATTTTTTATTTGCTGTTAGCCAATATTTCGGCCTTGGCTGGCTCATAAAGTTGAAAAGTAGTCAAGCTTTTTAATTTAAAATTTTTTTTGAATTTATCTTTTCCCCTGTTGGTAGTACTTTTTATACATCCCAACGAAAAGCCTCCATAGAAAAATATGCTCTAATGTTCTAATAATTGCCAATATTTATTGAGCCCTTATTATGTGCCTGCCATAAGTATATATTTAGTATATATTTATAAAATAAGTATATATATTTTCCACAATAATGCTCATAATGCTCATAATCACTCTTATCATCTCTTTAGACAAGTAAGAGAAATTAAGATGAAGGGAAGTAAACTAACTAGTTGGGATTACGGTTGACCCTTGAATTTATATCCAAATATTTTTTGGTGAATACAGAATAGTACTGTAAATGTATTTTCCCTTCCTTATGATTTTCTTAATCATGTTTTCTTTTCTCTAACTTACTTTATTATAAGAATACAGTATTTAATACATATGTAAAATATGCATTAACTGACCTTGTATGTTATTGGTAAATATTCCTTCCATTCAACAGTAGTCTATCAATAGTTATGTTTTTGGGGAGTCAAAAGTTATACATGGCTTTCTAGCTGCATGGGGGTCCAATGCCCTTAACTTTCATGTTGTTCAAGGGTCGACTGTAGTCTGTAATGGAATACCCCACATGAATACTCCTGCCTGAGCTCCGTGATAAAATATCTTCAGAGAAAATAATTTATATAATAGGCTCTGTAAAACAATAATTCTACATTGGTTGGTATTGGAGGATTCAAGGGGATATTTTTTATTTTCTTTTTGATTTCTTCTTTCATCTATTAGTTGTTTAGGAGTATATTGTTTAATTTCTATGTATTTTGCTTACCTCTTGTTATTGATTTCCAGTTTCATACCACTGTAGTTTAAAAAGATACTTGATATGATCTCAATTTTCTTAAATTTGCTAAGACACGTTTTGTAGCCTAATATATGACTTATCCTAGGGAACGTTCAAATGAGCCTGAGAAGAATGCTTATCCTGCTGCTGTGGGATGGAATGTCCTGCAGATGTCTGTTAATTCCACTGGGTCTAAAGTGAGTACCAGTTCAATGTTTTTTTATTTATCTTCTGTTTGGGTGGTCTATTCATTGTTGAAAGTGGGGTATGAAGTCCTTTGCTGTTATTATATTGCTGTCTCTTCCTTCAGGTCAGTTAATATTTGCTTTGTATATTTAGGTGCTCTAATGTTAGGTGTATGTATATTTACAATTTTTATAACCTTTTATGAATTGACCCTTTTATCATTATATAAAGACCTTCTTTGTCTTTTGTTACAGTGTCTGACTTAAAGTCTATTTTTTCTGATATAGGTATAGCTAGTCTTTCTCTCTGATTTCCATTTGCATGCACTATCTTTTTCTATCCCTTCACTTTTAGCCTATGTGTATTCTTAAATTTGTGGTGGGTCTCTTGTCGGTAGCATGTAGTTGGGTCTTATTTTTTTAATCCATTCAATTACTCTATGTCTTTGTAGAATTTAATCCATTTACATTTAAAGTATGTCTTTCTAGGATCCACACCCCTTGTGGGGTTTTTGGAGGAAAAGCCTAGGAAAGTGTGCCCCCCCCCCCAGATTGTGGCCCCAGGAGTTTCTCACTTTCATGCTAGTTTAAACTCAGCTTTCAATAATTCATCAAAATTATGAATTTTCCTGCCAGTTAATGGCTCCAGTTTCTCCTCTTCTAGTAAGAAAATCTCAGCTGCTGCATCTGGGTCTGAATACTCTTTTCTTCTCTGATTAGGGATTGGTGGTTTGTCCTTTGTCTTCAGTTCTCTGATATATCCAAAAAAAGTCATTGCTTTTTAGGTTGCCTAGCTTTTTCTGTTGTAAGGATAGTATTGAAAACTCTGAGCTCTCTATGTGTGACAGCTGAAAGAAGAAGTTTGTGGACTTCAGGTTTAAATAGAAGGAATTTGAATAGGAGTTTGAGGTTAGGTATGACTAAGACCTATGGAAGTCATGATACTGTCTAACCTGACATATGGGTTTGTGCTGTAGCCCATGGAATAGGACATAGCCATATTCCACTCCTTGCTCAAGAATCTCTTCAAAGGATGTTTTATGAATCTCATCCAAAAGGAAGAATTGTTCTGGATCAATAATCTTTCTATGAAAACCAATATTAGTCATTTGTGGAAAAAAATCCCAAAATGAAATCTTTCCTTGTTAGACAATTTCCTAACTCATGCCCTAAATTTCTGCTCAAAGCCTATAGTGATGTGGTTGTAGTAAAGAGTGCTTGGGAGTTTAAAAGTGCTATTTCATTAATAGCTTTGTTGATCCTGGTAACACAGGATATCCCTTCTTTGGGTCATTATAACTGAAAGGAGAGGTGGGCCCAGATACAAAAGGACATTGAAAACCAATGGAATAATGTAGAGGTAAGGTAGGGATAAAAAACAAACATGCCACTGGACACTTTTGAGTCAGAGACTGATAAGATATTCACATTTGGTTAGTATCAACTTCTGAGTCTGGTTGCATAACAGGTCATAAGGATGTCTTTGTTCAAAGGTTATGCAGCATAATGGAGAGATCCTGTCCTTGGAGCCAGACATTAAAGAGGTTGAATTTTGGTTCTAATACTTAATATCTGAGCCATTTGGCAAATTTCTTTGCAGACAATTTTGTAAATTACCTTTCTTGACCATATTTTCCTCTCCTGTAAAATGAGGATAATGATATCTATTCAAAGAGTTTTCAAGATTATATCAGATAACACAGAGATGTAGAACAAGCATATAGGACAAGGGTATAGAACATTCTCAATAAATAATTGTTATCTTAATGTTATGTTAATATTATTATGTTAATGTGTTTGACCTTCATTTTAATAAGCTAGTGCTAGTGGAAAACAAAGGGGGGATCTGGGGCGCCTGGGTGGCTCAGTTGTTAAGCGTGTGCCTTCGGCTCAGGGCATCATCCCAGAGTCCCTGTATCGAGCCCCACATTAGGCTCCTCCACTGGGAGCTTGCTTCTTCCTCTCCCACTCCCCCTGCTTGTGTTCCCTCTCTCGCTGGCTGTCTCTCTCTCTCTGTCAAATAAATAAATAAATAAAATCTTTAAAAAACAAAAAACAAGACAAAACAAAACAAAACAAAACAAAAAACAAAGGGGAGGATCTCTTTGGTTTCATAGGTTAACAAAATAAGTATCAGTCTCTTTGAATGTATTGAAAATGGGCCCCCAACCTCTGCATGGGAAACACACAAAGGTTAGGAAAAAGAGAAGTCCATTTCCATATTAAAGAAAAGCTGGGGAATGAGAGAGAAAGGCAAACTGGAGAAGTCAGAGAACTACAGCCATGCTCAATCCATGAAGACTCCAGAATTTTCCAGGAGGAATGTAAAACTCTCAAAAGTCATGAGATGGTAGTTTCTCTAGAACCATCTTTAGATATATCCTGGGGTTGGGAAAGAAAAAGCAAGATTTATCATGAGGAAAAGAGAGTGGAAGATGTGGAGTATAAAGCAATTTGAATAAAGCAATTTATCAAGTTTTCTCAAGATTCTATTTCTTTAAAGTCTAAGTTAAAATTATTTAAAATTTAAAATTAAATTACCCTTGCCCTTCAATTTTGGAGTCACAGCAAACCAGGCAGGGGATATCCAAGGCAGTAGGAAGTAAAGGAGAGGGCTTTGGAATTAGACAGGTTAAGTTTCAATTTCCAACTTTTGCTTGGATTGTGTGTGACTTTTGGCAAGCGATTTGGTCCCAAGGAAGCTCCTCTTCAAAAGCATTTCTTATTCCACAACCAAACGAAGCAAACACTGTGTCTTAAAATAATCAAAATTAACAGGATCATCCTGTCTGATTCTGTGATCCTAGTACCCTAAATATAAAACTTTGACTATTTCCCAGAATCCTGAACTTTCTAACAGGCACAATGTTATCCTGGATTTTTGCCATTGCTCTCTTAAGCTAGGTCATGACCTTTAGGAATATGATAAACATGTGAAAAATGATGTCTTTCTTTCCTACTTATAAACATATTAGCATAAACCTGGTATTTTGCATTTATTTTCTAACAGCTCTGTTGAGATATAATTGACAAAGATTAAAGAATACAATTTAATAAATTTTGACATATTTATACACCAGCAAAACCATCACCACAATCAATCCAGTGAACATATCCATCACCTGCAAATGTTTCCTCATACTTGTTTGTATTTCCTCACCTACCTCCACCCATGACACCTCTCCCATCACCACCGCTGATCTGCTGTTGAGATTGGTTTGTACTTTCTAGAATCTACCTGAATGAAATTATATAGTATATATTCCTTTTTCTTCTGGCTTTCTTTCAGTTAGCATAATTGTTCTGAGATTTAGCCATACTGTTACCTAGATCAATTGTTCATTCTTTTAAATTGTTACGTAACATTCCAGCATATGGGTATACCAGATTGGTTTATGTATTCATTCGTTGATACACATTTTGGTTGTTTGTTTCCTTTTTTTTTCTATTTCAAATAAAGTCTTTGTATAGATGTGCGCTTTCATTTCTTTGGGGTAAATACCTATGAGTGGAATAGAAGAATCATATGGTAAGTTTATGTAACTTTTAAAGAAAATACCAAAGTGTCTTCCAAAGTGTTTGTGCTATATCATAGTTGTCTATCACTGCTGTAACAAAGTACCACAGTCTTGGCCACTGAAAATGACACAAATATATTAACATTTAATTAATCAACTAGAGCCACTTAGTCTTGTTTTCCACAGTTTATTTCTGCTTTTAGGTTACACTTACCTAAAGGGTTCTGATATGAGCTAAAGATCCAAATGTAATTTGGTGAGGGGGTGGATTTTAATAAAATTCAATAAAGAACATTTTACATTGTCCTGACTATTAATACTGCAGGAAATATTTTCATGGGTAGAGTTTACATCAACATCATGGACATACCTTTTATACTAAATCAAGAAATGAAGTGAGAATTTTCAAAGCTATTTCTGTTCAGAAGATGACTTTTTAGATGTCAATTAGTTAATACAAGTTCAACAAGTTCAACACTTTGGACTACAACAATTAATTTGAAGCTTACATGGCAAGATTCTGGATTCTCTAACAAAAGCAATTTTATCCTTGAGTTTGACCATACTGATATTCGAATTTTGAATTTGTGAATATGATGAAAATTTCTGTTTGTCTACCACGAAAAGACTAATGCAAACATGGTAACCTTAGTAATTGAGTGTGTGTGTGTGTGTGTGTGTGCGTGTGTGTTCTTTCCCTTAGATATTTATTGAATGTATTTATTTATTTATTTAGGCAGCTAGACCTTCAAAAATCTTATTTCCTTTACATTCTTTGCAAGTAAACTTCTCTTCTCTTCTAAATATTTTTGGCCCTGAGTTTTTCTTTATGCCTCTTCCCTGAGCCTATTTTGGTTTTTTGTTTGGTTGGTTTTTTTTTTTTTTTTTTTGTTTTTTGTTTTTGTTTTTTACTGTTAAATGAGGATGAAAATACCCAGAATAGGCAGCATTGTTCTGAGGAAAAAACAATTATATTTATACAATTTGGTAGTTGTGTAAAATGGCATCATGCAGCGAAAATGAAACAAGTTTATTCAGCTTTGTCCTCCTCAGCACCTAACACAGAGCCTAGTACATAGGAGCTCAACCACTTGGTGGAATCAAAGAGATACTATACATTTAATCTCATAAAATAGGATTTCTGGACTTCAGCCATACTGCATTAGAATTAAAATTAAAAACCATGAGGACCGGAGAGAACTTTGTAAAGAAGCCTATCATGCTAAAAAAAGAAAGTGAAGCCAAAAGACATACTCATGGGTGCTGCTATTTGCTCAAGCCAGCTAGTAACTCCCTGTGAATGTAAAACATACTTTCCACGTTAGCCCTTATCATTAACATAAGATAGTAATTTCAACCCAGCCCAGCCTGTCACATAAAGTTTTTCTTAAAAACCAAGTTAGAAAACACTTGAAGGGATTTGCAAATTATGTGATGGCTTACATACATGAAATGGTATTTTCTAGTCCAACCTTCTTTTACAGATGAAGAATTTGTAGTTCTAACAAGTTAACTGATTTATCTAAGGCTATAATCTGTCAGTGGTGTCTGAATGGGTGGTCATCTTCTATTTCCTCTGTCCCTGATTCAAGCACTAATTTTTAACCCTCAAGAAGCCTGGGCTCCACATTGAGTATCTGAAATTAAGAGTGTGGTCTTACTTAGAACCCATCTGGGGAGTTGGAAGAGAGGCTGTATGTGGGAGAATCCAAGCAGGTCCAGAGGAATGCCTCCTCAAGATTGCGCCCAAGGGACTTAAAAGGGATTTGGGTTATCCCAGTACTTGCATGAGGAACAACACTATTCACACAATGGTGATTTTTGCTTAAAAGGTGAATTACAATCTATTCTGTCTTCCTAAAATAAAATATAAAATCCATTAAATAGGACAGGCATCAAATATATCTATATTTTTGTTCACTTATTGCTTTTGCAATTTATGTAATGTACTCCCAGGTGATCTGATTCAGCAAGAAAACTAACTTACATTTCCTTTTATCAAGAGCTTTCTGGATCACCAGTACTTGGTCGATATCTAAATCTTAAGTGTTGCTGCTTTGGTCTTTAAGGGATGCTAGTAGACCTTGAAACAGCATTGAGTTCCTTCAGACCCTTTCCATGAAGTTACTGACAGGAAAATTGGTCATCTGAGTTGTCATGGTGGTTCTCCCAAACTGCGGGAGTTCCTAAGAATCTATATTTAGAGTTCAGGAAATTTAAGGCGTGGGGATAGAAAGCCAAATTGCCATTTTTTAAATTGCTCTGTCCACAAATATGGGTGTGTCAGTTGAAGATTACTTCACACTACTGAAGATGAAAGTGTTTGCTATGTATTTATAAAATCTAAAGAAAGTAAAGATTAAACTTAATATAGAAAGAAGGGGGAGGGGCGCCTGGGTGGCACAGCGGTTGAGCGTCTTGCCTTAGGCTCAGGGCGTGATCCTGGCGTTGCGGGATCGAGCCCCACATCAGGCTCTTCCGCTATGAGCCTGCTTCTTCCTCTCCCACTCCCCCTGCTTGTGTTCCCTCTCTCACTGGCTGTCTCTCTCTGTTGAATAAATAAATGAAATCTTAAAAAAAAAAAAAAAGAAAGAAAGAAAGAAGGGGGAATAATTTGAAAGAGTTGAGAAATCTGGGATCAGGAAAAATCTGTGGAAAAGTGAAACAAGTCAAGTAGCTATTATTTGCTGTTCTATTTGGTTATTCATGACCTAATGAACCCCTGTTTTCTTACTCATGGGCCTGTCTAATTTTCCTCAGAGATTCAGCACCCACATTAAGGTAAATGAATTATTACACCTGTATGATGTAAGGAGCAGCCCTGGAAAATAACACTTTGAGGGTGAACCAGAGCCATGAATTTGGAAGGGAGTCTCAGAAATGGAGTTTCTGCTCATGGAGAAGGGAGGATTTTGTTACAAGTTAACCCCTCTTTCTCCTTTCAAGAATGTAACAAATACACCCACAGAGTATTGGGAACTATATTAAATGTTCAACAGGGAAACTAGTAAAAACACAAGGATGTAATCTGGGACTCACAGCCTTTGTTAGGTCATAGTTCTTAGTCAGCTCCTGACTTTTCTGTCAGAGTAAGGGACAGAGCAGGGCTGTACATAGGTAATACTCCAGCATTTTGCTCAGTTGCCTGAGAAACTTAGATGGGCATGAATTTTAAAAGGCCAAAGAGATACACATAAACAATTATAATAAGTGAGTGTGAAATAGTGATAAGTAGGTGATAAGAACACAGTTGCTCTGGGAGCCTGTTAGAGAGGGACATAAAAGACATCACAGGTGAGGGTACCATTGAGATGAGAGTTAAAGGACACAAAAGGGGTAGGCCCTCTGAGTAATGGACCCTAATGTTATTCCTAGTGAAGGAACAGGCAAGAAAACACAGAGAAGAAAGTGTGTGGTATGTTTGTGGCATCTAGGGGACTCCAGCCACTAGGTGGCAAAGGGTGCACTAGGTAAGGGGAAGGAGTTAGGAGGGGACCATCAGGAAAACTGGATCAAAAGAGGGCTTAAAAAAAAAAAAAAAAAAAAAAAGAGGGAGCCTTTTAAGTTTTGCCAAAATGATACTTGTTTTTCTTCAAGGGAAAAGATTTTTTAGAAAGCTAGTGTAAGTTATTCAATTTGAATTCAGGAATATGATCCCAATAGGATTGTTGTGTATTGATTCTTCACCAAAAATGCTAGAGGCAAGGAGGAGTCAGGCCCCTGTTGTAGTAATGCAGAGGATAATCAGGGCCCCACGATGGAATCAGTAAGAGTGGGGAGGAAAAGTGGTTTGAATTGTATCTGGTAGATAGAATTGCTTGCACTTGAGGATGGAGGGGTAAGGAAGAAAAGGAGTGGGTGAGTTGGGGCTGGGGTTGGGGATGTAAGTTCTGTTTAGAATGAACATAGTGAAATGCATATCACACACTTTTATTTCCAGTGAACATTCTGGAGCTTTGGTCTGATTCAGTATTCCCTGGGTAAATTTCCTCATTCACAATATAGGTAACCCCCACCATTATTTCAAGCAATTTTAGGGGCCCTGGGAACATTCTAGAATATTTATCATTTTTCAAAAATGTCCAAGTACATGTTGAATGTGTACACATAAATCCTGTATCAGTCGACATGCCTTATCTCTTTCCCCAATTTTACTTTTTGTTTTACCACATATACTACAGCAAACGTTGTTGTTGGCTAACCCAGTCCCTGTTGCCAACCTCCTACCTCCTTTGCTGACTCCACAGAGGATGAAAAAGCTACCTGCACAGTTTATTGTGTTCTGGACAGTGGTTACCATGTGGTACAATCTTAGTCAACTGCGCAAAACAAAATTTTCTGGGGGCTTATTTTTAATTAAAAAAAATAACTCTGGTGTTATCTTTCCACCTCTTCTTCCTGCCCTGATAAAACACTTGGAGCTGAGATAGTTATCTTAGGTTCACAAGAATCCCAGACACTCTGGGACTGATACTGTTGATCTGTGAAGCCAGTTCCAGTGACTCCAGAATTTTCACTGTGTGAGGGGGATAAAAGTCTCCTTTGTTGAAGTCATGGTAATTAGGTGTTCTGTTGATTGTAGCTGCATGCTTTCCTAATTGATACACAGCGCCACACAAAGCCTTAGATACAACATATAATCATTTCTACAATTGAAATATAGATCCCCTAAAAGTACCAAATTTACCAATAAGAAATCCCCACACCTCAGAAATTGTCCTTGAAACTGAGGAGCATAGGCAATAAAATATGTTCCAAATGCATTGATCAAATTCTCTAATTGTACTAAAAATATAGGTAGACTAAAAATATAATGGAATTAGGAAAAAATCAGTCCTAATATCTTAACTGGAAATGTTCTGAAATAGAATAAACAGGAAAACAACAGTAGGAGAGGGGACGTATAGTACAGATGTCACTGAGTATTGAGGTCCACGATAAACAATAGCCGTATCATCTGATTTTATTTTTACCTTAAGAAACAAGAAGAAAATTAAATCTTATCAACTTCCAATCAATTATTTAACTCCCGGTCACTGGTATAATCCAAGCAGAAGGTGGGTGGGTGCTCAATTACAAAGGTAATCGCGGAAGATGCGTGTATCTTTATCATGATGATGTTGCATAATAAACCATCCCAAAACTCACTGGCTTAAAAAATGTTTATTCTTGCTCCTGAGTCTCCAGGTCAGGCTGATAGTTTGTTTAGGGCCAGGGAGGCCTCTTAGCTGTAGATCAGCCATACTCATCCTGGCTGGGTTTTTTCACAGTTCTGAGACCTTTGCTGGGCAACTAGAGTGACGTCGTTCTGTCTCATGTGATCTCTCATTTTCTGGCAGATGACCTTAATCTTGTTCTCTTGTAGAGGCAGAAGACCAAGAGAAAAAGTAGAAATATACGAGGTTTCTTAGGGTCTAAGCTTGGAACTGGCTCCGTGTCCTTTCCATCACATTCTGTTGTCCAAAGCAAGTTGCGAGGCCAGTCTAAGTACACAGGGTAGGGATTGGATAGTTTTCACCTCCTGACTGGAGGAGCTGCAAAGTTACACTGCAAAAGATGTGTATTCAGGGAGGGGTGGAGAATGAGACCTTTTTTTTTTGTAAGCAATCTACTTCAGTAATCACACATCAGGATATGAGGTTGAATTGATGACCTTTAAAATCCTCTTCAACCCTGGAACAGAAACCTAATTAAACTTCAAAGGAATCCTTGATTCTTTTGTCTCAGAATAGTGTTCCCCGAAAGATTTTTATCCTCCAATGACCCTGATAGGAAAAACTGGTGATTTTAATTCCTACGGAGACATGTCTAGGTGTATGAATGTGGTCCTCTGAGAAGGAGAGAGCAAGGTGGAGTTAGGTATACAAGAGATTCACAGGAAATGCCTGGGAAGGCAGGGGCAGCTTTCCAGCTGTTACGCTGATTATATACCTGTGCAAATGAAGTGCGAAGGAGGAGTCCAGAAGGAAGAGACTCAGACCTCAGCGCAGTTCGGAGAAGTTGGGGCCGTTCCAATATGCAAAAATAATTATCAAGTTCAAGTATCTTTGCTGTGCTCAGTTATCGGCTGGGAGCAGCCTAGGCAAAGTGTGCCCTGGTGTGAAGAAGATGTATCTCAAAGTGTGGCAGCTGGAGGTTGTCAATCACCTATGCTCCAGACCTCAGGTTCCTTTGAAGGGAGATCTGAGTGCATCAGCTCCATCCTGCCACAAAAAGAGAGTATAAAATAGAGTGTTCAAAAATTGGGGGTGACAAATGGTTTCTGGGTCAGCCGTGTTAATATAATCAGAGCCAGGGCTAGCTGTAGGAAGAACCACTGCACTAGGATCCTGGGGCTGCATGTCCAAATTGTGAATGAAGGGCACTACTCAAAACCAAAAAGCGTTCTTATTTGTTATGGATGGTACTAAACATCTCCTCAGCCAGGCTCTTCTACTCTCTGCGTACCAAACATGAAAATCAGGTCTTCCCTATTTTTTATGCTGTGCTCTCTGCAATGCCTCTCATGTACTCACCACCGACAAAACACCCATACTTCAAGGTCCTGTCCAAGTCCCCACTTCCACGGCCACTCTAACGGCAAACTCTCTCTCCAAACACCTAAGGAATATGATCATACCACCGTCTACCACTGGATGGATTTATACTCATAATATTAGTTAGATTGCCGTGTCATTTAGAATTTAGGTTGAGGGCAAGACTGTGAACTACTGTTTAGATCACCAACTTTTGTGATTTCTCTTTCCTTATTCTGTTGGGTAATGTGGAAAGGGAAAGGGAAATGGGTGGAAAGCGACCCTGTGATAAAGATACGTTTAGCCAAGAGTATATGTATGTGATGTAGGGATAGAAAAGTAAAGGTTACTTGGCGTCCTGAGAAGAATTCCAAATCTCCAGACCATGTGTACCTGCAGATACAGTCTGTGGACCACTTCTCGTCGAAATGACACTATAGAAGGAGGACCTATGGGGGCGCCTGGGTGGCGCAGTCCTTAAGCGTCTGCCTTCGTCTCAGGGCGTGATCCCAGCATTCTGGGATCGAGCCCCACATCAGGCTTCTCTGGAGGGAGCCCGCTTCTTCCTCTCCCACTCCCCCTGTTTGTGTTCCCTCTCTCGCTGGCTGTCTCTGTCAAATAAATAAATAAAATCTTAGAAAAAAAAAAAAAAGGAGGATCTATGGATTTTGGCAACTGGTAAGTCTCCCTCCCCTCAAATTCCTTACTTTCACATTCCTTTTGATTCTATCTCGGATTTATGACAACTCTCCATCCTCCTCTTCATTATATTGGTTGGATGGTTGTGAGAGCCTCTTAACTGGCCTCCCTGCTTTCATTTCTTTCAATGCATTCTTTATGAGATCCAGTCATTTTATAAAATCATAAATACGATGATGCCATTTCTCTGTGTGACACGATAGTTGGTTGGAAGTCTGAAAGCATGCTAATCCCATATATTCTGTGTATGATTTTATTTCTCTTGGAAGCTATCAGAATTTTCTTCATGTGTTGTGTAGTAACTCAGCAGTTCTTTTAAGTCTGGAAGCTCATTACTTCAGATCCGGAAATTGTATTGTTTTTATGACATTCTTTTCCCTTTTCTTTGTTCTTAAATTCTTCCAGATTGAGCCTCTAGGTTTGTTTGTTTGTTTATTTAATCCTGATTTCTATCTTGCAATATCTTCACCAGGAGATAGAAATAATTCATTAGAATGTGACTCCTCAAACTTGCTTATGAGGATTATGGTCTATTTTGATATACTTAACCTTTCAGTTAAGTGACAAACTATTGTAAGTTGTAACTTTTTTTCTCTTGCTATCTTTTTAGTGGTTTCACGTGTCTCATCTTGAAGTGATGGGCTTGCTAAGAGTTTAACTTAAAAATTCACCAAGAAATGTGTTCACATCATTTTTCTTTTCTTCAAAGCAGTGAGATAAATTGGGTTGTTGGAAGTAAGGGTAAAGTGCAATGTAATATAAATTTAGAAAGTAGGTCAGGTCCTACTTCTGTGTCAGGGATAAGAAATGAAGCTAAGATTCAGAAAGGGAATATTCAGTAATTGACATGAAGAGAGAGAGCTCCCTGAAGTCAAAGTCATTTGTCATTTGGTTATGGAATTCAGGAACCCTAATCAACAGCATAAACTCCAGGGAAGGTAACACCTCTTTCACTGTGGAATTTACCAAGTATAATAAGATTTTGGAGTATATTCAGTAACAGGAAGAAAGAGAGAGAGAGGAAGTGAGGGAGACCAGTGAGTCAGGCAGCATGGGGTAATGGGAAAATCACTGGATTAGAAACGGATTTTAATTCTGGTTCAGCACTTATGACCAAGAGCCAGGAAGACACAGTGTCTGTCTGTGGTTCAGGATCTGTCATAAAATGTAAGAATAAAATAAACCATGTGACATCTTTGAGAAGTACACATTTTTATAAAAGCTTAACAATTCTTATGACTGAAAAACTATTTCAATTTACACTTGGATCTGTAAGATAGAAATGACAATTATATTATTTTACTTATCTTTTTTTTCAGGTTAGGCAGCTGTCACTAAATGAAAGTACAAGAAGATAAAATAAAAGCTTGTACATTTTGTTCTAATAAATATAACACACATTTAGCCGAAAATTTATGATGACCTGCTCCAAGTGGAGAGAAATCAATGTCCTCAAAGATTGTAGTGACTTTTTCAGGAATAGTTGGTAAAATATATGATGAATTTAACAAACTGAAACATTGGTATGTTATTCTTTGTGCTCTCACTTGTCTATGATGGGATAATCTTACCCAAGGGAGTATATGAGCTCTGAAGCTCATTCCTTGAAATAATTCAGAAATAAAAGAAGTGTTAGCAAATGGAAAATATTATTAAAGAGGTTGTAAAGGTTTCTTTTATGGACTGATGCCCACTTGGCTGCTATCATAAAGATGCTGTGTGGCTGCTTAACAAGTAGATTGGCTAGGCAGACTCTGGGGAACAATTCTAGCTCTAAGAATCTTTAATAGACTACAGGTTAATCATTACCTTCTGAACCATTCCCCAAGTGAAATATTGTTTTTAGAATATTAGAACATTTCTGATTTACACCTCTGCGTCTTTCCACTTACTGTTGCCTCTGAAACACGTTCTTTATTCTTCACCCAGTATTTGCACCTTGAAAACCCAGCACAAATGTCATTTCTCAGATAAGCCTTTAACTAATCTGTTCTTTTCTATTTCAGTGGAAGACTGTATGTCCCCATGCTATCATCTGGATAGTACGATATATATTATACTGTCTGACAGTTGTGGGTCATTAGTCTACATCCTCCCATGGATTGTGTAGACATCCGGGCAAGACATGATATGATCATATCTTCCCAGTTCCTAGCACAATACTTGTTATGCTCGCTAAAACAATAAAGTAAAGGGATGCAGTATGGATATCATAATTGAAAGACCTATATTTCAGCTCCAGTTCAGCTCATTTCTAGCGATCTTAGTTTGGGGAATCAATCACTCTCTCAGATTTTTAGTTTTCTCAGTTTTCAGATGGAAATGATAATAACTTTGTTACATGCTTATTGAGATGTAAATGTGATATTATGGAAAGCTATCTTGCAAGCAGAAAATGTTATACTAATATTGCCACTGTTATTGTCCTACAGAAGCAAAGAGGTATCAGAACTTCTTGATACCAGGCAAATGCTGATACCAAATGCCTGTATATTTTTGAAGATTCAAATCCTTCCACAAATATGTTTCCCAACTAAAATTACATTACAAAGCACAAAAGCGGACTCCTTATGAACAACACTGAGGAACAAGGAAAGACATGTTTAGATATTTGGAGTAGAGGCATGGCACACGAGCAGTTAATCTGCAACCAGTGTCACTGAAGGGAGGACAGGAGACAGAAAAGACATGAGTGTGTAGCCAGATTTTACCAATCCATGGGTGAGTAATTAGAAAATGTTCTTCTATAAAACTTTTGAGTAAAGAAATTCCTATTCAGAAATCATAAATACAGATATCATGTTGTCTAAAAGCTGGCATTTGTAGAAAACTGGTTTTGATGGCTTCTCTTACTTTAGGTTATAGGTTAAAACCAACCAGCAACTTTTGGAAAAGATGAAATAAATTATGGTATATGGATTTTCCTTTGCTTTGACATAAAATTATTTTGTCAGCCTTCATTTATGTGCTGAGAAGTTCTGAATAAAAGCTACTGGATATGTATTCAGATGGCCTGAAAGCAACTCCCATGTAGAAGGAAAAAGATGAAGAATGACATTTATTTTATTTATTTAAAAAATCAACTCAGGACTTCTGTTTTGGGGTACGGTGGAGAATTTCATAGCAGACCAACTCTCCTACTGAAATCAACTAGAAAAGTCATAATTTTTGGAAGTTTAATAACAAGTGTCAGAGAACCATAAAACTATTAGGACTACAGAGTAGGGAAAACAAAACTTTTAAATAAAAAGGTGTGGGGTGCTTGGATGGCTCAGTTGGTTGAATGACCAACTCTTGATTTCGGGTCAGGTCATGATCTGAGGGTCCTGAGATTGAGCCCAGTGTATTGGGTTCCAGGCTTAGCAGGGAGTCTGAGATTCTCTCCCTCTCTTTCTACTCCCCCCCCCCCACACACACTCTCTCTCTCTCTGAAATAAATAAATCTTTAAATAAATAAATAGATGGATAAATAAAAAGGTGAAATCAGGCTTTCAGCTCTCCCTGTGGACATTATGTGATTCTGGGCACAGGCTGAGAGTCTGGGCTCAGCCCAGGCTTGCACTACTTCTGGGATGAAGAATGAGCAGTGGTAATTGCAGCAGTCATGAAGGGTTTGAGTGACAGACTGAGAGATGGGAATGGCCTCAAACGATGGCCAATTCACCCTTTAATACGTTTCCTGAACTCTAAACCTGCATAGGATAGGAGACAAAGCCCCAATCTCAGCAAAGCTGAGTGGAATTTTCCACAGCTTCCTGCTACTTAGAAAATAAATACTTACCAGAGACGGGAAACCTAAAAGTGAGAGATGAGAATTGAAATTTCCCCCAAGCATTGGTGAATCGACATGGCTGCAGAGTTCCTGTCTCCTTTATCCTGGAGGCACTTGCAGATCTGGGAACAGCTACAATCTAAGAGTGCCATTGCTGTAGACAGAGACACCAGCAGAGCTTTTGTCACTTTCTCAGGATTAGAGTGATAAAATCGGAAACTTGAGGGACTTTAAACACAGCTGGTCTCCTCCTCAAGACTATTGTCAAACTGTGATGTTGTGTGGGATGAGAACCTAAAGACCTAGGCTGAAAACTCAAAATCAGAGCAGAAATTCGTTTTTCATTTCTGAGAACACAGAGACTCACAATGATTTCAACTGGGAGCCCTGAAGGGCCATACCTCCACCCTAGGAACCAGTAAAAAAAAGTGGACAGTCTTAACATAACCGCCACACAGTGTGGGCGTAGAGCAGTCTTGACTGGATTAGTGATCAGTCTCCCAACCATTTGGCAAAAAAGGGGGAACCCTCCTAACCCGAATATAAAACAATTCAAACCACCTATAATTTTCCCCCCAATAGGTGTCATTCAATAAAAATGACTAGGCATGTAAAGAGAGAATCATGGGGCCATACCCTAAAACACAACATAGACACTAGAAGTTGACTGGCAAGTTGTCCAGACATCAGAGTTGCCAGACAAGTTCTTAAGAATGAGTCCAATTAGGATATGCAAGAAAATAGAGGAAAAGAGGAAAATTAGGAAGCATGCAGAATTTAACATGGAACTGAAATTTATATTCTAAGGAAATCAAATGAATATTATTGAACTAAAATACATAATTTCTGAATCAGTGATTTTTAACAGCAAATTGTCTGTTCACAGACAGAACAGTGAATAGGAAGAACAGTCAGTAGAAAATATCCAAAATAAAGCACAGAGAGAAAAGCGAGTTTATAAAAACAGAATAGAGTATAACAGACATGCAGGTCATGCTCAGTGTAATGTATATGTAACTGGAGATCAAGAGGGAGTGGAAAGGAAATCACAATCAGGCTTTTTTTTTTTTTTTTTTTTTTTTTATGTGACAGAGAGACAGCCAGCGAGAGAGGGAACACAGCAGGGGAGAGGCAGAGGAAGAAGCAGGCTCCCAGCCGAGGAGCCCGATGTGGGACTCGATTCCGGAACGCCGGGATCATGCCCTGAGCCGAAGGCAGACGCTTAAGGACTGCGCCACCCAGGCGCCCCAACACAATTAGGCATTTTTAGAAGAGATGACGGCTGAACATTTTCCTAAAGTGATGAAAAACAGCCCATGGTTTCAGATAACTCAAGAAAAGCTAGATTAATAAGCATAAATTTAGAAATATCTAGGCACCTCATGGTCAAATTGCAGAAAACCAAAGAGAAAAAGAAAATCTTAAAAGAAGTTAGAGAAAAAGAGACATATTACCTTTACAGAATCAACTGGCAGCTCAGTTTTCTACAGAACTTGTGGAAGTCCGAAGAAATCCTAATGATACCTTCAAAGTGCTGACACACACATAGAATTCTATATCCAGCAGATACCTCCTTCAAAGATGAAGGTAAAAATAAAAGCACATTTGGAATAAAACTGAGTGGATTCATTACCAGCAGTCTTATATTTTTAAGAAATACAAAAGAGTTCTATAGGAAGAATTATTGATTCCAGTGAAATCATGGATGTGCATGAAAAAATAAAAATCACTGGAAAGGGTAAATATGTGGATAAATGTGAAAGCAGATTGACTGCAGAAAAGACTATCTGTAATGTCTTACGGACTTAAAAATATATGTAGAATTGAAATGTGTGACAAAAATAACCGGAAAGGCATGAGGGATAAATGGAGTTAAAGTGTTGTAAGTTCTAGTGTTATTGGGAAATGATAAAAGTAATATTTATGCTGTATTGTACTAATTCAGGAATGCCTGCTACAGTGTATGTAGTAACCACTAAAAGTAATAAAAACCGTGAACAATGAATAAGTAAATAGGGTGAAAGTGAATAGTAAAAATCACATTTGAAAAATGAAAGGTATAAAAATTTAAAAAAAGAAAAGAAAATGTGTCAAATAGAAAACCAAGTGGTCAATATAAGGACAGGTAAATAATAATTAAATTAAATGTTAAAAAAACACTTACATTTAAATACATAAAACATAAAGGTAATGAATGAATGAAACAACCATATTCCGTGCAAATATTTAGTAAAAAAAGTTGTCATAGTTTTGTTATTATGAAAAAAATATAGACTACAAGGTAAATATTACTAAAAATAGAGAGGTACATCTTATAATGATAAAGGGGAAAAATCTGTCAGAAAGATATAAAAAGGTTTGTATGCCCCAATCACATATCTTTCTAACATATAAAGCAAAACAAAAATTAACATAATTTAAAGGCAAAATAGACAAATTCAAAGTACTAGATGGAGACCTCAGCAAACCCCTCTCTATAGCTTATGGAACAATTAGAACCCAATCAGGTTATAGAAGGTCTGAACAACACAATGAATACACTGTTCTGACTGACCTATGTAGAATACACCACCCATTAATACCGGACTTCACATGACTTTCCAGTGCACACAAGACATTTACTAAAATGATCAAATGCTGGGCCATGAAAAAAGCTTTAATAGATCTCAAAGGACTAATATCATTGACAGTACAATGTCTGATCCCCAATGGAATTAAGCTAGAAATAAATAAAAAAAAGATAATTTGAAAATATTCAACTTTTGGAAATTCAGGAATGCACTCCCAAGGAATGTGTAAGTCAAAGAAGAAATTATAACTGAAATAGAATATTTTGAACTGAATTACAGCAAAGCTACATTTTTTCCTTTTTCTTTCTTTTTTCTTTTTTTAAAGTTAACATACAGTGCAAAATTGGTTGGTTTCAGGAGTAGAAATCAGAGATTCATCACTTATATACAACACCCCATGCTCATCATAACAAGTGCCCTCCTGAATACCCACACCCATTCAGCCCATCCCACACACACCTCCCCTCCATCAACCCTTAGTTTCTTCTCTATCCTTAAGAGACTCTTGTGGTTTGCTCCCTTTCATGGACCCCGGCTAAAGTAGAACTCAGAGGTAAATGCTCAGTTTTACGGGCAGATACTGACAAAAAAGAACCTAGCCCAAAACACCAGCAAAACTAAATTAAATAAAATGGAATAAAATAGTAAACAGTGGATAGTAATAAAAATATATGTGAGAGTTCAATAGAGAGAAGCAACAAAGATGACAGTTGGTTCTTTTAAAAAATTGTCATTGATGGGGTGCCTGGGTGGCTCAGTCAGTTAAGCACCCAGCACATGGTTTCAGTTCAGGTCATGATATCAGGGCTGTGAGATGGAGCCCGACCTCAGACTCCATGCTCAACGGGGAGTCTGCTTGAAGATTCTCTCCCTCTGTCTCTCCCCCCACGCATGATCTTTCTCTCAAATAAATATATAAATCGTTGAAAAATTTTATCATTGATAAAAACCTAGAAAGAGTGATCAGCAAAATGGAAGGAGGAAGGAAGGAAAGAAGAAAAGAAGAAAGGAGGGAAGGAAGGGAGAGGAAAGAAAAATTACCCACAGAAAGAATGAACATCACCACATATCCTACACACATAAAAGTGACAAGAAAATATTAGGGATAATTTTTTGCTGAAAAAATTAGACAGTTTGGACAAAATAGATCGGTTCCTTATGAAAAAACTTACTCAGGGTACCTGGGTGGCTCAGTCAGTTAATTGTCTGACTCTTGATTTCAGCTCAGGTCATGATCTCATGGTCGTGGGATCGAGCCCCATGTTGGGCTCTGCGCTCAGCATGGAGTCCGCTTGAGATTTCTCTCTCCCTCCCTCTTTGCCCCTCCCTCAGCTTTTCTCTCTCTCTCTTTCTCTGAAATAAATACATAAATAATAAATAAATAAATAAATAAATAAATAAATAAATAAATAAAATCTTAAAAAAAAGAAAAAACTTAAACAAACAGAAAAAAAACTCTAGCATAGTAGTTAGTAAAGAAATTAAATCTGCTGCTAAATAACTTGCAAATACAAAACAAAAATAACCACGACAAGAAAACACAAAAACACACTTACATAACTTCACCAATAAATTTTTTCCGAATATTTAAGGAAAAAAGGTAGCACAAATCTTACAAAATTCTTCCAAGGAATAGAAACAAAGAGAAAACTATCCTATTCTTTTTATGAGGCCAGTATAACCTTGATCACAAAACCTGCTAAGCAAAGGGAATTTTGAACAAAATTTTAGCTCAGTAAGTCCAGCAAAATATATATAAAAGATAATACATCTTGGCTAAACTAATATTACTCCAGAAATGTAAGAGTAAGCTAATATTTGAAAATCAATCAATGTAATTCTCATAGGAGGAAGAAAGTGGGAAGTGAGGACAATGGGGAAAAATTGTATTATCTTTTTCCTAGATGCAGAAAAACGTTTGAGAAAATTCAACACCGTTCATGGTAAAAGAAAAAAAAACTCTCAGCAAACTGGAAATAGAAAAAACATTTTTTTATTCTAGTAAATATGGATGAATTTCTCATTATATTGAAGTAGAGAAGCCAAAGAACACACACAGTGTAATTCTGGTTATATAAAATTCAGAACCAAGGGAAAGTAATCTGTGCTGTTTGAAGTCAGAACAATGCTTACCATTTGTCTTAGTCGGCCTAGGCTGTCATAACAAATACTGTAAATTGGGTGGCTTGAATGATAGCAATGCATTCTGTTCTGGATGCTGGGAGGTCCAAGATCAAGGTATCATCAAAATTTTCTCATTTGAAGGTTCTTCTCATAGTCTGTAGGTGGCCAGCATCTCACTGTGTGCTCACATGACTTCTTCTTTATGCACGTACGGGGAGAGAGAGAAAGGTCTCTGGTGTCTCTTCTTCCAAGGACACTAATCATGAGAGCTCCACACTCACCATCTCATTGAACACTGATTACATCTCAAGGCCCTCTCCAAATACCATCACATTGGAGGTTAGAATTTCAATATATGAATTTTGAGAGGACCCAACATTCAGTCCAATAACATCATTGTTCAGAAGCAAGTAGTGGCTAGAAGTGGGCACAAAAGAGCTTCCAGAATGCTTGCCAAGTTCTGATTCTTGAACTGGTCACTAGTTACATGGAAGAAAACACTGTAAAAAAAAAAAAATCAGCTTATACACTTAAAATCTGTGCACGTTTTGGTATATATGTTATGTTTAAAAATAACCCACAAATTCCTCAGAAAACTCCGTATGATGTGCTTCTTATGTATATTATAACTTCATGACTTCTTGCTTCTTTATAGATTTAAGAAATATGCCAAGACAATCTACATGAGCTTTGATCACTTCCCATTTTAAGAAGGTTTGTCTTGGGTTTCTCAAAAACTTATTCAGCCTTTCAAATAGGAAGGTTTCATCTGAACATGACTGATGAAAATTCAACACAAGCTATAAATCTATTTACAGGTTATAATAAAAACAAATAACAAAAAAGAAGACTTAGCAGAACTTTCTAGTAGCCCTTCCGCAAAATACTGCATCATTCTGTTTCATGCCCTGAATCCTGACAATGTTGCTCATATTATTAGGGGGAAAAGTACTCTGGAGTCAGGTGATCTGAGTTCAAGTTCTGCCACTTCTCTGGTCCTGCCCTGTCTGGAAAATTGGAAGTAGCCACTGCTTCCTTTTCCTTTCAGAGGGAAAGCCATGACCAGTATAAATTGTCCTTGACCAGTTTTCATGGACATATGAGAGAGAGAGAGGGAAACTGTATCTGGGGCTGCTGACCAAATGTTTTTTAAAACTGAACTCCCCATAGCAATGTGTTTGTCACTTTTATTCTCTCCTAAACGCATGAGACAAGAGGTGGAGATAGAGACTAGGCCTTCATCTGTAGAAGCTGTTGGTCCAGGACTTGTAGAAATTTGTCCTATTTTGTGGAGGCTGACTCATGCAGTGTCAAAGTGATATTCTGTTTATATTGTCCCATTTTTCAAACTGTTGTTTATAAGCTTTGGAACAAAGGCTGCTAAATAAATCTCCCTGTTTGGAATTAAAATATAATGCAACAAGTGAGACAATTTTCTTTTTCTTAATGACTGTGGCCAATGAGTTTAAAATAACTTGGTCTATTAATCACAAATCAGATTTTCCAGATTTCCAAGTAAATATTTACCATGGTATAAATACTATATAATTGCGCAGATCCCCATCATCCTTTGGGGAATGTGAAATAATAAGACATTTTCAGTGTCTGCTTTAGTTCATTGCTTTAACTCTTGAACTGCCTGTGATGGTCCACTGTGCTTCGTTTACACCTGTCAGGTGGAGTTTCTCACCAGCTGCTCATCTTGTGCCTCAATATTTACCCCCGATATTGGCTAAAACTTTCTCATTGGTCCTAGATTGCTTTCCTGTGCCTGTGGTCCCCCCTTTCCTCCTCCACCCCCAGCTCCAGGTCTATCTTTACAAAATACAGATGTAATCATGCCACTCTTTTAGTTAAAATCCATCCACATTTCTTCATTGATTTCGGGGGAGATTCAAAGTCTGGCTTGTAATATAAGACCCTTCATTGCTTGGCCTTTGCCCTGTTACTGAACTGAACGAGTCTGTCCAATCCATTGTAATCCTTGCATCTTGGTTCCCTCCTTTACAAAACTGGGATGATAAATTTCCTACCGCATGAGGCCCTGATGAAGATTAAAGGACATAAGGCTTAACTCAGTGCCCAGCTTGGAATAAGTGAACAGAACACTGGCTTTATGATTATTATTCTCATCTCCTGCCACCTCCACCACATACTGTCCCTGCAATCTCACTGAGCCTTACTGTGTGCCATGTCAAGGTGACTTTCATTCTCCCATACCCACTCTCCAATAGCCTATTTGCCAGGGACCATTCTGACACTAATTCCAGTGTATGTTTTTTTCTTTAACACACCAAGCAATTAACTCAATTCCCTGAGGACACTGACAAGATGTCCCACAAATTTAACTCAATCTTGACATATCTACCTGGAGATAGCATCAGGTTCCACAGGTTAAGGGCTCAGTCCCACAAGACTGCCCCACTTCAGATGCCAATCACAACTCCAACTTGTTACTCGTGCTTCTGACTGACTGACTATAAATCAGAGGTTTCTATGACCTTTTCTTTTGGTTCAATTAATGTGCTAGAATGACTCACAGAATTTCAAAGGAAATGTTTCCTCACTAGATTACCAGTTTATTACAAAGGATATTAAAGGCGACAGCCAGATGAAAAGCCACATAGGCCTGGGTCTGGGAGGGCCCTGAGGGCAGGAGTTTCTGTCTCTGTGGAGTTAGGGTGCATAGCACTCCAAACCTTGTCCTTTCGGGTGTTTTTACTGAGCCTTCATTACATCGGCCTGACTCATTAAATCATTGGTCACTGGTGATTGGTTAAGACCCTCTCTCCTCTCCAGAGGTCAGAAAGTTCCAACCCTCTAATTACACATGGTTGGCTACAGACAACCAACTCCCATCCTTAAGTGCTTTCCTAAAGCAAACTCATTTAACATAACAAAAGGCAGCTTTATCTCTAGCTCTCATTACAGGAAATTCCAAGGGTTCTTAGAAGCTTTGTTCTGGGGACAACAGGACAAAGACCAAATGTATGTTTCCTATTATAAACCTCAGTATCACACCTGGCTAACTCCTTTGAGTTTTATCTGAAGAATGCTCTGCTCCAGCAACGTTGGGCAAAGCCTGGCTGTACTGCCTGTGTCTTTCATTTGACTTCCTTTGTCTTTCTGCACGGTTCCTGTGTGTCTGCAGTCTTCAATGAAATAAAGTATTATGTTAAATTAAGTCTGTGGATTTCTTAAGCGGAATTCTGGCATTATTGCCTTCTTTTTGTGTGTGTTTACGAAGTTTACTTTTTTGGTTTGTATTCTCTGTATTTTGCATCCTTTAGGTGCATAAAATATTCCAAGATGATTCTTTTCTCCAGTGGCTGACAGAGCCCTGCTTCACTGTTAACTCTTCTGGGGCACAGAGATTAACAAGAACACCCTAAAATGGAGTCATCTTTCTGTCTGGCTACAAAGACAGGGGTGAAGGTACGATCTGGTTTTGATTCTAATGGATGGATGTAAGCTGCACCTCGCTGTTACAGCTGAGGAGCTTTTTCCCATAGCTGGCAGGTGAAAATTTGAAATGGCCACAGCAGGGGTTGGGATGTCCCTGGGTAACCCAACAGTGACAATATCTTCCATGGGCCCCAGAGCACCTGACATTTTAAGTCATTGCTGCAAGGAAAGGCAAGTTTAATTACTGCAGATGAAATAAATCAGAATGATCTCATTGGAAATGCAGGCATGCCAGACAGCCTTAGCCGCAGTAGTCGCAGCCATCTGCCAATAAGGGTAATTTGCTTTAGCTTCTGAAGGAATAGACTGCACAGTCTAAGGGGAAGCAGGAGCTAATGGCAGAGACTCCAAATGCCTGCACACTCTCCACCTTTAAGAAAGGAATTGAGAAAGTGCAGATGAGCACATGGGGAAACATAATTCAGTTCTAGTACCTGGCTGTCCATTCTGACCCTCCTCATCTCCACTCACAGTTTAGTTTCCAGCCACTGGAAACTTCAGTTTTCACTGGGCCTAAATATGCTCATCACACCTTCACACAAACTGCACAAAATATGACTGATTCTACCCTCCACCTGGAATGCTGTTCCCCAACTTACTTGCCACCTCTGTAGTCTCCACTGGGCAGGATAAGGTCTTGCTGTCTCAGCTGCATTGTATCATTATATATGTCGGTCTCCTTAGTGAACTATCAGCAATCGGACACACAGTTATTTTAATTTTCATTCTTACGTACCTACATTTAACCATATCTAAAAATTTTTAAATCCTTATATCTCTACACTTAGCACAGTGTAGAATGAAAACAAATATTAACAACAGACTTTTGGAGTATCTACTACTCCCTATGCATTTTCTCATTTATTCCTCCCAATATCCAAACGATATTGATATTTTCATCACTGGAATTCTAGAGAGGAGGTGAGTAATGCCCAGGAACTTAGGTGACAAGTTCCATGTCACAGAGCTTGTAGGTGGCAGAGGTCATTGGTGAATCCAAATCAAATAATTCCAGGACCGTAAAGCTTAACTGTTGTACATTCTGCTTAGCTGGCATTGAATTGTCATGTGTAACTTGTTATAAAACCATATGGCGGGGGTACCTGGGTGGCTGGGTCGTTAAGCGTCTGCCTTCGGCTCAGGGCGTGATCCCAGAGTCCTGGGATCGAGCCCCACATCGGGCTCCCTGCTCCACTGGGAGCCTGCTTCTTCCTCTCCCACTCCCCCTGCTTATGTTCCCTCTCTCACTGGCTGTCTCTCTCTCTCTGTCAAATAAACAAATCTTTTAAAAAAATTAAAAAAATAAAACCATATGGCTATAAATAGCACAATCATAAAAGCGTTAACATCCTTTATAACAGTAATCTTAACCCCTGGCAATATAGCTGACGGAAATAATTTTAGAGGAAAGAAGCCACATGATAAATAACAAAAATTCAACTGAGTGAAGTTTTAAGATCTGATGTCTTTATTTGTAACAATTCATGAATTGGGCAGCATCCTATCTAGCAAAGAGGTCCAAAGGAATATGGAAAGGGAAAGGGTTTTAAAGGCAGAACAAAGGGGTGCCTGGACGGCTCAGCTGGTTAGGCATCCAAACCTTGATTTCAGTTCAGGTCATGACTTCAGGGTTGTGAGACTGAGCCCCACGTGTAGCTCCACATTGAGCATGGAGCCTGCTTAAGATTCTCTCTCTTCCCCTCTCCCTCTCCTTTTGCCCCTCCCATGCCCACCCTCTAAAAAAAAAAAAAAAAAAAGACAGATTAAGGAAGTCATAAATGAAAAAAAGGATTGTTTAGATGAAGTCACCTTCCTTTGGGGGGCAAACAGGTCTATTAGGGGATTACCTCATCTTTCTTTAGGGAATTCAAAGGGCCTATGTGGGCAGATTACCTCATTGGTGCTGACCAGAAAATTCTAGACTCAATAGTTAGGATTACATTCCTGGGCAAGGTTGAGACTTCAGTGAGGTTAAGTCTGTGGGCTTAGCACAGTGACTTCATTTTGGCAATTTGTCTCTTTTTAACACAATATGCATATATAAGGACAAATCTTGAATGTCAACATCCAAAAGAAAGACAGATAAGGCTTGTGACATCAAGATTTATATCTCTTTATCTTATTATTGCTGATGGTTACTTTTTAAACTTTTCTACAAATTTTCATATATTTATTTAGAAATTTTATTTTGATGTTTATTTTAATGTTCTACAAGACTAGGCTATCTTTGCTAGCCACGGAGGAACTTCACTTTCCTAAATGAGCTAAATAATTTCACCTTCAATTCTGTGATATGTTCCTTGGAATTTTAGCCTTCAAATAATATAATCATAATAATAATAGCTAACATTTGTTGCACTCTCAGTTATATACTATTTTAAGCTATTTTTATGTATTAAACCAATATTCAACCAACCTACTATTATCCCTATCTTCCAGGTGAGAGATAGAGGCAGGGAAATGAACTTGCCCACTTCAACAGAGATAAGAAGTAGTAGGTATAAACTCAAATATCTTGCTCAAAGCTATACTCTCAACTTCCCTGATGGGCTGCTCTGAATTTTTCTGGGTCAATCCACAGTTGGATGGGGTCTGTTTCTTGGGTATAATGATTTCGGCATTCAGCTTCCACTCTAAGTATAGAGTAATAGATGTGAAATCCAGAATTCAAGGTATTCCTCTAGCTATACCTCAGACTTCCTTTGTAACCTTTTCCAAACTTTAAGTTTAAGTAACCCTAAAAGCACTCAGCAAGCATTTATTAAAGGTTTTTGATGTTCTCAATAATTGTGTCAGGGATCCCATGAATATCTTCAGGTTCAATGATTTGCTAGAAGGATTCACAGAACTCAGGAAAGTTGTCATACTCATGGGTTATTACAAAATGAATGGTTCAGATTAAAATGATCAAAGGGAAAAGTACATAGGGCAGTGTCCAGGAGAAACCAGGCATAAGTTTCCAATTGTGCTCTACCAGTGGAATCATTGAACAGCACTTAATTTCTCCCAGCAATGATATGGGACAATACATCAGAAGCATTGACAATGGGGAAGTTCTCCTGTGCTTTTGGAGTCCAGGGTTCTTGTTGGAAGTCAGTCACTTAAGCATAGCATGCCTGCATAACTCACCTTAACTGTTTGGCCTTTAGCCCTCTTGCCCCTGTGCAGAGTTCAAACTGATACAGTGTGGCCCAGGTACCCAAGGGAACAAAAAAGGCTTCATCATAAATCACATTGTTAACATAAATCTGGCTTTTCTCAAGTTCTCAGGTATACAAAGATACTCTTATTAGGAAGATTTTTACAGGGGCTTAGAGGTTATTTTGCAGAAGCTGTTAAGTGCTTCTTACTGCAATCCTTTGGAATATGCAGGGTTTGAGAATTGAAAACCACTGGAGTAACCATCATTGCATAGCAGTAAAATTGCATCTACCTCAAACAACAGAAAAATCTCATAGTTCTAGCACTTACAAATGTGCTCTACAAAAGCACGTGTTGGGGGCACCTGGGTGGCTCAGTCCTTAAGCGTCTGCCTTCGGCTCAGGGCGTCATCCCAGAGTCCTGGGATCGAGCCCCACATCACGCTCCTCTGCTGGGAGCGTATGTCTCATCATGAATGCCCTGAAAACCAATTTTTACATTTTGAAAGTGAGTAAAATCATTTGCCACTTAGACTAGTGCATTCTTTATTTCTCCTGCCTGTGTTTTGCCCTACTTCTCCCTTTCTTTTTATTATCAGAGTTTAGAATCATTTCTTACTACTCTCTATGAGACTTCTACATTCAATGCCCTTCCTACTTTCTAATCTTAGTGAATCAGGAACTCTGTGACCTAGGTCACGGGAATATGTAAGTTCTAAGTGAGAGGCTGAGATTTGATGTATGCTCTTTGTTTTGTGCAAAGTGGGTGCTTAGAGGCCTCTTCTCCTGCAGCAGTTCCTTGGCTGTATTCTAGAGACTGACATCATTACATAGATGCTACTAAACAATCTAAATTATTGAAGGAGATATAACTGTTCATCTGTAGTCTTAAGCATGTTCTTCTCATCTCTGAAGGGTATGTAAGCACGGTGTACAACTCCTTTTGTAAAACGTTGGGATCGTAGACATCTCCTGTGCAGGTACATTTCGGGATGGCTTTCCAAATCAGTAAGTAAAGAACTGATTGATCAATAAATTATATTTGGGCAAATGGTTAGGCATCTCAACAAAATAAAGTTGATTTCCTCATTCTCAACTTAAAATAAATCCAAGATTGATTAAAAATGTCCTTAAAAACCTAAGGATGAAATAGTAGCAAATATTAAGTGACTATCACAATTTCTCAGTGTGATAGTACGGGAAAAGCGCTGCAGAAAAATGATAGTTTTGACCATAGGAAAAAAGTAATCACCATTTTAGCAAATAAATGATAAATGAAATGAAAAAGCATAAACTGGAGAAGTCATTCTCAAATTACATGATAGGGAAAGAGTCAATATCCTTGACATATGAAATATTTTACAGATGAAGGATTTCAATGGTACAGTAAATGTGTTATATGTTGTAAACTCTTAGAATAGCATCTGTCTTAAAAATGTGTTATATGTTGTAAGTTCTTAGAATGTAGCAGGTTCTACTTTTTATTTTTAAGTAAATGAATAGTGCACAGAAGTTTTCAGTAGGTAAGTTAAGAAATTCAGGGCACCTGACTGGCTCAGTCAGTAGAGCGTTTGACTCCTGATCTTGGGGTTATGAGTTTGAGCCCCATGTTGAGTGTAGAGATTACTTAAAAATAAATTCTTAAAAATAAAAATAAAAATACATTCATACAGGGGCACCTGGCTGGCTCAGTTGATGAGAGCATGTGACTCTGTATCTCAGGGTTGTGAGTTCAAGACTCATCTTGGGTATAATGATTACTTAAAAAAAATTTTAAGAAATTCAAATAGAAAATTATTGTATGAATATGTTCAACTGTCTAATGAATAAAAACATAAAGTAAAACAGAAAGAACTTGGCTTTTATCTCCCAGATGATCAGTGATTAAAAGAATTACCAACAGTCAACACAGCAATCTTATCACCATTGTCGGGGTTCCAAATTAGTACAGTTTTTTAGAGGGAAGTTTGTTGATATTTATTAAATCATGTTAGGTCAGTTGTAGAAGAGTGTTCATCACAGCACTGTTTATAAAGTGCAAAATTGGAAATAAAAAACTAAATACCTCCAATAGAGTATCAGTTAAATTATAGTACATCTCCACAATGAAATATGCAGTTATTTAAAATGATACCGTAAAGGTATACTTGTTGACATAAAATTTTGATAAGAGATTATTAGCTGTAAAAAGTTCACTAAACATAGATAATATTCTTTTTAGATAAAATATCTGTATTGTGTGTGTTTAGAAAATAAATCTAGAAATCCATAGACCAAAATTTTATTAGTGGGTATTTCTTTGTGGCCAGATTAGGGGGAATTGTAGTTCCTTTGTATCATGATATATTTATGTATTGTTTGAAAATATTATAATAAAGAAATATTTTGTAACCATAAAATCTATAGGGCTATTGGTGTGTTGAAAATAAACAAAAACTTTCTTCCCTTTTTTCTGCCTCCTTTCATGGTATCTAAAATGATCAATGAAATATAAAGAGCAAAAATCATCATCAATGCTTTAGTCAGAGATAGGAGTCATCCATAGTCCATAAAAATTAAGAAATCTACAATATAGAGCACAAAAGGGGCTGAGCTTAAGGGAAGACAAAGCTAACTCTCAATATTCACTCCTGAGAATATCCTTTTATAGGCAATACATAGAGCCCACAACAGGAACTCACCGTCAGTCTCTTACCTGGAGCCATCAAACCTGGCAGCAAAGATGGGTCACAGGTTAAATAGTGGACACACTACTATTAACTAACACAAATCAGTTTTATTTGAAAGCTGGCTGCCAGGAGGTGACTTTGTTCATATAGTGTTTATAAATGGAAAGACGCAGGATAATAGTTTTTTTGGTCACCCACCAAAAACACGGATAAGACCTTAATATCTCTTATTATCTCCTGCTCAATTTGGGAGCAAAAGTTAGAGTTAATGGAAGGTTTTGCAGAAGACTGGAACCATTTGACTTCATTTCACATCTATAAATCCAAAGCACTAAAAAGCAGGTTATGAGGACCCTGCTAGTCAAATATGGGGGCTGTAGGTCAGCAATAGCAGCATTATGAGAGCTCATTAGACATGCAGAATCTCAGGTTCCACCTACTCCACTGAATTATAATCTGCCTTTTAACAAGATCCCTAGTGATTCATACACATGGTAAAGTTTAAGCAACACTGAACAAGAAGTCCCTAAATTAAAGAATAGGAGTTAAGTAGCACCCAGGTAAGCTGAGAGAAGAACCAAGGATTTCTTACCCACTCTCTTACAGACAAACACATTTGGATAGAACTTTACTCATCTGGGAATAAGCAAACAAAACCAAAACAGATCAAAACAAACACAACCCCAAAGTTGAACGATTCTGCAATAATTCTGTGCCTTTAAAAAAAGAATATATTTTTGAGGGGCGCCTGGGTGGCTTAGCCAGTTAAGCATCTGCCTTCGGCTCAGGTCATGATCCCAGGGTTCTGGGATCAAGTCCTGCATTGGGCTCCTTTCTTAGTGGGGAATCTGCTTCCTCCACTGTCCCTCCTCCTGCTTGTTCTCTCTCTCACTCTCTCTCTCCCTCGCAAAAATAATCTTAAAAAAAAGAAGAATATATTTTTGAGAATAGCCTATTATTGAAAACAGGACATAAAACAAAGCAAAATAAAATAAACACATCTCAATAAATTCTAAAAAAAAGTGTAAGCAAATCAAAAAGAAAAAAGGAAGTGAATTATGAATTAAAATCATCAGATTCAGAAGAACAAATCATGAGGCAGAAATTCAAATCACTAATTTGTGGCCATGGTGGATGAAAACTTTCACAGTTAAAAGTGAAAACATTCAAAATGGCTAAAAGGTGAAAGTTTTGACACAAAACTGAGTATGCAATCTACAAATGAATAGCATACATACCGAAGAATGCAAAGAAAAGCAAATGTAGCAGTAATAATAGATACATAACATAGGAAAGACTCTTGAATTGAACAAAATTGCAGTTTGCAGAGAAAAGGATCCATTAAGTAAAAACAATGAAAATAAGCTCCTAACTCCTTTAAAAAAAAAAGTAACTCAAAGGCACCCCTCAAGTACGTTTTGAAAATACGAATTCCCAGGTCCACTCCTGGATAATATGATTCAGTAAGTTTGGATGGAACCAAGAAATCCAGGTTTGTAGCAAAACCCCAAGTGATTGCTACCGTGAGGTAAGCTTGGGAAACCCTAATCCAGTAGCAAAGAGAAGGCCAGCAAACAACCAGCAAATGCAGTAGGTCTAAAAACCAAAACAGCAAAATAAGCAGCAAGTATAGGAAATAGAAAATAATTTATTCTCCTTTTCATAGAAGACAGTTAAGATTTTCCTAGTCCTTATACTACTTATTAAAGACATAAATTTCTAGTATAGTTTTAAAACAGAGCTAACCACACATGAAATGTAAAAATGGACATAAGTTCTCCAAATTGGAGAAAACCAAAGCTGAATAAAAAACCTTAGCTCAAAGAGCAAAGAGGAAACTACAAATCACTCTTGAAAGACATTGAGGAAGACACAAAAAGATGGAAAAATATTCCATGCTCATGGATCGAAAGAATAAACATAGTTAAAATGTCCATGCTATCCAGAGCAATCTACACTTTCAATGCCATCCCGATCAAAATACCAATGATATTTTTCAAAGAACTGGAACAAACAGCCCTTAAATTTGTGTGGAATCAGAAAAGGCCCCAAATCGCCAAGGAACTGTTGAAAAGGAAAAACAAAGCTGGGGGCATCACAATGCCGGATTTCAAGCTATACTACAAAGCTGTGATCACAAAGACAGCATGGTACTGGCACAAAAACAGACACATAGACCAATGGAAGAGAAGAGAGAACCCAGAAATGGACCCTCGGCTCTTTGGGCAACTAATCTTTGACAAAGCAGGAAAAACATCCAGTGGAAAAAAGACAGTCTCTTCAATAAATGGTGCTGGGAAAATTGGACAGCTACATGAAAAAGAATGAAACTTGACCACTCTCTCACACCATACACAAAGATAAACTCCAAATGGGTGAACGACCTCGATGTGAGACAGGAATCCATCAAAATCCTAGAGGAGAACATAGGCAGCAACCTCTATGACATTGGCCACAGCAACTTTTTTCATGACACGTCTCCAAAGGCAAGAGAAACAAAAGAAAAAATGAACTTGTGGGACTTCATCAAGATAAAGAGCTTCTGCACAGCCAAGGAAACAGTCAAAAAAACTAAGAGGCAGACCACGGAATGGGAGAATATATTTGCAAATGACACTACAGATAAAAGACTAGTATCCAAGATCTACAAAGAACTTCTCAAACTCAATATGCGAGAAACAAATAAACAAATCAAAAAATGGGCAGAAGATATGAACAGACACTTTTCCAATGAAGACATACAAATGGCTAACAGACACATGAAAAAATGTTCAAAATCATTAGCCAGCAGGGAAATTCAAATCAAAACCACACTAAGATACCACCTTACGCCAGTTAGAATGGCAAAAATTGACAAGGCAAGAAACTACAATTGCTGGAGAGGATGTGGAGAAAGGGGATCCCTCCTACATTGTTGGTGGGAATGCAAGTTGGTACAGCCACTCTGGAAAACAGTGTGGAGGTCCCTTAAAAAGTTAAAAATTGAGGGGCGCCTGGGTGGCTCAGTCATTAAGCTTCTGCCTTTGGCTCAGGGTCCTGGGATCAAGCCCCACATCAGGCTCCTCTGCTGGGAGCCTGCTTCTTCCTCTCCCGCTGCCCCTGCTTCTGTTCCCTCTCTCACTGGCTGTCTCTCTCTCTGTCAAATAAATAAATAAAATCTTAAAAAAAAAAAGAAAAAAAAGTTAAAAATTGAGCCACCCTATGATCCAGCAATTGCACTACTGGGTATTTACCCCAAAGATACAGATGTAGTGAAGAGAAGGGCCATATGCACCCCAATGTTCATAGCAGCATTGTCCACAATAGCTAAATTGTGGATGGAGCCGAGATGCCCTTCAATAGACAAATGGATAAAGAAGATGTGGTCCATATATACAATGGAATATTACTCAGCCATCAGAAAGAACGATTACACAGCATTTGCAGTGGCATGGAAGGGACTGGAGGAGATTATGCGAAGTGAAATATGTCAAGCAGAGAAAGATAATTATCATATGGTTTCACTCATTTGTGGAACATAAGAAATAGGAAGATCAGTAGGAGAAGGAAGGGAAGAATGAAGGGGGCGTAAACAGAAGGGGGAATGAACCATGAGAGACTGTGGACTCTGGGAAACAAACTGAGGGCTTCAGAGGGGAGGGGGGTGGGGGACTGGGATAGGCTGGTGATGGGTATTAAGGAGGGCACATATTGCATGGAGCACTGGGTGTTATACGCAAATAATGAATCATGGAACATTGCATCAAAAACTGGGGATGTACTGTATGGTGACTAATATAACAAAATAAAAATTATAAAAAAAAAAAAAAGAGCGAAGAGGAAAAACAAATGGAAAAAAAATGGACCAAACTCTAGTGATGGTAAAACTTTTCATCAAGATCAATACTCTGATTACCCCTGTATCCTAGATAACAAAAGCCAAGAGCAGCTCCATTATCCAGTATGCTTTTCTAAAACAAGGTGAGAAAAAATTTTTATCAGTAAAATGATGGAATATTTTAGACCAATAATAATTTACAAAATCCTAAAGCAAAATATACACAACATCAGCTAACAGATAAAGGAGTCCAGGACAAAAACTTTAAATGGAAAAAAGAAGACTATTTATAAATTAAGGAAATTACAACTACCCAGAAAACGAAGTACAGGTCTTTTGGAAAGACTACTTAACTAGATCAAACTTTTATTATCTATTTTAAAAAGAGATTGAAAAAAAATCTGCAAAGTTATGAATAAAAAAGTATATGTATCTAATGAAACAAAAGGAATTTTTAATAAATAGTCTAATATGTAGAACTCTGACAATAAATTTTATTTCCTTTGAAATCTTGAAAGAAGTGTCCAATTGTCTCGAATAATTTTATGACTTCAACTGGCTTATGAAAAACTAAAGTATGTGGGTTGACCATGGATAGGACAGAAATGGAATTTTAAAAAATATATCTGAAGGGGCGCCTGGGTGGCTCAGCCATTAAGCGTCCACCTTCGGCTCAAAGCGTGATCCCAGGTCCGTGGGATCGAGCCCCGCATCGGGCTCCATGCTCCGCTGGAAGCCTGCTTCCTCCTCTCCCACTTCCCCTGCTTGCGTTCCCTCTCTCACTGGCTGTCTCTCTCTCTGCCAAATAAATAAATAAATAAAATCTTTAAAAAAAAAAATATATATATCTACATATATACATATATATATGTAGATATATATATATGAAAAGTGCTGTAGTCCCAACTAATACCTCTAAGTCCACTTCTACTTTGTACTTCCAAGAAGATTGAACATACATAAAAAAAAAATGTCAGTTTATAAGAAAAAAAGATGAAAAGTTTTCCATTTCATTTAACAAAATTTGCATATTTCTAGAACCTATCTTTTAATAAGGTGAGTGGGAAGCAGAGCTAGAGCGAGAGAGAGACTTATTTAAGAATACAGACCCCAAAATTCTAAATACTATAAAAACTGCTTTAGCACTATTAAAAGGCCAATGATATAATATGACCATTACCAAAATATAGAAAAAGAAAAAGAAGAAAGGAAGAAAGGAAGGAAAGGGGAGGAAATAATCATTAAAAAAATGTCTGCCTTCCTTAGTAATTAGAAAATGAAGATTAAAGGTTTTTTTGCTATCATGGCCATGATCATAATCATCATCATTAGTGCCACTGAGTATGTGGGGAAATAAATACCCATTTATGACCAAAAATTCTGATAAATTTTCCAAAATTTTGTGAATGTTCTCCTGGCTAATTCTAATCAAGAACTTTATTCATGGGAAACCATCAAAGATGGTCACAAAGACATATGCAAGGGTGTTCATTATATTTTTATTTACGATGGCAAAAATTGGAAACTATTTAATATCCAATGATTAAAATTTGCTTAAATATATGTTAGTATATTGATAATGTGGAATTTCGAGATCCTGCCTAAGGATTTGGTAAAATGATCTTTGTATACCATGAAAAGAAATAACAGTATATAGTAAGATACTAAAGTTTTTAAATATATACATTTGAAAATATTGTGCTGGGAGAGCTCACCCAATATTGAGAGAGAGGAACAAAGTTGGAGGACTGATGCTGCCTGATTTCAAGACTTACTATAAGCCTACTGTAATCAAGACAGTGTGATATTGGCAAAAGACTGAACAAATAGATCAATGGAGCACAATAGAGAGCCCAGAAATAGAACCACAGAAATATACTCAACCTATCTGACAAAGGAGCATAGGTCATATAACAGGACAAAGAATGGTCTGCAAATGGTAGCAAAACAACTGTATTCCACCTATAGAAGAATGAGTCTAGACACAGAACTTACACTCTTCACAAAAGTTGACTTAAAAAGTGTCGAGGAAGGGATGTGATAGCCATTCTGTAAGGCACATAGAGAAGTGTTTAAAGACACATGGAATAAAGTTGGCTATAAAAGTGCAAGAAATTAAATAATTTAAAATGGAGCACAAAACTAACCGTAAAATGTAAAAGTACAAAACTCCTAGAATATAACATAGGAGATGACTGACCTTGGGTATGTGGAGATTTTTCAGGTGCAACACCAAAGAAAGAATCCATATAAGAAATAATTAATAAGCTGGACTTCGTTAAAATTAAAAACTTCCACTATGGCAAAGACAAGGTTAGAACGATAAGAAAAGTCACAGACTAGGAAGAAATACTTGCCGGAAACACATCTGATAGAGGGCTATTATCCAAAATTTGCAAAGAGCTCTTTAAATAAGAAAACCCAATTTAAAAATTGGCCAACAATCTCAACAGACACCTCACAAAAGAAGATGTACAGATGGAAAATGATCATATGAGATGTTCCGCGTCATATCTTATTAGGGAAATGCAGATTAAAACAACGAGATACCACCACACATCTATTAGAATAGCCAAAATCTGGAACGCTGACACCACCAAACGCCGGTGAGGATGTGGAGCAATAGGAACTCTTATTCATTGCTGGTGGGAATGCAAATGGTACAGCCATTCTATAAAACGGTTCGGTCGTTTTCATAAAACTAAGCATACTCTCACCATATGATCCAGCGAATCGCACTCCTTGGTATTTACCCAAGAAGTTGAAACTTATGTCCACACAAAACCTACACACAGATGTTTATAGCAGCTTTATTCACAATTGCCAGAACTTAGTGGCAACGAAAATGTTCTTCAGGAGGTAAATGGATAAAAGAACAATCCAGACAATGGAATATTATTTAGTACTAAAAAGAAATTAGGTATCAAGGATGAAGAGATGCAAAGTAACCTTAGATGCATATTACTAAGTGAACAAGCCGGTCTGTAAAGGCTACGTACCATATGATTCCAACTATATGGCATTCAGGACAAAGTGCAATTTTGTAGATGTAAAAAGATCAGTGTTGTCAAGTGGTGGGAGGAGAAAGGATGTTTTAGGTCAGTGAAAATACTCTGTATGATACCATAATGAGGGATGCATGTCATTCATTAAGCAGTTATCCAAACCCATAGAATGTAGAACACCAGGAATGAACCCCAATGTAAATTTTGATGTATCAAGATAGGTTCATCAATTTTAACAAATGTAGCACTTGGTTGTGCAATGTGGATGTTGGGGGAGGCTATTCATGAGTAAGAGCAGGACATGTAAGTGAAATCTCTCTACCTTTCTCTGAATTTTGCTATGAATCTAAAACTGCTCTAAAAAAGAGTTTTAAAAATATTGTGAATACATTCCTGTGTATGTACATTAGGTAAAGTAGATAGATGGTTAGGTAGATAAATTTGCATTTTGGAATTTATCTATGATAAATAAATAATAGTCTATTGTAGTAACAGTATTTATAAATTTGGGCATTTAAAGCTTTTTGCCTTTCTTTACACAGCTTTGTATTTTTTCCAATTTGTACAAAGATCAACTCATGATTAGGGAAAAAAAAATGACACGTTTAGGTCAAAATAAATACTATGTAAAATATGTTTGAGACTATCTGAGTTTTGGAACTCTTCCTAGGGATCTAGAAATATCCAATTACGGACACTATTTTAAGAAAAAAATGTGATTCCATTATTTTGTAGCTGTCTGAATTGTGCTTCTTACTTCTTACCAATTCGTTTCAAGTCACATGCCCCCATAATTCAGAGGAGGCTGATCAAAGGACTTGCTCTGTGGTCAACAACACTTTGGAGTGAGGTTCTGTATGCTTTATTTTCAAAGAAGTCAGCATCCTTCCTTAACTGATTGTATCTGGTAAGCTCAAAATTTACTGTTGCTATTTTAACTGTTCCGAGAAAACCATTAGAAGGTTTTAGCTAGAGTGTGTCTATGAATATTCATAGAGAGTCAGCTTCTGTATTAGAAACCACACCCACATCTCTGCAGTATCTGCAGCATGAATAAGGGCTCTCACAGAGCAACATGAAAACTTGACACCAAGCTGCCTACAGAATGCACAGAAGGTCTGCTTTGCTGTTCTGACTTTTATATTTTATAGAAAAGCCTTTCTGCTTTATCTTTTTATATATGGAAATGTTTTTAAGCTTCTTTTATCTGTTTTGCATGATTTGCCTAATCGCAAAACTTTCATAAAATTAAAATTGTCATTTTCTAAAATCAGAGATTGATATGTAGCTTTAAAAAGAGTACATATACTATTCTTGTATTATTTTGGGATGTACAATGAAGCAACATTTTGCATATATACATAGTAATGAATGTAGAAACGCTGTTAAGTATATAGACAAATATAATGGTTCAAGCTAAGCATCTCAATAAGACTATCATTTTGAATTTGAATTTGATATGTGAAAATAGGGGCATATATAAATGAGTTGCTATATGGGTAAATATTAGCAACTTGCCTAAGATCACATAGCCAGCTAGCTAAATCTATTAAAATACATTTCATTCATATGCATAATTTATGTAAGTCTATACTGTATGACACAAAGGTCTCCTGGAAACTTCCTGTCTCTGTGGGAAGCAGGGAGCCCTTCACACAATTTTTGGTTTTCAGTTCTTATGGTCTAGTCTCCCATGGCCTCCTCTATCTTGTACATTGTCTTTTAATTGCACTAAGCAGGCAAAGTGGAAATCAATAGCTCTTTGAGAACTTACACCCCCTCTCCCCCAGCCCCCCCGCCCCCATGGCCGCGGAAGCACAGGTATAAAGACATCAGTGAACTGTGGACTTACGAAGTTTTCATTTGCGAACAGGGATTTAAAGCTGAGCATAGAAGTTCAAATCTCTTTATGGTGCGTTTCTCTGCTAATGTTCCTGCCAGGGTGTCTCTGATCTCATTAAGCATTTAGCCTTTCTTTTTTGTTCTCTTTCTCCCTATTTTTCTGTAAAGAATTCCAGTTCTTCTCCTTTCAATTTGCCGAGTAATTCAGCAAATTTACATATCCCAGATTTGCTTGTCCAAACCTATCAATGCATTCTCAACATAAGGCTTTTCTCATTAACAAGACACACATAAGAATAGTTGGGATTATATAATATAAACCTTGGTTGGTTTTTTTTCTTATTGGACACATAATGTTTTTTCTTCGACATTAGTGCATCCAGGGTTACATTTTTTATTGCCTCCTCACAGCGCTCTTCCTATATACCCTTTCCTTCTCCAGGGTTTCAAACGCCCATTCCTGCTATAGCGATCTGCAAATTCCTGTCTCAATTTCTCCCTCCTCCTGTGCTGCAGACCCACACACAGATCTGCACACTGGACGTCTAGATATGAAAGTCCCTCAAGCACCTGGAGTCCAACACAGTCAAAGCAAATCTCACTATATCCCACAAAACTCCTGCTATTTCTTTTTGCGCTCCTTGTATTTGTTAATACCGTTGCTATCTTCACAAACACCAGAGCCAGAAATCTAGGAGCCATTATTGAATCCTACCTTTTCCTTGTAATTAACATTGCATTCCTAATGGAACTCTGTCTCCTCTAAAAGCTATCGTTTCCTTTCCAGACCCATTAGACCACCGTGGGATCTTCATCATTTTTTTTCCTCCTCAACTGTGGAAACAACCAAATTAATTGACTTGCATTTGGTCTGTTCCGATTCCAATCCATACTCTTCTACCCGTGCCAGAGAGATTTTTCTAAACTACAAATCTGACTCTCATTCCTCCCCCTCGCTCAAAGGTCAAGCCCAAGTACATGGAGTATTAAATATTAAAGCACAATGCCCTTCACAATCTGGCTCTAGGTGACTACTGGTCTCGTGTATTTCCGTTTCCCTCCAGGCTGCTGGGGCTGGGTCCAGGCTGTGCGATGTTTCTCAGGGAGCCATCACATTTGATGTTTTGTTTCTGTACCCGCGCAAGTGTTGCTTTTGCATTGAAAGACCTTCCTTGATTTTTTTTTTTTTAAACTGGTAAATGCTTTCTCTTCCTTCAAAACCAAACCAAAAAAAATCTTCCTTCTGAGAAGCCCTACTTACTCCTGCTCTTTTCTCTCTTGCTTAGCATGAATTCCACCTCTACTCTTGTGTTCCATAGCACGTTTGTCATCACTTTATGACAGCATTTGTTGTTTTACATTTTATTTTTATTTTTTTTTAAATTTTATTTATTTATTTGACACAGAGGGAGACAGCCAGCGAGAGGGGAACACAAGCAGGGGGAGTGAGAGAGGAAGAAGCAGGCTCCCAGAGGAGGAGCCTGATGTGGGGCTCCATCCCAAGACCCTGGGATCATGACCTGAGCCAAAGGCAGACGCTTAAAGGCTGAGCCACCCAGGCGCCCCTTACATTTTAATTATTAACTTAACACCTTGGTCTCCCATTAGAGTGGTAACTCCCAAGTCAGGCTGGAATCATATTCAAATTGATTTCCTCCATATTTAGCACAGTGCCTACAGCAAGGTCAGTGGGTATGTATTGTCGAATTAAATAATGGGTGATTCTTACTGAACTATTGATATGTGTACACAAAGGGACTTCAGATGGGTTCTTAAGGTGACCTTTTATATGACAAAACTGTCTCCTTGACCAAACTTTAGCCAGGCTCCTCTGAAGGTTCCCCCCCCTTTTTTTCCCACTAGAACTTGTCCTTGGGCCTTGTCCTTGGCCGGCCTACTTCAGTTTTAGCAAGGATCTTGCTAGGTCAGTTTAGCAATAATCTCCCTAGCCTTGATATTTTATCACCCACAGTATCTGATCAAATTCCGTATCCACCTTTGATGTACAAGCCCTTGGCCTGTCTTCAACGGGAATCCTGTTAAGTCAGTATAGCAACGGTCTCGCTCCCCTTTATGTCTCCTTTTAGTACTTTGTCAACCCTGACCGGCTCACTCTGCTCCTGGGCTGTAAGTGCCTAGTTGTCTTTTCTGTATTCAGAACTGAGCGTGATCTCTCTCCCCTATTGCCATAGTCTGGACACCTTTTGCAGCAGTCCTGAATAAAGTCTTCTTTCTCTTTGACATATGCCATGTTGACCCCGAGGATGCTACTACTCTCTACACATAAATGAGGATCTCTGTGAGGTATGCTGATCCTTCCAGACCACTTTTTTTCTACATAACTGAGTTTAATTAAATATGTTCTTCTCAGCCTACATGATGCTTAACTTATGTTCAGAGAGTAACTTACTCATATGTCAGAATTTGTCCATATTTAGAATAATGGATACATTTTTAATTATCTCATTAGCACATATATGTGTTCATAATTAAACATGTGAAGGACTGGTTTTATAAAGAATTCAGAAGAATATGTCTAAATGATTATTGACCACTGGGATTCTCTAAATGAGACACAAATGCTAAAGAAAAAAAATCACCCATGTCCAAGTAATTGTAAGCATTCATTGTATGCTGCTTTCTCTTATTTCCCTAAACAACATAATATTCTTAAGCAACTGTATACTTATTTTAATGATTTTGACACTGATTGAATGCCAGTAGTCTCTTCTGGGGACATATAAATTACAATATTTTTAGAATCAATCTTAACATTTCATAATTATACTTTGGCTTTCTTTAAATATTAAAATACTTCATGCCCATCTCAGATCAGATATTAAAACAGCACCTTTCATAGATACTTGGTTAAATATTTTTTTAACACGTATGGCTAGATGCTGAGGATACAGGAGACAAATTCAGACCAGGTTTTTGTCCTCATGGAGTTTATTATATAGTGCAAGAGAATGACAGACAATAAGTAAGAAAATACAGAGTCCACCGGATAATGATAAGAAACATGGAGAAAAATAGAGCAATTAAAAGAGAGAGGGTTTGTTCAGAAGATGCTATTTTATATGGAGGAGTCTAAGACAACTCCTCAAAAGGTAATCATAAGGGAAAAATCTCGAGAAAGACAAACACACTAAGAGAGAGAGAGAGACAGAGACAGAGAGGAAGGGTTGGTTGGAGGGGAATCCCATATAGAAGAAACCCCCAGTGAAAAGGTGAGGTGGGAGGGCTGAATATACTCAAACAGCGGAAGCAGGCAATAGTAAAAGAAAAGGTAGGTAGATAGGTGGTGGTGGTTCTAGCTCATTGTAAAGCCTCTAGATTTTATTTCATTGAGATGGGACCACTGGAGGGTTTGGAGTGGAATGACAATCCTTCAGGTTGTGTGTGGACAATATACTGTATGAGGGCAAAGGTATGAGCAGGGAGAGTAGTCAAGAGTTTCTTGTTATTACTTGGGAGAAGATGACAGCAATTCCAACTGGAGTTGTAGCAAAAAGAAGCAGTAAAAGAGGGCTGAGGTGTTGACATATTTTGAAGGTTGGCCTACAGGGTTTGTTGATAGACTCATGACTGAGTGGAAAGAAAAAAAAGGAAACAAGGATGACTAGTGTTTTGTCTGAGCAACACAAAGAATGAGATTGCCATTAACTAAGATGGTAGCAGTGATGAGTTTAGAAGGTGGGAATTGGGTGGTAAGGACATCAAGAGCTCTGCCTTTCAATGTGCTACCTATAACTAGCACTATCTCCTAAGAAAGGAATGTGTTGCATTTTTTTCTTTCCAAGATAGCAAGGGACTGAAAGGTGTAGGTGTGCCTATGGAGAGGGTTGTATGCCTGAATGGTTCTACCTTGCAACATAAAATGGGGTGCTGTCATCAAAGCCTAGTGGGTTTGGAGAGGGAAATTACATCTCCTGATGTCATGATGACCTATATTTCACAAAGATAAGAACAATATTCTAATTAATTAGGCCTCATGGCAGTTTGGCTTAGATAGAACTGTGCCCAAAGAAAGCCTGCATCTTTCTGCCTAGCATTAAAGCACAGACTGCTTTCGTAGCCTCTGAGATCCTTCAACATATGGAAGTACACTTCTAGCCAAGGGGCTTTCTGTGCTTGCTTATAAAGGGTGCTAACATAGCCTCAAAATGAACTCGTCAATGTTGTCTTTCTTGAAATAATAGACAACTCTGGAGGTTGAGGTACACATTAACATCTCTCAGAACGTTGCACATACAGTATTTCATCAGATGCCCTTGCACGCAAAAATTCTACGAAATAGGTTGGACTACCACAATTATCACTGCTGGTTAAGAAATCCAAAAGTTAAAAAAAAAAAAAAAAAAAGAAACTAAATTCTAGAAGTAGTAAGTAGCAGCACAGAGTTGCAAAGGTGATTGCACAGGAGCCAGGATGAAGAACTATCTAAACTTCTAGTGCAGTATTCTTCACACAAGAGCACACAGACATAGCACTGAGCATTTAACTCTGTATTTATTAACCTCTTATGTAGGTTTTCTTTTGGAACCAGCAGCAACTCCTGCAGTCTACTTTATGTATGAGTGTTGTTGGGAAATAAGTCAGAGGAGGCTATTGGCAAGTTGAGGAGGGACCTGCTTTTATTGAGTGATCATAAAATATCTTACATAAGCAACTGGAGACTATCCAGTTCTTTCTGGTTGCAGAGAAACTTGTCCTCCAACTCCTGGAAACAGGAATTTTAGATTCAACCAATGAAGCTCAAGCAAATAGCATTACCTCATCAAAAGAGTATTTCATTGGCTCTTCACTTTCCAAGTAGCTTTAGAATAGTTTGCAATACTTTAACCCTTGTGTTTATAAATCTGACATAGTGCAGTGTTGGAGCTAACTCTTATACTAAAGACATTCTATGGGATATAAAATATGGTTAAATTAAAGAAGCAAATGCTGCTTATTTCCATTCAAAATGTATAACTATACTAACGGTTAATTTGATATAAAAAAAGAAATTGTAATTTTGTTTTTGCTGAATCATAATATCTCTATTTGCATGCTAGAAAAATATCAGTCTTTTAAAAAAAAGAGCAAAGAGAACCATAAACTGATGCTCTGCTGTATGAGCTGTGGCTTCTGAAATACCCAGTATTTTCCATGGACCTCCTCACCCATTCATCTTTGTCAAATTGGGAGTTAGTGTTGGATTTAAGTGCTGGAGGAGGGGGTCGAAACACAAGTATGTGGAAAAAAATGATGAGAGCAGCTAAGGAATTAGAACAGCGTTAAAGGAATTGAGGGATACAGGATTCATATAGTTTCTCACGAGCATATACTTGCTCTTCTTCTTACAGGAATACCTTTCCCATCACCTCTCTTCCTAATCTCATGGATCCTTTAGGCAGAAGTAAAATCTCATTTCTTCTATTTAAAGCAGTTCTAGTTGGTCTGACCCCTCACATTTGTTCTTCTGTCCTGTTCCATGACAGTTCTCTACTAGGACCTAGTATATTGTTATCTAATAATTATTTGTTTTCAATTAGATCGTAAATTCTATGAGGTGAAGATTTAGGAGTTTTAGTGTTCTACACCTCCCTCAGATCCTAGAACAATATATATCTGAAATTAGTTAATATGGTGATGATTTGAGTTAGAACTTGAGAGTAAGAATCCAAAAATAACCATTTGTCTTAATAGTTAACAGAATGAGGACATTTCACTCCAGAAAAGAAGACCTGCATCTCCTCCTCCCCCTCCTTCTTTTCTTCTTCTTCTTCTTCTTCTTCCTTCTTCCTTCTTCCTTCTTCCCCTCCTCCTCCTCCTCCTTCTTCTTCCTCTTCTTCTTCTTCTTCTTCTTCTTCTTCTTCTTCTTCTTCTTCTTCTCCTTTTTCCAGTTCACAGACCTATTTGCTCAGTCTTAAGGTTGCCGAAGGTGTAATGAGCTTAGAAAAGATCCAGATTTGACACCCAGCTCTGTCACTTTCTGTATTGTAATTTGGGAAAAGCTATTTAAATACCATGAGCTTCAGCTTCCTTATCTGTAAAACTGGGAGAAATGGAGCCTAGTTCACAAAATAGTTGTAGGGATTAAAGGAAGGTGCATAGATCCACCCACTTTGTCATCTTCTTTACCATCTCTCCTTTACTCTGGGTGAGATTTATTCATTCTGGATGGTGAGAAAGAAAATTTTGTACTTAACAGGAGCTTTCTGGGATCACTTCCTACTTTACTCATTCCTGATTAGCTATGAGATTCTAAAGCTCTTAACTTGAGGCTTAACTTCCTTCTAAGTCTCTAGCCAATCCCCATTAAGACAGAAAGAAGTACATTGGTGGTATCTGACTTGTGAATTAATGGATTTTGAATGACATTTGTTGTCACTGATCTGCTTTACCTCTGATGAACCTTGAGCATCTGAATGTCATGGGGGTACAGCCTTCAGCTTTACTTCTGAAGTGTAGACCTTTTTGTTCCAAATAGCTGTGTCTTGTTTTCCTACTCAACTTCTCAGCTTCATGATGAGATGAGGGTCTTGACCTCAGGTGTAGTTCACTTTATTAGGACCTAGACATTGTTGTTGACACCTGCCTTTCCTTTAGACTGAACTGTGCTATCTTCTCAGACTATGGGAACTATGCCATAAGTCACAGGTTTGATCTAGATTCTGTGTTACCACTAATCAGAACTGTTTGTCATGATCTTCTTGGGCATTACATTGGATTTCTGGGCAACCAGTAGGCAAATACATTCTACAAGATCAGTTAATTCTTTCACTTTTTATTTTTCCATCCATTCTTCCAATCATTTTCTGAGCATATTAACTCTATTTCACCCTTGCCTAGGCACTAAGATGCAGAGTTAAACATACTAGAGTTAGTTCCACTGGTTTTCATCTGACCGTGTCTCAGCTTTGCTGCATACTGCACTTATCCCAACATGACTCATAGCAGAGCCTGAATTATCCTTAAATGCTACCTTATACTGTTTATAGGAAATGATGTTCAAATGGGAAATGAAGTAAATGTCATTAACAGATCTGATGCATATTGAATAATTTGGAAATTTCCCGAAATATAACTCACCCCTAAGCAACAGTGAATGGTCTTTTCTAAGTAGAACCACTTACATTAAAAACAAAGAGATAAACAAAAGTAATAGGCTAGAAGAGACAAACCTTTAGAAATATAGTTAAGTAGCATACTGCACTTGCCTAGTGAAAGGCAGACCAGGGACGAAAGCAAATTTAATGCAGGACTCTATCTTCTCTACACAACTGTTCTAGCTTTAATAGATGGCTGATTTGTTATAGTCTTAATAAAGTTAATGGAAATGATCAAAATCTTTCCAAGTATTTTTTGCTTTTATTTTCAAAATCAATACCCTGCTTTCCATCAAATTCAATAAAGAATGAAGCCAATATGTAGACTTTCCAGAGACTGCCAGGGGTGTCTATTGAAAGTGACCTAATGTAAGGACAAATACCCTAGAGTCTTGGTGACTCTCCAGTGCTTGACCCACTGGCAACCAGACTATGTTCCCTGAGCCAGCTCTAATAAGAACTAGGGCCATAAATGGCAGTTGCTCCCCTCTGGTTCGACTTGAGATTAAGTCATTTGCTCCAGCCCACATTTCAGTGGTCCCATGGAATCTCTTTTTCTGCCAGGTAGACCGTGGATCTTGTAAGAGGAAGTGAGTCCACACCACAGCCAAATTTCAGTCTGGCCCATAGGACCCCAACTTGATTTCCATTTTAGAGATTTCTCTGCCTGATTCATTAGCTCCCTCCACAAGTGTTTTCTTCTTTTTTCTTATATCCTACCTAGCCGCCATGATTAGGATCCCATTTCTGTGTAGGTTGTTCACTCATTTATTTTTGCAACAAATATTTATTGAACAAATACAATGTGCCAGCTAGGTACCAGATCAGAGCAGGAACAAAATGAGATCCCCCTTCCTTCATGGAGTTTACAGTCTATTGAGGTGACAGATCTTTAACAAGACATTACTACAAGTATAACTAGTGTTACAAGAAGGATAACTCCAATCTCCTGTGGGGATTCAACCTTGAATTCTGTTCAAAGAGGAAATTTCCTAGAATCGTAATTGTGCAATCAGGATTTCCTTCCTCTTTGATTTCCCCACACTTTGCCATCCTTTCTTTAGTCTATTCCTCAGCACGACCACTCTGAAACTCATCATTGAGGCCCGTTTCCCTATTTCACTGCACTTGGAGCTGCTTGGCCATGTCTTCGGCTGACCTCTGTAGCAAGGTCAGTTACTTCCAGCAGGGCTCTGACGTGTGTGCCTCAAGCTACCACTGTGCTTTATTCTTCTTCAGTCCATGTGGCAAAAGTCCTAGGATTCTGCACCTATCAGTCTATTAGGCTACAAAGATCTCTGCAAATATATTTTCATGCAAACTTTGACTTGGAACGGACTTTCCCTGTGGCTAAACCATGTGGGTGCCTTCTTAAGATGCAATGCAATGTTTCTTTAAGGAACCGGATTCACCTGAAGTCCCCTGGTCTATGACAACCTTCCTGAATGAGGTATGCATTATTTTCTCATGCACAAAATGAGAATAGTGAGTGTTGATTTGAAGTATGTGTTGATAAGAGATAACGCGTAGGAAAATGCTTCTGACTGCAATGCATCATACACTTGTGTCAAATATTTTTACAATTACTCGCTAAGAGATACCCTATTGAGATGAAAGAAGTATTATGACCATCAAGATTGGCGTGCTTATGTCCAAGAGAGTAAAATTTGTTCTTCCTTGACTGTTGATTTTCTCTCCTATGAAATGAAGGGATTGAGTTGGGTGCCTTTCAAGAATTAACATGGATGATACTATTGGGTTTTGTGGATGCTTGTATTTCAGTAAGATCAAATAATAGACAAATCTACCATCAATAAATATTTATTACACAAAGAGCAAGTATAAGGAAGCACATCGAGTGCTTGGGACATCCAGTGATTTCACATCTCATCATGACCAGTAAGGGACTTTCCTAATTTGGAAGAGAAGCAGCATATATAGAAAGGTATAACTGTCAGCACACAGTTCAGTATTAAATAAGTGATACTAGAAAGGGAGATACAGGCCTCCAGTTAGGGAAAGAGTAAGTCACAGGACTAAAAGGCAAGCATAAGGAATATAGTCAACAATATTGTAATAGTGATGTAATGGGACAGATGGTAGCTACCCTTGTGGTGAGCACAGCATAAGGCATAAACTTGTCAAATCACTAAGCTGTATATCTGAAACTAATGCAACATTGCGTGTCAACTATACTCAAATTAAAAAAAAAAGTTATACAAGAAGTGAAGAATGGGAACAAAGTTTTACCGAGAGTCAATGCTTTTATGTCACTTCATCCTCTTAATAAATGTGTAGGATTTATTTTGGTATCTCTGTTTTGCAAATGAAAGGTAAGACCCGGAAATGACTTCCATAATTTAAGCAAACTAAGACAGCTGATAACAGACCACACTCATGTCAATTTTATAACAGATATATAGAATTTTTCCACTAAGTTACAGATTTTGGTAGTTCACAAACTATGAGTTCCTTAAGACATAATCTACTACCCAGATGGGGAAGATTTGAGAGTGGAAAGTGGTACTGTTAATAATGACTCTGAAACAACAGACATAACACATCAATGACCTGGGCAAACCTGGGTGTGTGATCACCCTACTTGCCATGTTTTATTTAAACAGGCACTAGAAGAGAAAAGGCTGTAGGAATAAGTTAGAGCGGGATGGAAGACCAGTGTTTCACTCAACAGCTTGGTGCAAGAGTCCTCTCTCTGCTCTCCCACCACCAGCAGCTCTGTTCTCAGACCTCCAGTCTTGCATCTCATACTCTTTAGCTTCCTGGTCTTGGTAGCTTCCAATGTTGCTTCTTGCACAGACCCAGAAGTTCTTTGAAACTTGCAGTGAGTTAATACTGTGGTAATGAACTTGGGAATCACAGGATGGGTCCCCAAATGAACCTGTGAGTTTTCAGAGTTACCACTGTATCTTACTTCTAGATAGTTGCCTTATACTCGTTACATCAAACTCAGGGGTGTTCCGAAGTCACCAACCGGCCTTGGTTTGAATGTTCCCTTCCCCTCTCAAGTGTGATATTTGGCAAGTCCCTTAAATTATCTGTGCCTGAGTTCTCTCATCAGTAAAAAGGGGATGATTGTAGTACCCATGGGATAGAACATTGCTTCTGAAAGCATTAGCTACTCTTGGTATTAGTATCAGATAATTAGAATTATTATTTCTTTCTACCAAGTACAGGATGGGATAAATAGCTCAATAAGCATGATTTCTGAGCACTTGACAAAGAGCGTTATTGGTAGCAGAGTAGTAGAGTTGAGGTTACAAATCTTGGGTTCAGGTCCTGGCTTTTCCATGGAATGCTTTTGGGAAGTCATGTTACCTCTCTGAGTCTCAGTTCCTCAACTGCATAAAAACTGGAGCAATGCTGACCTTCACACAGTGATGGCCATCTCACAGGGGCATTATAAACATCAAAATCAAGCATTTTTAAAAAAGATTTTATTTATTTACTTGACAGAGAAAGACACAGTGAGAGAGGGAACACAAGCAGGGGGAATGCATGAGGGAGAAGCAGGCTTCCCACTGAGCGTGGAGACCAATGTGGGGCTCAATCCCAGGACCCTGGGATCATGACCTGAGCCGAAGGCAGACAATTAATGACTAAGCCACCCAGGCGCCCCAAAATCAAGCATTTTACATTCTGAAAAGTACTACATTTAAACAAATGATTATAAGTTGTAATTCTAACATGTTTTATTACAAATGATTTAATAATTACTCTCAGTAAAATGTATATGGCACTTGGCAACACTGAAATATTTATAAGTCCAACAATACTCACAGCTCATGTATCACCTGTGATTTAACAGGTGAATTATTCATAAGATTGGATTAAGATCTTAAAAAGACCAATAACTATCAGTTTTTAGTGAGGTAAACTGTATCTGAAATTTGCTTATGAGACAAAAGAGTTGTCAGGAGAGCAATCGGATACAATCTGCTCATCATATCAGGCCTTCTTAAATACGTGCTCCATATTCCAGAATTGAAATATATCAGACCTTAAGAAATACAGGCATGAAAGCATTACCAGGATTAGGGCTAGCTCTGCTTGGAAAAGGTTTGTGGTGCATTGCAGAGAAATACAATGTTGAATTCAGTTATAGAAGTAAGCTTCGGTTCCCATTTGCAACTTCCGTCAAGCCGCCAAAGAAATCAAGAGAAACAGAGTTCAGCAGTTGGTCAGAAAGAGCTCCCGGGGCAATTTTTTCAGGGAGAAGTGACAGATCAGGTGAGAGAGAAAGGCCTCTATGCTACTTTAAGTTACTATAAAAATCAGATTAAATGCAGAAGTTCCCAAGTGAAAAACCTGATAAAGCAAACAATCAAAAAAATGTTATTTTGTGTAAAATCAGTATTGTAAAAGGACATACTGAGATTAATATTCACTGCCCTTGAAAGACGTGTGAGCATTTCAATCATCATTCCCAGGGCTTGTGTGGGCTCTGCTTCCTTGATGCCATAGTGGCATTATCCTGCTCATTATTCCCAGCAGGCAGGACAGTACCATTTCCAGTTGGAGAAATGGATTGAGTTAGCTGCCCCAAGCTCACCACTGGCCATTTTCAGGCTTGTTCTTTCTTGCTGGCAAACCCACCATCATTCAAGTATGTCAAGCAGAGAAATTTTATAAAATGCTTTTAAACTTAAGTGGTTGAAAGAGCTCATGGTTGCCTAGCAACAGAGCTTCCTGACGTCCCGATGTGACACACTGAAGAGGTCTCTAGAGAAGAGAGGAAACCTTCCTTCTAGCTGTATCTTTCTCACCATATTCAGTGGGAAAAGCATGTCAGCACTGGGGAGTGTTCACCCATAAAATGATGAGCTTGAACTAGAAGATAAGCAGAACTCCATTCTCCATTTTATCTGTGATCAGATGAACCATCAAGCTATTATTGTCTTAGCCTCTAAGACATGACACTTGGGTTTAGAACCTGCAAATTACAGCATCTTTGGTTATTCTTAATCAAATTCCTTAGTCACTGGCCACTATGTAAGATACCACACTGTCAATATATGGTTCTTTTGCATGATTTTCTTACAGAACAAATATTTCCGGAGCAAGCATAGCATGTCAGGACTATCCTTATGCTAAAGGAGTAAACATGAGTAAATCACCATCTCCATTTTCCAGGAGACTGTTGTCCTGCAGAGGGTGGACAAATCGTGTGTAAATATCTTTAAAACATGGAGACATTCATGAAACTTGAAGTGGTGTTAGACTCTTTTGTTTGGTTCCCAAAGCTCCCTCAAAACCTGGAAGGGTTCTTATTTTAAGATGAGGTTTATATTGCCATGAGTCTTAGAAAGTCTTATGCCTCTCTCATATTTTGACAAAAGAAAAAATCGAGGGTCAAATTAAATGACTTGCCCCAAATCACTCAGAGGTAAGGGGCAAAGGTGGGATTTAAAGTCATTCTTTGGGGGCACCGGGGTGGCTCAGTAGTTTAAGCCATCTGCCTTCAGCTCAGGTCATGATCCCGGGGTTTTGGGATTGAGCTCAGTGGAGAGCCTGCTTCTCCCTCTCCCTCTGCTTGCCCCTCCCCCTGCTTGTACCCTCTCTCTCTCTCTGTGTCAAATAAATCAATAAATCCAATCTTTAAAAAGTAAACTCATTCTTTGATTACACATTTAATATTTTGATGTAAATTAGGCCCTTGATATAAGGTGAAAATTGATAGATGCATGCAAGAGATATAAAAGTAAAGTGATGGTCTTTGAAAGGAGGGAAGAGTTCCATCAGGAAAAAATAGAAAAAAAATTGTCGAAGAAGTGGTATTTGATTTATACAATATAGGACACATAGACTTAGGTCTCTGAAAATGGTAGGAAAGAAATTTTTGGCCGAAGGAATATTATGAGCAAAGGAAGCAAAATATGCATATGGAGACCATACGGTTCACGGACTTTGATTTCATTCAGCAGGCAATTAAGAGATAGCTTTTTTTAAAATTATATTTTGTTAGTCACCATACAGTACTTTATTAGTTTTTCATGTAGAGTTTCATGATTCGTTATTTGCGTATAACACCCAGTGCTCAATGCAACACGTGCCAAGCAAAAGAGTGGCACCATTATATTTATGGTCTTGAAGATTTACAATAGGTATAAAATGCCTATGTAAAGACCAATGAGGGGGCTGCTGCAATTGTCCAGGAGAAGGCATGAGGGTGTCAAGCAGAATGAGAATGGTCAGGGCTGGGAGAAAGAATGGACTCAAGTGATTGTAGAGGCACAGAGAATGGTATTGTGGGATGAGGTGAGAAAATGCTCAAGTGATTGCATTGGAGGAGTCTGGTTGACAGGAGGGTAGCAATGTTGGGGCTGCAGCTATAGATTCTGGCATCATCTTCCCATGGGAAAATATTACTAGAATGAAGGTGGGTAAGTGGGCCAGGGAAAAATCGTGTAGTATTTATAAATCTGTAGTCTCCACATTAAGTAGCAGGGACCTCAATTGTAGGCACAATGTTTTTATGCTTTAATAATACTTAATTACAATATAGTATACATTCAGAAAAGTGAAAACGTCTTTTCAGAGAGCAATTGTAAGAGAACATGATCCACATCCCAAAAGGCACCCACATGTGCCCTTGGTCCTCCTCTTCTCCCCAGAGATAACCACTCCTCCTTCTTAGTTTTCCCTGGTTTTGCCCTTTACATAAAGACACCATTTAGTGTATGTTCTCTTATGTTTGGCTTCTTTTACTCAGAATTATGCCGGAAAATTCATCTATAATATTGCATGCAGCGGTAATTGATAATTTTTCATTCCTGCGTGGTATTCTATTATATAGATATACCACAATTTATTTATACAGTTTTTTGTTTAATGACTTGCAATTAAAAAGACACTCTTGTGCCTGTTATTCTCACACATTCTTGACATTCTTGTGCATCTCTTCATATGTGTGTATGCATGGGCAAAAACCTGGGAGCGTTATTTCTGTGTCTTCAAATAAGCACGCACACACACACACACACACACACACACACGGTTACATCTTTAGCACACTGCCAAAGAGTTTTGCAGAGCAATTACACCAATTTGCAGTCTCACCAGGAGTATATGTGAGAGCTCTGCTCTACCTCTTTGCCAGCATTTTATTTTATCAGCCTTTCAATATCAGTCATTCTGGAGAGTAAGTGGTATTTCCTTGTGGTTTCAGTCCATATTTCTTTGATGAAATGAAGTCGAACACTTTTGTGTGTGTTTGTTGTCCTTTGGTAATTTGGTTATCTCATTTTTGAATACCTGTTTAGCATTCTTGCCAAATACTCTATTGAGTTATCTGTTTTATACTTCTTCATAAACAGGAGTACTTTGTATATTTATGATGCAAACACTCATAAATTTTATATTTTGCAAGTATCTCCTCCTGTGCTGTGGCTTGCGTTTTGATGTACTTAATGATGTACTTAATGTACTTAATTTCTAGTTTTGACAACTAGAAATTGCTAATTTTGTTCCATTTATCTATCTTTTCCATTATCATTAATGGTTTTGTTAGTGTGTGTATGTCTAAGATATCTTTCTCTACCTCAATACTATAAAGAGATTTCTATACATTATTTTTTCTATTATTTCAAAATTAGGTCTACAAATCACCTGCAGTTGATTTCTGTATATCTTTTCCCAGATGGATATCAAAGGGCTCGGAAACGTGTGATGAAAGACTGCGATTGTCCCACTGCCCTAGCATGTGTCAACATATGTGCAACTCTGCTTGTGAACCCTTTTTTGTTTGTATTGCTCTTTTTCCCTATACCTCCATATTTATAGACTGTCTTAATTACTGTAGCTTCACAAAAAGCTTAATGTCTGCTAACACCATCTTAATTACTATAGATTTACAAAATTCTTAATATTGGGAAGTGTAAATTCTCTAATTCTGATCTTTAAGTTTATCTGGGCCATTTCCAGCTCTTTACATTTCCAGGTGCAAAGTAATTTTTAAAAATCAGCTTGCTATTTTACACACACACACACACATTCAAGCATTTTGTGTTGTATCAAATCCAGACCAGTTTAGAAAGAATGCAGATCTTTAAAAAATTGAGTCTTTAAGACCATAAATGTGATGTATCTCTTCATTTATCAGGTCTTTTATATTTCCGTCAAAAATGTTGTATGGTTTTCTGGGTAGAGGGTTTTATACATTTTTGTTTGATGTAGTCTTAATTATACAATTTTTGGTGGTTTGATAAATGGTATGTTTTCTTTTTTAACTTTCATTTCAGAGTAGTTATTGTAAGTATAATGAGATGCAATTTATATTTGCATATTGATGCAGTGTCTTGTGGCTTTATTAAAATAAATTTTTAACAATCTGTAGATTTTGTTGTTTATTCAACAATGAAAAGCCACATTATCAATGAAAATTACTGCCTCCTCTCCATCTTCATGCTTCTTTTCCTTTTACAAGCCTTAATGTACCAGCTAAGACATCTGATACAATGTTGAATAGAAGTAGCAGTTGGGTGGGTGCGTGTCTCATTTCTCATTGCAGAGGCATAGTTTCATATTTTTAACCATTAACTATAAATTTTGCTGTAGGTGTTTTTAGCTGCTTTACACCAGGTTAAGTAAGCATCCTTCTATTTACTAAGTTACTAAGAATTTTTGTCATAGATGGATGTTACATTTATCTAATGATGTTCTGTATATATCAAGATGGTTGTATAATTTTTCTTCTTTAGTCTGTTAGTATGGTGATTTATATTGATTAAATTTTAATGTAAAACCAACCTTTTCTTTCTGGAATAAACCCAAGTCGATTGTGATGTATTATCCTCTTTATTTTATTTGAACCTGTTTTGCTTTTGACCTTTTCAACCATATTCTTGATTGACCTGTAATTTTCCACTTGGAAATGTTCTTTTTCTGGTTTTGGCATCAGGGTCATTCTCATTTCACAAAATAAAATGGGGGAAAGTCTTCATCTTGCTACTTACTGGAAGAATTTGAGTAGAATTGAAACAGTTAATTACTTAAACGTGGTAGAATTCATTGGTTTGGCAGTTGGGCCTAGGGGTTACTTTGCGGGAACTTTTAAATTTTCATAAACTATGACTTTGATATTTTAAGACACATAAAATTATTCAAAATTTCCATTTCTTCTTGTATTGGACCATGTCTCCTTAATCTTTTATTCTTCCCCTGTTTTCCAATGCTTGGCATATTGTAGTTGCTCAAATAATTTTTGCTGAATGAGTAAATGAACAAATGAGTTAGAAGTGGATTGAGCAGATGAATACATGAGAAAATATCTCCTAGTAACCCAGATTGTATATGTGTATACCGACATCTACCTGTACCTACATATAGATGTGTGTGTGTGTAATTCTAATTTGTGTGTGTGTGTAAAAATTCTAATTTTTTAAAAAAAGATTTTATTAGTTTTTGTGACAGAGAGAGACAGCCAGCGAGAGAGGGAACACAGCAGGGGGAGTGGGAGAGGAAGAAGGAGGCTCATAGCGGAGGAGCCTGATGTGGGGCTCGATCCCATAATGTCGGGATCACGCCCAGTGCTGAAGGCAGACGCTTAACGACTGCGCCACCCAGCCACCCCTAAAAATTCTAATTTTTAAGGAAGCATGGTACAAGAGGCCCTGCTATGGGGTGTGATAAAGCATCTGTAGCTTCTTAGGGAGGGAGCTGCAGAGCAAGTAGACATAGGCTAGGTCAGAACTAACAAACCCAAATGCAGTCCTAATCTCAGAACATAAACAAACCTTAATGAGATTATCCGCAAGCAGCATTAAAATGAGATTATCCACAAGTAAAATTAATTATTTCTTGATCTGAGCTGTCATTTATACACAAAGGAGTCTGCTCTCATGGGTGGTGCAAATAAGGAGAACTTCTTGGTAATGGATATACACCTAATCAAACAAAATCAACGTCATGCTTGCAGGTGGTCTATTCAGTGTAAACAAAATAGAAACCAACAAACACAGTAGAGAAGACAGTTCCAGTCCCCAGATTAAATACCAATGATGCTTGAATTGTATGTCAGAGTCCTATCTAGTTCGGTTGGGCTTCACCCACAATTTCCAATGCCGTCAGGACCTGGAATGCCAATCAGGAAGTAGAGACAGAAGCCCACGCCAAGGTCTGGAAACTGATGGTTGAGGTTAGTGCAAAAGTGCCGCTCAGTTGCCAATTGAATGTGAATAACTACAGATAGAACCGTCCATGGACTTGGTGAAGTAAGACCAATTCTTGATCCTATCTGAGGGAGGCAGTCATTTTCCTTCTAGACTTCTTTGGTTTTGTCTAATTTGGTTCAGAGATGAGTCTTCACCTGATAGGTGAAGAGCTATAGCAAAGCCTGATGGCTAGGGCAGAAAATGGGCTCATAATCATGATATTGGAAAGTGTTGCAACCATATGTATTCAAGGAGGTTTAATTCTAAGTAAATTACCTGTTTCAAAGACAAAATTAGGAATTTTATTGCCTTATTCCTTTGGAAACAATTTCCTTTTCTCAGTGGAATGTGAAATTAAGACAGGTAAACCTCTAAGTTATACGTAAGATATGGAATCAGAAGTAGTGCTTCCCCAGCGGGACTCTAATGAGTGTGCATGAGGAAGAAGTGCGAGCAAATTAGTTGCAGTGGGTACGCACAGGGAGGAAGTACCAGCGAATTAATGGCATCAAAAACAGAGCTTATAATAAACATCTTATGATCAGGGTATTCTCAAAAAAGAATGCAAACTGCAATATGAATTCAAACAAGAGAATTAGGTAGCATACCTGCCCTCTAGTTCTCTTTCACAGTTATGAGAAGATGCCTTTCATTTTCAAATTTCTGAGTTAATGAATAAAGTCTTGTATCTTATGAAAGAGCTTCCTTAAAATGCTTTGATTTGTTTGTACTCTCGGACATGAGAGCAACCTGGGGGATCTGGGGATGTGTCACATATTTATTCCTGCTCTTTCATTATTAATCTTTGCCTTCAGTTTTCCCTGCTCTTCACTGGGCATTTCAGTATTCATAAATATATTTAATAGAATATTGTGGAAGAGAGTGAAAATAGGGAATCATACAGTTCAGGAGCTCTTTTTAACATTGTAGTATTTGCTGACATGTAGTAGTGTTTTCTATGGGCAGTCTTAATTGCTTTATTTATATTAACTCAATTATTAGAATAACCTTATGGGATGGGTACTATTATTACATTTACATTTGAGGAAAATGAGGCACAGACAGGCAATGACACTGGACCAGGTTAACATTTGTAAGTGGTGTAGTTAAGGTTCAAACACAGGCTTTCTAGCCCAGTCTATACATTTAACCACCATATATCCTGCCTCTTAATGATGTCTCAGTGCCACAGGCAATAAGTAGATCAAATTCTAATTTATTCAATAAACCTAACTTTACTATCTTCTATGACACTGAACTGTGCTCCAGATGTGATAAATATATAAGCAAGACAAGTTGTTAGTAGGATATAGAGATATATACCCCAAGTTCAGATTTTGATTCTAAGGTTGCTCAAAAAAGTCAGTGTTCAACTAGGGGCAAATTCAGATTTTTCTAAGCCCTCTGGTTTAGACTTCAGTTGTAACCCAGTAGATTTTAGCCACAGTGTTTCATAGAAGAATTTGTTCCTGCAACTTGTTCCAACCTGCTGGTGGAAGTCTTTTATCACTTTTCCATTTCTTGTTTTGTTTTCTGCTTCTGATCTAAGTAGATTTTTGCAGTCTATCTATTTCTATAGCTGGAGGGAGCTGAGAAGAAAAACTCCCACATCTTAGTTCAACCTGGCAGCACCTCTGTTGCTTAAATATACCATTTGCAAGTATTCAGTTCTGGGAACGAAGAGACTAGAGTCTCTGGAGAATTGGTGTTGCTAACCAGAAGCCCCTGCAATATAAACCAGACTTGCGTCTATGCTACGTGTGAGCAAATTCACACAGCATAATCAAGACAGCCAAAGGAAAAGGATGTGAAAGCAGTCAGTGTGTTGGCCATTGTATAGAAAGGTTGTAACACAGTAACACCATCTCCTGCGCTCCCACCCCAGTGGATTTTTATTACATTTTACAATGTTAGGTGGTTTATGGCTGATGGCTATTAGGTTGCATAGAATCATTGAGATTTCAGTGGTGGTAATGAGACTTCCACAAATCACAAACATTGATTCCTGTGACTCCCAGATTTATATTTGTAACATTTTTCATCTTGCTTTTCAGCAGAGAGACATGGTATTTTAGACACTAGTTCTCAATGCCTTGGAAATTCTATGTCAATTTTATACTTGAGACTGATAGGACACTGACAAAATCTGGGAAACTTTAAACATTGTAATCCTTTCCGGCCTCTGAGGCCATACAATGCCAGAGCCATCATTCCTCAGGGCCCCTGTGCCTTGCCTTTTTTTTTTTTTTTAAACCACTATGACTTGCAAAAATTGCTTATAAAGATTTTCTTCATCCACCAAGTAATAAAAAAGGAGGCGATACATTCGGGAAATGCAAAATGCTAGATAAATTTAAGCACGGGTTCTGTTCATCCTAAACCCAGAACTATACACTGAGATCACCTGGCATGAAAGCAAGGAATTGTTTTTGTTTAATTTAAGAGCAGAGTTGATGCATTCAATGCGTAAATTGGTGCAGTGTAAAGAGCTTGGATTTGGGTTCAGAAGGATCTGAATTTATTTTTCAGCTTTGCCATTTACTAATGTAAGACCTGGACAGATCATCTCTCAGAGCTCAGTTTTCTAATCTACATAATAAGGATATTCACACACACACACACACACACACACACACACACACACACACACTTCACACCCCTCAGAGATTTGTCTAGCAGCATTTCCATCTAGTTTTCCTTTAGTTTTAAATGCTAAATCATTAAAGTGAGCAGTGCTCAGTATAAGACACAGGCTAATAAGAGGTGCATCCCAGCAAGGTTGTCACAAAGGAAAGAGGAAACCCTGTTAATGTCATTCTTTCCCATCCTAGCTATTTCACTTGGAATAAAAATCCATGTGGCCCCAGAATAGTGTTGAATGAATAGATGCAACTCTTCTTGACACTGCTCCCTAATGGATCATTGTAAGTTCATTCATAATGGGAAAATTACATTGGAGAAGATATCAAAGAAACATGGTGCAGTGGATGCAATGCTGGACTAGCCCTGGATGCCCAGGGACCTGGCTGCATCTGCTTGTAGCTAGCACATCACTGAGCCCTTGGGGGTGTCATTTTTCTCTCCTGAAAAAATGAGGGAAATGGTCCAATGACCTTGATAGCCTTGAACAACTCCTTGAATTTGTGAAATGAAGTTCCGTCATGAAAGAGAGATTTTCTGCAGCTCAGCAAATAGGCCAGCTGCTAAGGAAGAGCTCCGAGCTTTCAGAGTGGGCAAGAAACCGGGCTCTGTCATTTCCTGAATGCGAGTTTAGCTGAAGCCGTCCCTGGAGTCCTGGCTGTGGGCAAAACAGGGGCCTCCGTCCCTGAGTAGTAAAGCACACACGACCTTCTTCCAGATGGGAATGTTGCCTGGCCCTTTCATTAATAGTTGTTCTAGACCTTGAGGATTTTACAACAAAGTCATCTGTATTTATAGGCATTTCACATGGAATGTTTTTATGAAATATCCATGCATTTTGAAAAGCCTGCTGGGTATTAAGATACCACAGTACATTTTTGTGCTCTCCCAATACCCTGTGAATCCAAATGTATCAGCAAATGCCTTCCTTGGCATTTCAGCCTCCTCCATCTTAACGAAGTTCTTCTGGGGCAGGGCCCTGCTATTGCTTTTCTCATTATGCACGGAACACAGCGTGGGTACTCCACTGTTTACTCAGCCAATATGATAATGAATCAGTGGTCACAAAGATCCTGTGAAATACTGATTTGTGAGTTAAGTAAGTGGACATTCAGTTCAATGACAATCTACTAAGAGATTTAAATTTAGAAAGAAACCCTACACAGACCGTCTCAGACTCAGGTAAGTAATTTTCACCTCCTTGAACTGGAACATCCTCCTTGACAAATGACAGAGTGGAACAAGGTGATTTTCAAAGTTTATTCCAGCTCTAAATTCAGTGTTTTTACTCTATGCATATATTGGAATTTTTGATAATCCCACAATTGTATTTGGAAAAGACACAGATTTAAGGGATACTAAAAACTCTAAAATGACTCCCCAGTGCTCAGTAAATTTCAAGTACCTTACACCTGGCATTCAAATCCTTTACAACATACAATTTATCACCTCAATATGATACATTTTCCAGGGTTATTTTGAACATACAATATTCAATATACATACAATATTAGAGGTAGAGGTTGCAACGTAATTGTCTATTCCTTACCTTTTTAAAAACTCCTCGAGTAAAAGATTGCAATTTTATTTTTCTTTTAGTTCTTGTTAACACCTTACATATAGGAGGTGCTAAGATATACAAAAATATAAATGAATAAATGACATCAAATCTCGTTTTCTTTCAAACACACACAAATGACGGAACATGCATGCATACATACATACATACATACGTACATAAGGAAACTACATGAAAGTGTTAGGAAAGAAATAGGGAGTGGATCTTCTTTAATAGAGGCTTGATTTAGATCAGAGAGGTAGAGGACTGATTGCAAGCAGGCAGGAGCTTAGCTCTGTAGCACACTTGTTGAAAATTCTTGGCAGAAAACTCAGATCTATAGGGTTGAGCATATCCATATTCAGACTCTTTCTGCACACTTATGCCAGGTGAGTAGCATACAATTGTTGAAGATTGGAGCACCCTACTTTAAAACCTTTTGCTGTATGATCCTGAACAAACCGGCTAACACCCCTGGTATTAATAAAACGGTTAATAAATGAGGAAATGTAAAGAATATAGCACAGAGTTTAGCCCCTCTTAAATGTCCAAAAGTATATTATTTTTTCCCCTCCACTAATTCTGTATTTCTATGAAATAAAAAGAAAAAAGGTCATATGCAGATAGTTTAGATGACCAAGAACTTTGGACCACTTTATGACCTGTGATCTTGGAGTCCATGCCAACTGCACTTTGCACCAATTCTGGTTATTTCCATCTCTTTGCCCTTTTCTACATTAGCAGTTCTTCTAGACTGCAAATCAAGCAATGTGTCATAGTAGATGTAGCATGGGCCTGAAGAATTATTATAGACTCATTTTTCAAGAAATGGAATTAAAGACTTTTCTAGTGTGGCAACTGCTTCTGCATAAGTTTCTGGACACTTTGACAGCTTTGCAGTTTCCAAGTGCAGAATTGTGTTAAAGGCCTATTTATCTGTCATCTCTCCTCTGCTGAACAAAGATTTAGAAAAGCACCATAACTCTCTGTAAGATCCCTTAACTAAAATTTCAGTATTTCCTCATGAACCCTACTGGAAAAATTAGCTTGGGTTCTACTGGTTTCCACATATTCCTGGAGGTCTATTATGGTCATTCTGAGGTTAGCACCATCACAGCTCCAAAATCCAGTTAAATCATTTGAAACTGTTAAATCAGAATTTCTCCCATGGTCTAGCCATGTTTAGCTTATAACCTCAATGTTTTCCCATTGCTGGCTACATCTTATTTAAATATTTATACCTAGGTCTTCTATCAGATGGCTTCATCCACCCATTCAAACCCATCGTGCCTTGTTCCCCAGCACATGGTGCCCACAGTCTATTAATATTGGAGTAATCTTGTTACCCTTATGTAAATGTTAACTTTCTCTGAAATATACTCTAAGCTTCTTAATGTATCCCCATTTTTCTCCTCTATCAAGGTCAAACTGGTCTCACCTTGTTCATAAAAACTTTTCTGATCAGTCCAACCTTTGTGATTCTGAGTTTCTTGCCCTACCTCCACACCTCCCACCTCCTGCAAACACCCTCATTTTTATGACTGGAACCGAGAATGTTCTGCTTGAATAAATCAGTGCCCTCTAAGCCAAGCCTTCTCTTCTTCTTCTGGGTCTAACCATGTGTCTTTGTATTCATATTTTATGCCTAGAAAGGGTGTTGTGAATAGGAGTAGGACCTAATGAGAAAGATGGAAGGAATGCTTTTCCTTCCTTCCTTCCTTCCTTCCTTCCTTCCTTCCTTCCTTCCTTCCTTCCTTCCTTCCTTCTTGTTTTCTAAAATTGTGGGGAACTGGGTTTCATGAGATGTGTTGTAACTATTTGACTTAACTGGGTATAAGCTGATCTGCTTTAGGGCCCATGTAATTGCATTGGGAAAAGAGGGGGCAGGGAGGATGAATATTCCACAACTTCTGCATGAAACTAAGTGGAATTATGACATGGTAGCCATCAGGGTCTGGGCAGATCACAGATGCCATATGTGGGGTAATTGGTGAGTGTTAATGAAAGGCGTAGCAAGAGGAGAAATTGCTATTTTGTAAAAAGGTGTGATTAGGGTTTCAGGGGGCTCAAAAAGGATGGGGAAGCATCCCAAGACTATCAAGAGCAGCTGGCCCTTACCACCCTTAGTCCGAAGGGGCACAGGGCAGGGGGATTGCTGTAGGAGAGGGCTGCTCTTTGGTAGAGGAGCACAGCAACTCTCACGCCACAGTCCAACATAGAAGGATTGGGGAAATAAAAGGATTGCTGCACTCTTCTCTCCCTAAATTCCTGCTTGCTGTCTCCAATCAGACAAACCCAACAGGAAGGCAGGGGTAGAAAGTGAATCTGAGGGGCAAATGGAGAGCCCGTGGTGCAAGCACGCTGATTGTTGGAAGTCTTGAATGACCTAGAAAAGAGGTGTGGACAGTGCAGGTAACAGGGATGAGACAGCAGACACGGGCAAGCATGCACCTGAGTAGGCAAATGCACGTGGCCAAAGCCTGTGGTTTGTTGACCTCATGTGAAAAACCCCTGTGGGAACTCCCAGAAGTGACTGGAGGACATTTTTGAGGTGAGGATAATATCTTCAAGGAAAGCTTAAGGGGAGCACAGAGAGGTCCATTCATGCCCAAGAATATACCACTACTAGGTGTCAGAACCCAGAAGTCCTATCAGCTCGTGTTTCTGCAGAGTCCACGGTCAGGGTGACTTCACTTTCTGCTTCTAATTGAAGTCACAGTATGGAAAGACTTGGGACATTTGGGTTATATAACACTTCCTATTCTGTGCCCAATCATCCAGGTTTGAATGACATATTCTTTTGTATTATTTATTGGTAGATATTTTCACAATCTAAGTAGAAGGGTAAGAACTATCTTTTCCCACATTTATCATATATATTTAATACTATCTTTAAGGGCTGGGCGCACAGTAGGTCCTATATTTGCTGATGACTTAACAGCCTTTGAAAGTGAGACTTTAATAAAATCAGCTGATGACATAGATAGATTAGATAGATAGATAGATAGATAGATAGATAGATTAGATAGATAAAAGCAACTGGCTGATTCTGGCTCTCTTCACCAAAAAAACTTTCTAGTGAATGACACATAAAGATGCAAATAAGTATCTGTAAATGAGTTGCTGTAAGCTGCTTTCTGCATATCTCCATTCCCAAGGGTTCATACATAACAGGAGAAGAAAAGCTATTATGTTTTCTATATCTGGTGCATATTGTGGCTGGTAAGAACAAAGGATGTTAGGATATCACGAACAGGACTTAGTGAGAATGATTTTGGTACTCTCTATGGAAAATTAATTAGAGAGAAATATCATCCAAAGCTAGAGTCAATGCTTTGCTGTATGAATAAATCAGGTCAACTACTGTGTTCTACAAATGACTGTTGCTATGTGGTTCATTGGTATGGCAGGGGAATTGGCTATTCTCATTTAAAATCAAATAATGAAAAACTGAGAAAATAAGACAGGCCAAACATTTCACATCAACCGGATACAAAAACCTCCCTATTTGGTCTACTTAATGTCCTTCCAAGGTTTTTTGTTTGTATGTGTTTCTAACTAGGACTTCTCTCTCATGCTATTCATTAAGAAGCCACATTTAACTAAACAGTCACCAAGTATCTTCATCCTCAGTGCTTTTTCTCCAATAACATGCAGGGCAGAACTCAGTAGCTTAGGAGAAAGGTGGGCAGTGGGGCTAAAAATGCACTGATCTACCTTCCATGCTAGCAGAGAATGAGGAGGTGATGACTTTGTTATGGGAGAAGATAATTTGTTCTGGTTCTGGCTGTTCTAGGACATCAGACAGCCATTTGCTACGCTGAGAATGGAGGAGGCAAATCAGACATCACTCCTTTTTCTATCTAAAACACACATTATTTCTTTTTAAATTACAAAACGTAATCTCCATCGGTTTTAACTAGTAAATTATGCAAAATAATAAAGAGGAATTTCATTGTCGCCTTGCTTCATTTATTTCCTCTTCCCCATAATAATTAATGTGTTTCTTTTTAAAGATTAATGTATATATTTTGGAGTGAGGGTTGGGGGAGAAGGACAGCAGACGGGGAAGAGAGTCTTAAGCAGACCCCCGCTGAGCAAGGAGCCCAAAGATCATGACTTGAGCTGAAATCAAGAGCCAGTTGCTCAACCGACTGAGCCACGCAGACACCCCCACAATGATTAATGTTTAGAGCCTGAAAGATAGTCTTTCTCAAGGTCCTTCAGGTTCAAACCCCTATATGCTCACACTCGGAGTACTTCACTCTGTGCTCCTAATCTATTTAAGATTAGTGCTTGCACTTCACATGGGATTTTTTGTCTTCATGTATTAATCCTAATTCTCAAGCTGGTATAAGTGCTTTGAGGACCAGGATGATATAAAATATTTTCTGTGCTTCCTATCAAATACATTCCCACTTCCCAAACCCACCCTGGTCACCCAGCACCAAAATGCATTGCTGATCCTTCTTGTCCTTTCCAACCATATTCCTGTTACCATTAGAAATTCTGAAATTTCCTTGGCTATCGTGGGCTTTATAAAAAACAAGCTAACTAAAACAAAACTTGTATTTCTTCTGTTTCTAATATCTTGCCAAAATGCAACTGCCCTGAAGAACAACTTTGTACTGCTACTGACCACAGGAAAAAATATATATACTTAACATATACATAGAAGAAAAATTTAACTGTGAAAAAGGGAAGGGTTTTCACCACATGAATGCAAATATTAACATCATTAGCTTATAAGATTTAAAATTTTTCCGTGTGATACAGCTATTCCTCCTCTAAAAACCAATGCAACTTGTCTTACATATGGTGTATATTCTCTGAATGTACTAATACAAATTATTCTTAGTGATAAGAGGAAAATTGCACTGTCATCTTCAAAATATTATGAAGCAATGCAGAAGATTTTAATCATGACCACATCTAATTAAAATAGTAAATCGCTTTTAAAAATCCTCATGTTATTATTAAAGCCTTGATTATAAACAGTTCTATATTAGCAGTGCTCCTTAAAGCAAAGAGGTAAGCAAGCCCATAACCCAGAAGAAGCAAGCCCTCAGTGCTGGACTTCTTGGTTGAAAACAGGGTCCTTGGTCAAGTCAGTCAGACTTCCGGTGATGCTGTCATACAACGATGCTGTTTAAGCACAGCAACAAAGCAGGGTTTTATCCCGATCACTTAAAGTCTGGTAATCTCATCTATTTCATTGATTTGAGTGGCTCACAGAGGCTGTGCCCTGAATTTCAAAATCAGAGACTAGGGACACCTGGGTGGCTCATTTGGTCAAGCATCCATTTCTTGGTTTCAGCTCAGGTCATAATCTCATGGATCCTGAGATGGAGCCCTGTGTCTGGCTCTGTGCTCAGCGGGGAGTCTGCTTGAAGACTCTCCCCTCACCCCCTCGTGCTCTCTCTCTCTCTCAAATAAAAAAATCTTTGGAAAAAAGATGAAAATAATTTACGTGTGTGTGTGTGTATGAATATTTGTTTAATTTTTGAGTCTTCCCTTCACGCGATCATCTGATGTTTTTTTACATCCCATCCCCTTTAGTGGGTGACCTTTCAAATGCCAATGTATGGAGAATTCATTTGAGCCTAGTGGTGGGACAAGGGCTCCCATCTCTGGAATTATTCTAGACACTTCCTATATCCCTCATTCCAGCTAATTCTCCCCAAATTACTGCACTTTTCAATTCCATTTGATTCCAATAGGCGGGCTCTCGATGCTTCCTCTATTACAGTGTGAAGGACCTGCTTTGCCCAGGTCTCTTTGGATCAGCCTCAATTTTGTCCCCCAGTTGCAATTTTACATTGTCCTTCTACCATCATGTTAGATGATGATGGGACCATCTTGCTGCTTGCTGGATCAACCCCAGAACACACAGCTTCAGCTCTCCACTAGAGGAAACCAATTTGAAATAATGGGGACAATTTACAGTGAAGGTCAGAAAAAATGCATCTCTTGGCATATCCATCTGAAAATAAAGATATTAAATTGTCATCAAAATTGTCTAAGTAGCTTACTCATTTATATGAACCAGAACTCTAATTTCTTGATTAGATTACTGAATGTCATGATGGATGGTTGTTTACCCGCTTTAAAAATTTTTTTCATTACAACATGGTTTCAAATATCAAATAATATTTAAAGATTTATAATGAAAGACAGGGGCCTCTGCCCCATACTTTCCCATTCTTCGTTTCCACTGTTACATAGTAAACATTAGATTCTGTAGGTTATTTCCACTCTCAGCTACCTCCATGTTTCTTTCTTTTTTTTTTTCTTAAAGATTTTATTTATTTATTTGACAGAGAGAGAGACAGCCAGCAAGAGAGGGAACACAAGCTTGGGGAGTGGGAGAGGAAGAAGCAGGATCCCAGTGGAGCAGGGAGCCTGATGCGGGGCTCGATCCCAGGACCCTGGGATCATGCCCTGAGCCGAAGGCAGACGCTTAACGACTGAGCCACCCGGGGGCCCCTACCTCCATGTTTCTAAATAAGTTACTTATACTTCCATTTATATATATGATAGTTTCAGGAATTATCTGCTGTCTTCCAACTAAGAGAGATAAAGATTCACCTTTTACCTGTTTTCTCTCACCACTTCTGTTTCTTAATCTGTTCAAAATAGTTATAACACAGTTGTCTTAAATATTGCTCATATTTGACCAGCATAGTACATGTGATTACATTGTTTTTTCTTGTCCTTCTCCCCCATCACCATGGAATCAAAATAGCCTCCTTTAAAATTTTTGTCTTAAACTTTTCAGGACAGGGTTTTTTGACCTTGGAACTACTGACATTTTGGTCTTAGAATTCTTTGATGGGATGGTGAAGGGCAGGAGGCTGTTCTGTGCATCGTAGGGTGTTCAGTCTCATCCCTGGCCTCATCCTACTTGATACCAGAAGCACCCCCATCTCACTGCAACAACCAAAAATGTCTCCAGACATTGTCCAAGTCTCCTAAGGAAAAGAAAATCACCCTCATTGAGACCCACTGCCCCAGAAGAACCAGAAACCACATCTCAGAATGATAAAGACACCTTGTTCTCAACCAGGTCCTCTTTTGTAGATTTCCTCTTGGAGACATCTCTCTGGAGCTGTTCGTGGTCTCGTTGCCATCTGAGAGCTGCTCCCTAGGGCTCCCTAGCACAGTGGACTTCCCTCCACCCGCTTCTGGGAAACTCCCTTCGCTTTTCCACTGTGTTGACTCATCTGTTTACCAAATCTTTGGTTGCCTTTATTCCTTTACTCTCTAAAACTTTGAAGCACATCCTCTGCTACCTTCCTGTAAATGAACAACAGGGAGAATTTGGAGAATTTGTATGGGGAAAATATCTACTCTATGTTCATCTTTATTATTAAGTTTGGCTGAATTTAGACTTCTAGGTTTGAAAAACATCTTCCCTCAACATGTGAAGATCTTGATCATTTTTTCTCCTAACCTCCTGCACTGCACTCAGAAATATAATGCTTCCTTGATTCTTTCATCTTTCTTGATAGCCTGTATTTTCCTTCTGAAGGTTTTGAGTTCTTCCCTTTACATCTGATGATATGAAACTTCACTCTAACTTCTAAGATGGGTACTTCACATCTGGGCAGTCGCACGCTCTAGTTTTGATTTTTTCCCCCTTTTTCCTTCCCATCTCCTTCTTTCTCCCCCTATCAGAAAATATTCAGCCACAATTTTATAAATAATGTCCCTCTGTTTTCTCAGTTGTCTACTTTGAGACTATAGCTAGGTATAGGTTAAATCTTTTCACTTCCTCCTATGTCTTCAAACTATTCTTTCATTTTTTCCCCCAATCCTATCTCATTATGCTGCATTCTGTCTGGATAATTTCTTTGGAACTGTCATAAAGCTCACTAATTCTCTCTTCGGTTATATCCAATATACTGCTGAATACAACCATTGAATTTTTAATTTTAATTACTTTATGTATATATTTAAACAATGGGTTATTTTTGTTTCTTATTTCTTATTTTGTTTCTTGTTTTCTGCTCTTTTAACTCTTTAAGTACATGTGCCTATTTTATATTTTGAGTCAGTTAATTCCAACATCTATTATATTTGGATATTTTAATCTGCTGTTTTTTTCTACTGATTCTTGGTCCCGATGACTTAATTCCAACTCTGCTTTGTAATTTTCTAAAATGTCATATCCTGTTCATCAGACCCTGACTGTGAGATAAAAATTGAGTTTGTCATTAAAGTGGCTTTTCTCTAGCTTACATCTCTGAATTCACATTTTTCATTGTCTGGACTCTGAAAATTTCCTTTGCTTTCATATCAATGCAGCAATGAATTAGGAAAAAAACAAAGTTTTCTGCAAAACTTTTTTGGTATTCTGTTCCAGGTACATTTCTTTAGCTTTCTAGTTGACCATATTGCCAGAAAGAAAAGTTGCCATTCTACTTCATTCTTCTTTTATATTCAACCAAGGATTAACTGGAACAGCCTCCCACCTGGAATATCCACTAAAACATAAAGCTTAAAATATATGAAACAACAGTTTTCAAGACACAAGATGGCAAACAATGAAGGATGGTTGAGAAACTGGAAGCAAAATAGTGGAACTACATGGTTTCCAGGCTCACTGTCTTAAGAGTTTATAGGCTGCATCACAAAGGAAGGGGAGCCCAAGGGCACCTGGGTGGCTCAGTCAGTTAAGTGGCTTCCTTCAGCTCAGGTCATGATCCCTGGGTCCTGGGACAGAGGCTTGCATTGGGCTCCTTGCTCAGTGGGGAGGCTGGTACTCCCTCTGCCTCTCCCCTCTCTGGCTTGTGTTCTCTCTCTCTCTCTCAAATAAATAAATAAAATCTTAAAAAAAAAAAAAAAAAGAAAGAAAGAAAGGGGAGCCCAGCAGAGCTGAGGAGATGGAGTGATGGTAGGGCTACTGCATAGGAGAAAGTATCAGAGGGGAGAGGGCTGCACAGAAACAGAACTCTGCAGATCCAGTTTCCCTAGGGTGTCTAACAGGGCACTGAGCAGCACATATATGACAGGAAACAACCTAAGGTTGTATTAGCTTGCTGGGCTGTGGTCCCAAATACCACAAACCGAGTGGCTTAAGAAGTAGAAATTTATTTTCTAACAGGTCTGGAGGCAGGAAGTCCAAGATTAAGGTGTCTTCAGGGTTAGTTTCCTCTGAGGCCTTTCTCCTTCTCTTGTAGATGACTGCCTTCTGATTTCTTCACATGGTCATCCCTGTGTGCCTATCTGTGTCCTCATCTCCCCTTTTCCTGTTATATTAGATTAGAACCTACCCTAATGATTTCATTTTCACTTAATTGCTACTTTAGAAGGCTTATCTCTAAATACAGTCAAATTCTACGGCACTATGGATTAAGACTTCAATATATGAATTTTGGGGGGACTCTGCCTATAACACTCCACCCTCTGCCCAACCCCCCCCAAATTCATGTTCTTCTTTCATACAGAATACAATCACTCCATCCCAACAGCCCCAAATGTCTTAACTCATTCCCACATATACTCTAAATTCAAAATTTCGTCTAAATATCATCTAAATCTGGTATGGGTGAAACTCAAGGTATGATTCATCCTGACACAAAATTCCTCTCCAGCTGTGAATCTTGCAACCAGAAAAGTTAACTGCTCCTCAAATACAATGATAAGACAGGCATAAGATAGACCTTCCAACTCTAAAAGGGAGAAATTAGAAAAAAGAAAAGGATGATGGGTTCCAAGCAAGTCTGAAACCTAGCAGAGAAAATTCCATATGATGTTAAGATTCAAGAATAATCCTTTTTGGCTCCACGTTCCATCCTCTGGGCCTACGTGGTTAGTAGCCCTGCCTTGTATAACCACCAGTCCAAGTGTGGTGGCCCCATTCCTTTGACTGTGGATAGTGACTCTGACCCCTCAGGCCTTGGCTTTCTGGCCCTTGGTGAAATGACTATCCCTGCCAACTTCTGAACACCTTTAGGGTCATTCTTCCTTTTTCTAGAAGGATAGTATTTTGCATCAGGATAGCTCTATTGACCTGTCCTGTAGAATCTCTGAAGTCCAACAGCCTTCCTTCATTTCATCCCATCTCCATCTCCGAAGGAGATGAATGTATGACCCATGCCTATTCCTGGCTTCTGCTGAGATGGGTGGTTGGATCCATAAGTCACACATAGGTAATCTTTTAACAAATTATTGCATAGTCATGTTCTTGGTGTTCTCTCTGGAATATTCTTTCTTAGTTTTGCAATATGGATAGGCTCAGAATTTTCCAAATCTTCAAGTTCTGGTTATGCTTAACAATTCCATCTTCAATTTCTCTTTCTCTCTTCTTGGATTTCACTATAAGCAGCAAGGAGAAACTAGGTGCCTCCTTCAACACTTTGTGTAGTTAAATAACCAAGTCCATCACTGGCAAATCCTCCCTCCCATAAAGCACTATGACACAATTCAGCCAAGTTCTATAACGTTATAGCAAGAATTGCCTTTCATCTAGTTTCCAATCACATGTTCGTCATTTCCCTCCAAGACCTCACCAGAAGCACCTTTAACATTTGTACTTCTAACAACATCCTATTGGTGATCATATCTGTGTCCCTGATAGAAACTTGCTCCACAGCTCTCCTCTTCTTTCTCAGCCTTCACCAGAATAGTCTGTACCAGTCATATTTGTGCCAATAGTCTCTCAAAGGGAATCTATGCCTCTTCTAACATGCGTCTCAAGACTTCCAGCTTCCCCCCATTGTCCTTGCATTAAAATCTGTATTACTTTCCTTGAACCACAATAACACGTACTGTTTAAACAACAGAAATTTATTTCTTTGCAATTCTGGAGGCTTGGAGTGAAGATATTTGTGGGGACATGATTCAGCCCATAACACAAATCAAAGGGAAAGTTACATGGTACACTTATGAGGCTGGGCATAGTGCCTGCTCCTGCTGGCTCCATTGGATGCCTCATAATTCATGGGGCATCTGGTACAGTACTCAATATTTCTCAGGAGTGAGGAATTAGTAGCCCTAGACTAAACACTGCTCTGGGCCTGCCTAACAATCTAAAAATCAAGACCTGAAAGGATCAACTTGTCTCCAAAGAATTAACAGCTTTTCAGAGCAAAGTTCAAGAATATGTATAAGAATCCAAAATAAATAAATAAATAAATAAATAAATAAATAAATAAATAAATATCTAGTATCAGTAATGGTGGCATTCATAGTGGGAGGCATCTAATCAACAATGACCAGGAATTAAAGAAGCAGGAGAATATGACCCTTATGAGTAGAAAACTCAATCAAAACCAAACCAGAACTGACACAGATTTTCGAAGGACCAGACAAGGTCATTGAGACAGTTATATCTCATATATCCAAAGACTTAAGGGAAAACATAGAGTATACAAAATGTATTAAATGTTTGCATTGTTTCAAGGCAGAGATAAGAATGATTTTGTTGAATAGAAATGGTTTAAAGAATCTTTCAAGGAGAATGCCTCTTCTCCCTTGTCTGTTCTTGCTCGAAGGGCTTTTACTGGGGCTCAGAGTAAGTTGTGTCCTGAGCTCAGCAGGGAGAGTCACAGAATCTGTGGAGTTTGGGGGAGAACTCTGATGCATCAATGCGTCTGAGGATGGACAGGGACCAGGTGCTGCATGAGCAGCTAGGGGAATCTGGAGTCCTACTCCCAGAATTACTGACATCGTCATTGTTTTCCACTAGTTACCTAACCCCATTGTGCTTTCTTTACATTACTTAAAAATGTAACATTTCTTTGAAATCTAAACCACTATTCGATGCACTTATTTTCTATTCTACTCTGTGCTACTGATCCTGGATTCTGCTATAGACTGTCAGCTTCTAGCACAATAGTTTAATAAATTGAATAGATAGTTTTAAATCACTTCTTTTTTTTAAGGACATTTATTTATTTGAGAGAGAGTGAGAGACACCACGTGTGACCACACCCGTGGGGGCATGAGAGTGAGGGAGGGGCAGAGAGGGAGAGATCCTCAAGCAGACTCCTGCTGNTGGAGCCCAACGCAGAGCTCCATCCCAGGACTCTGAGATCATGACCTGAGTGGAAGTCAAGAGTCAGACATTCAACTAACGGAGCCACCCAGGTGTCTCCAAATCATTTTTTTTTTTAAGGAAAACTTTTCTGAGTAATTTTTCCCAGTTTGCTCTTATTATCATATTAATTCACTATACTTATTTATGTAAGAGTCAGTTACAATACCTCCAATGTAACTCATTATCACCCTCAGGGTGACCTGCTTCTTACATTCTTTCTGGGTGAAGGAACCGGTGAAGCCTCATCTACATGAAACAGAAACTGACCAGCCAATATAAACTTTTCCATCTACTTCAGCCCTGGTCCCTCACTCAGTAAGAAAGAAGCTGTGTGAAGCCAGCCTCTTCCCTCTGTTTCTACTTTCCCTGGTCTCTACGAAGTTTGGTGTCTTCTAATTTGGACAGCCCACTGGTTTCTCTTTGATCCACCTTTCATAATTATGGCTGTCTTTTTCCCACTTAAATACAAGTTTGATCATGCCTCTCTCATTTAAATCCCTCAAACAATCCCCACTGCCTTTAAGATAAACACAGCACAGTATGTCCTGCACAGCCTACCTTCAACCTGCCCTCATATCATCATTGCTATACACCTTATAATTCTAACTACTCACCACAAATGGACCCATCAAACTGGTGTGCATAGACTTGCTGATTCTCCCTGGAATGCTAATTTTCTACTTGGCAAACCTATAATTTGTTAAGTTCTTGATAAATATTTGCCTTTCTGAAGGAGTCTCCATTCTACCAAATAGGATACACCTCCTCTTCCTTCCTCTTCCTTCTTCCTCTATGCCCTCATCCTGTTATTTTAGGGCCATCCATTTAGGAGCCTGTGTGCTTTCCCATGAGGCATGGGCTTCTTAGGGCAGAGCTTTCTACATCATACATCTTCCTGTACCTAGAACAGTACCTCAAATACAGCAAATGTGCTGTGAGTACATGTTGAGGGATGGAGTAAATGAATAATTAAACAAGCAGAGCCTAAACCGTATCAATCTATATTTGTTACTTATTTTGTTATTTTTATGCCATTTTTTCCCCTCTGAAATCTGCAAAGACTATTGGTCTCTGTTTCTACTTTTAGCTTGTTTCCTTTTGGAAGAGTCACTGAGGGGTCCTATTGAAGAAGATTATAGCTCTGGCTGGAAATGATGTGCGGATCTACCACTTTATCATGCTTCTTCCTGAGTGTTCGCTCACTTGAAAATGTAAGTGATCTCAAGGAGCCATATGACACTGGATTGGGCTCGTGTCTGATTATTCATTTCTGAAGGTGGCATATTGAATGGCACAGTGTCCAGCTGGTGCTATTTTCAGCATAGAAACCTGTTAAACTACCAAGCAGCTTGAACAAGATGGAAGGGATTGATTTCTTTCTCTTCTGAGTGGTTGGCAGTGCCTCAATATTGAGGTATCAAATCTGCTCAATGTGCTATTTGGAAGATTATTTCTTTCTTCCCTCCACCAGCCTAAAGATTGCAGTAGATAATGATATATTAAACGCCGTCCTTCTTCAGAGAGAGCATCAGACACATTTCTAAGATCAAATTAATATCCAGCTACTTTCCCTGGTAGACCTGAAGAGGCATGCCCCTGAGCCAGAACTTCAGTTTTCTGTTTTTTGTTTTTAAATTTCATCATCGCTGGGTAATGAACATCAACTTTTATATCCAGAGGCTGATGTTGATAATATGAGAGAAAGGAATAGTTTAAATATGGGATGGGAATGACTTTAAATGCCAGAAGGTTTATTTAAAAGCCTTTGTATTTTTCTATCCAGTGAATCCTCTCTGCTGGAATGACAGTAGACCTTTGAACATTTTTTCCCCTCTAATCATCACTTTGAAAACCTGGAGACGATAGGAAAATGAAATTGACACCTTGCTTTTTATGACAAAAACCTAGGCCTGCCCACTGCATTTTTCAGCCAGCTCCTTCTCTAGATCAAAGTTGCCTTTCCCCGAAATAGACCGCTGGGTCATTCATTCAGTGGCCACCTGTGATGTCACTGTCACGTAGGTGTGTGATAGGTCAGTTTTGAAACGAGTGAGTTCAGACTGTGACTTTGGTCTGAGGCTTACTTTCAGATTTCTGTTTTACCATTTACAGGTGTGTGTCTGGAAACCTCTTATCCTTAGTTTCCTTGTCTGTAAAATAAAAAAAAGTATTACTTTTCTGTGAAAAGTACACAGAGCTTTGCAGTGGGCATCAGATGAGAAATGTGTAAAGGTCTAGCAGGTGCCTGGAGTCTGACAGGTGTAGTGTAGCTGCTCTCTCTTTCTCTATGTGTCAAAGGTGCCCATTCTTCAATTTCTTAAAGCAAGGAAGAAGGCTTCATCAGAGAGCTCTGCCTCTTCATTGACTCTTGCCATCCCCCGATCCACCAGCTGCTGCCTAGAGTCAATGATTCTGTTGGTTTTCTTTCCCTGCGTACAGACATTGGAGGCAGCAACAGACATCTTTCCTAGGCGTGCTAAACTGAACTAAAACATTACCCCAGTTGAGAAAGATCTTCCAGAACCTGAATTAGTAAAACACAGAAACATTCCAGTATCACAAGCACCCCCGTGGGAGTGGCCAGGAGATTGATGAAAGGTGGTAACGTCTTGAGTGCATCCCCAAATACAGTTCTACCACAGACAACAGCACTGCAACCAGGGTCTGCTAAACCGGGAGGTGCCTGCTGCCTGGCGTCCCTTGCTGTGTAAATCTGCGCATCGTTGTTGCTGTGGCTGAAAAGGTTGGGAAGTTTGTGGATGGAAAATGTGAATGGGAGCGAGATATATTAATTTCCCTTACACACTGACTGTTGGAGGGGCTTGTGCTTTTTCCCTATCAAAATTATACTTTCACCAAACAACATGGTAGTGATTGAAAGCATACTCTCTCGGGAGATAGAATTCCTGGGTTGATATCCTGGCTGTGCTCTTTCTGCAGCTGTCTCTCTTTTGGCAAATTATTTTACTTTGGACCTCAATTTTCTCAAAGTGTAAAATGATGATACTAATAGTGAACACATAGAGTTATTTTAAGTCAAAAAAAATAATGCATATGGAGTGCTTAGAATAATGCCTGACAAACAGTATGTACTCAGTAAATGCTGTTTGCTTTCCTTGCAGCGAATTACTAATATACTTGAGCAAGAAGCACTGGCTTTTGAACTGACTTACTTAAGCTCTAAGACAGCTCTGGTACTGTTTCTTTCCAGCTCGTACGCCTACGATCCTATGAAGGCCCCTTTTTCCATATCTTTTGTTCCTGGAGACCCCTGAGGTTTAGGATTATATGTATCTTCTTTTCTTAGCAATCAATACCCATTACATACAGTTCACAATTACAGCTTTTCCTGAAGAAAGATATTAATGGATTCTGTCAAGGCCAGGAGACAGCTACTTCCTTACGTAATGGCTCTTGAGTTTCCTAAAAGCCTGAGCTTCCGTTAGAAAGTGATCAGGAAGTTTCCAATAAGCTCAGAGTCTAATCAATATTTCTCACTCCTCAGTGGTGATTAGTAGGGGAACATCAATTGTCATGAATGGCCCACCACAAAGTCATCTAAGTCTCAGGGGCTGCAACTTGTCCTGACATTTACTATCCATTACCTATCCCTGGGAAAAGGGAGAGCTCTGCGGGCTTCCATGGCAGCAGTGGCTAATTTGCTGGCCTTCAAAAAACTAAATAAATGAACAGATCATATAAAATTAAAAAACAAAAACAAAAGTCAACCCTCACAGTAGTTTTCAGGAGGCTGGGTTTTGGGGGGCTATCGAAATGTCAGCTTCAAGATGACTGGACTTCAGAACTGAGAGCAAACAGGATTTATCTTCCCAATTTAAAATCCCCATTCAAACTTTTCAGGCTTTCAGACCAGCTTCCCTTTGTTCAGAGGCTCTGTCTCTGTTTTCCTACCTCAACCCACAACCCTGGAGAGGAAAAAGTGGCATCTGGCAACATTTTCCCAATGTTACATCTTTAATAACCAGGAACAGAGTTTAACAGACTTCTAAGTAAGTTTATTACAAGTCAGGATTTTTGCCTGTCTAGTTGTGAAATCCTTGAGCCCGTTTCCAGCTCACAGGAGATTTAGTTTGCTCTGTGGCCACCTAGTGGTCATTCTAGGAACTTCATCGATGGGTTGTGGGGTGCTGGCTGCCCTGCACACATTAGCGCCCGGATAGGGAAGTTATCACCGGTTTTTTTAGAATATGACTTCCCAATTTCAGCACATCCCAAGAGCACTTTTAAATTCTATAATCATTGACAGCACAGATGCCTTAAGAAAAAGACAAAGTGGTTGTGCGGAGCTGATTGATATTTAGAATAATGGCAGCTGTATGGGGGATGCTGGTTAGGTTTGGTTTGGTTTTGGATCACCATCGCTGCATTCCTGGCAGAACTGACGTAAACGTATACTTGAGATTCCTTCACATAGTCGTATTTAGATAATATATTGCAACAAATATGAATTCTGATTTATTTTTCTGAGTGTTTTTTTAAAAGGACTTGCCCAAAGTTAAACTGCAGAATCTATTGTCCACCCTCTGCCCCCTGTGATGTACAGATGCTAATACCTCTGCTCAGGTTTTAATTCTTATTTCTGTATTTTATACTATTTTTCTATGGGTTGCACTAGGTTTGCATCACTCAGTGGTCAGTGATTTGGTTTTGCTCAAACTCTGCTAACCTGTAAAGCTTGGGCCCTCAGCCATGATCTGTGGGTGGGTTGGGGAACATAGTCAAAGTGCAGTCCGTTTTCACTCCTTTCTTGGATTTTCCTCTTAGTGGTGCTCTCTGGGGACTCACCCCCATGGCAGCCTTTCTCCAGTCAGCCAGGGGTTTGTGGAGAGCTCCTCACACCTACCATGCTGTTCTCATTCCCAAGTGCCTCCATCCCATACCTGGCTGGTCCTCTCTTTGCACTTGCTGGGACCACCATCTCAGCCCAGCACAGGGGCATCTTTTTCCTAATTGTCTTTTATGTATAGTCACTATTGCTGATAAATTCATCTGAGTTCTTGTTTCTCAACCCAAACCAGCCCACTATCATTAAAATATGTAAATACAAAATTAGATAAAAGGTCTTAGAAGGGGTAGTACATGTGATAGACCCCGAAGCTCAGGCTTCATTACTTCCAGATAAACCCACCTCTGTCCAGGGCAGAGGGTAGAGTGAGCCAGCTGCGGAGAGTAACTCACTACCCCCAAGCATAGCATCCCGGAGCTCTAACAAGGTCAGTCTTAACTGAGGTAAGTTCCAGCATCACGAAGGGTTCTGTCTGTGTATGGGGTGGGGCAGCAAGAAGCTCACGGGGCTGAGGAGGAAGACAGAGGTCCTTAGACTGCAGGTCGAGTGGGTCTGTCCATTCAAACAGGAGTTCTGTCTACAACTGTTCCTTAAGGGAAAAGACTTGAACTCTCAGAGGTGGCAAGAGCCAGAAATATTAGGGCTATGAAATCATAACTGGCTCCATAACCAGGGATCGAACTGGGCCTACAAGGGAACCACTAGTGAGGAGAAGCCATGAAGATGCTTCCCAATCTGCACACAGTATTGAAAGGAGAAGATCCCTAAGAAATAGAGCACAGAGTAGTAGCATCTAAAAGAAGTGTAGGTCAAGTCTCTAGGAGCTCGGAGAAGCAATAGGGGCAAGCATGGAGAATACTCCCTAAAATAAAAAAGGAGCTTAACTGTCAGAAGGCTTCTGGGGTTATCTGAAGGGCAGGGGACAAGACTGGAAATCCAGAGTGATTAACTAGGCAGGAAGCAATGAAACAGGAGGACTCAGGTGATCAGACGTAATTGGAGAGAGAGAAGATATTTGGGAAAAAAAAATCAAATCAGTAGAAATTAGTAGTTGGCTGAATGTGGAACCAAGGCAAATGGGATGGTGAGTCTTTTGGAAGAAATATGAGAACAATAAGAAAAATAATGAATCAAGAAGGTGATCCTTTTATAGGGGGAATAACATTACAAAAATATATATTGTTCATCAACATATGTATTGTTCAAGCAAATACAAATATGTGACTGTCCCCTCATTTGGGACATTGGAGGACTATTGTTTGCTTTAATGAGCCCTGTATATGTGACACGGAATTTCTTTTTTTCACAAATTTGCATAAAACATTTAAATTAGCTTCTTTTGCTTTCAGTATGCAATCACCAATATTCTTTCTTAAATGGATGGTTTTAATTAGAACAACAAATGTTTATTAAAAGCTCACTAGGGGCACCTGGGTGGCTCAGTGCGTTAAGAATTCAACTCCTGATTTCGGCTCAGGTCATGATCTCAGGGTTCTGAGATTCAGGCCCTTGTTAGGCTCCATGCTGGGCATAGAGCCTACTGGAGATTCTCTCTCTCCTTCTCCCTCTGCCCCTCCCTGTTCGTGCACACACACACACACACACACACACACACACACACTCTCTCTCTCTCTCTCTCTCTCTCTCTCTCTCTCTCTCAAATAAATAAATAAATCCTCACTAGGTATAAAGTTCTGAGTCCCTGCTGTCCTTTGCTGATCTCACTCTGTCCTCCCATCGACTCGTCGATATAGCAAGAGTTTCATCAAGAACAACCAGCTTTCTTCCTTGATTTGCAGCCTTTATTTATTGAATCAGAAAATTCCCATTTCACTCTCGAAAACTGCATTTTAGTAAATGAAAAAACGATTGCATAGAGCTTTAACAGGTAACAAAAAGAAAATAAAGAACACAAGAGAACATGTTGGGAAACATTGGTATAAGAAACAGCTGAAATCATTCCTGGGATAGCCCCACACACCGTCATCAGGGAGGGGTAGAGACAGCACAGAAATTACACAGTAAGTGCATGAATCTGTGTATTCTAAAGATCTCACAAGCACTTCACGGGAATGGTGAGTATTTCTTCTCTGATGGAGTTAATTTTCTGAAATTCTTATAACTCCCTGACTTCTGTCAGGTTCATAAGGAATTCTAGAAATTTGAGAGTTTAGAATTAGATTCCAGGAATTTAACCAGGAGCACTTCATGTCTTCCTTTGCTGCCACCACAATTTTAAAGAACGACGCTGTAGTTAAGGTGACTATTCTGCCTACTTCACTGATAAGACATAAGCCAGACAGCCATCTACCTTTTAATTATTTAGTAGAATCAGATGACTTCCTGCACTGGATTTCTTGGCATTTCTGCAGGAGAGAATTTCTTTTAAATCAGAATTAGTGATAATCATGTCAGATTTCAACTAAAGTAAGTAGTTTTATGCTCCCAAAGAAATAACCCTTTATAAGCACTGTTTTGCTTCTTAGACTCAGGGGTGTAATTTAATATCCTCGAGGTTTTGAGTCTTTTTAAAGTAACTAGATTGACTTTTTAAAGTAACTAGATTTTTTAGGAAAACATTAGAGCAAGGAAACTATTTTTGTGTTAGGCCGAAAAGCATTGGAAAAACTTTAAGAATTTTTTTGTAGCATGTGTCTACACTACAGGTTGTAAATTCTATAGGCAAATATTACTGAAAGAGGTTGTTTCTTGTTAACATTTTCTGTCTTGATAAAGAAATTTTGAAAAACAGCCAGAAGTTTGTGTAGCAAATACCTAGGGAAGATTGTGAAGATCTTTCAGCCAGAAATCTCAACCTAGGCTTGCACAGCCATTTTGGATATCCAATTTCAAGCTCTAAATAGAAACAGATGGTTAAAAAGAAGTTATTTTCTCCAAAGTCTATAAGCATGTTATGTTTCAGTTACTCATTTTTATTTGCTAATTACAGTAACTTTCTGGATTCTGTTGTACTACATTTATTCACATTTTCCCAGATCTCCTTAGCCATGGCTAATTAAACAGTCATTATAAAATGAACAAGCCTATCAAAAGAAAGAAAATCATTTTGTGTTCATTACAGGGAGTCAAACAATTTACTTTCGCTAAAGAGCATCTCTCTCCACTCTTTAGTATTAAACAGCTCCATCATTTTGAGGTGGAAGGACCATTAGAAATATCCTTCCTTCCCCATCCCGACAGAGGAAGCATATTGGGCAAGATCCCCTGTAAGAATGTTTTGTGGAGGAAAGCTTTGTATTAACCCAGTACATTGTAGGAATTCAACAGAAATCAATGAATGGATGAATGAACTCTGAAATGCAGCCAAACAATGCTCATTTTGTCTCCTTTGACAAAAATCGCGATTTTTGGATAAATTTTCTAACATAGCCATAGCAATTCAGAAGTGAAATCGTCCCTCAGATATAGTAGTTATGGATTGGGTAAGTGAAACTTTGATGAAACCATCATGAAATAACTGTTCATGAGGAATGTACCTTCTCTTTAATTACCAGTGCTATTATGTCCTTGAGAATCCTTAATGAAAACCCATAAGGGCGATTCCCTTGGGCAAGAAAAGTTTGAGAAAGAAGTCTTGTTTTTGTTGTGTCTAAAATGTATTGAGATTGTGACACTCTCAAATTCTAGCTTGCTCCTGTGGTGAGGTCGGAAATTCCTGGACTGAAACATGCTCTGCTGAATTATCTTTTAGAAATGCTAGCATATCAGAGAAAACAATTCCAACCATCCTGTTCTTCTGATAAGGACAGAAGGTGTGCCTACTCAATCAATAAGTAGATAAAGAACACAAAGAATGCTAACAGTTGAAAAGTTAAAAAGGGGGGGCATGGTACCATCTGTCACAGGAACCTACCATTTTGGCACTTTGATTTGGATCGGTGATTCCTCTTGGAGCTTTATTTGCAGGTTTCTGTAATAAATTTTGTTGTGTCAGGAACTACACCAGATATCACACATAGACACATAAACATGAGCACACACACGTGTAGACCATCTCTTCTTGATCTATGAAAAATCTAAGAAAGTTTGTAAATTGCTATGGGAGAGGATGGGGGGATGGTTCTGGCCGGGGAAGTCTTACCAGAAACCACTTTTCCTCGTAAACTTTGTGGTGGATCTCTCCAACAGTGCATTTAGTAAGAGATTTCCAAACATTTTTCAAGCACTAGGACTTTCATTGATAAAACATTTCTGTTGAAATCCCATTAAAAACAATATAGAAATAGACTGTACTGGTTGAGTGAGGACTGGGGAGAAATGCTCATTTGGCTCCATCCCAACTGTAGGGCATGCTCGGAGATCCTGTCGTGTGATGGGAAATTTCTGTGGAAACACAGGCTGAAAGGGTGTGATCCATTTTATTAATGGAAAGCATAATGAGAATTGTTGATTTGAAAAAAATACATAGTTGAGAATCTTGGTGATGTCAGTACCCAACTCTGAATAATTGTTCTACTATGGCCCTTGAGGATACAGATGCAGATACAGACACTCCAGCAGTTCAGAAGATCCTAGAGATCCTGTAATAACTCCTTTTTGACTCAGTCTCTAAGGCATATGCATGCTAATTTGGCTAATGTATTTCTCTTTCATTAATATTAATAAGGGAATACACCTCAGTCAGTGGAAAGCCCTAAGGACGATAAAGCACCATTGGAAGCCATTACTGGGTTTTGACCCCTGAGAACCAGGGCTGGGGGTAGGGTAGGATTAGTGAGGCATTCATCTCAAAAGCACCATTTGAGGGGAACAAACAAACTCAGTAATTGTGAGAAATAATGTGGTAATGCACTGTTTTAAAAAATCAAAATTAATTCCCAAGTGTTCATGATGAACACAATGTCAGTATTTTACTGGTGGTATCTGACCGTGCATGACCAAGCATGACTTCTCATGCTCTTCTCAAACTAATCCCAGCCCTGCTGATAAGTGGGACCTGTCCTATTTCTGCCTCAAATCAGAGAACTATGTTATATTATTGGACTTATTCAAGGAACCAGAACATGGCTAAGTGGTACCAAAATTATTGAAATGGCCACAGATCAGTACAACCAACAGAAAGGAGATAATGGACCATACCAGTGTGATGTAGTGTGGACTTGAAAAACTGGTTGGATGCCTCTCCAAGGACTCTGCAGTTCTTTGCTAGTGAAAAGAGATACTATTAACCTGCAATTAGTATTCAAGCAAGTATGACTATTTCCTAAGTGCACAATATAAATTTTCTAGCTATCTCCGGAATACAACCTAGTAAATGTTCAAATATTAAAACACATGGGAACAATGCTCTTCCCTAGGTTATTCTGTTATAATGATGGAGTCTAAGAACTTATAAAATAAACTTACATTCGAGAAGAGTGAGAGTTTCTTTATGAGTTATGATGAAAATTGCACAAGGCAAGTCTTTCAGCCTCCAAATCTTAATCGAATTGTCCAAATGTCTGAAATGCCATAACCAGCCATATCGTTCCTGGACCTTGAAGGCTTTGAGGACCTCCAGAACTTACTGTTGTAATACAGATATGCCTGGATAAGGTTATCCTTTTTAAAGTATTTTCTGTTAACTCCCAGTGGACATTGATACGAGAAAGCATGATCTAGTGGAAACAGGACCTACCTAGGGGAGGTACTGGGTGCCAGAGGAAAAATATAACTAAGCATCATTAATGTAACAGGAAAAGGACATCAAAAGACCTTTCCCAAACCACAATGCTGAAAACTGGCCTCTGATGGGTAACTAATGTGTCAAACAAGTATCAGCTAAATCACTGTTATTTATATACTTTTATAACAAATAATACAAAAAGCCTAAATGTGAGATTTGACACCACAACTCTCCTATACAATCTGTCTTTATAACATATTATGGCATATATACCATTAATAGTGAATTTAACCTATTCATATACCTAAAAAATATTTATTAAGCTCCTCTTCTACATTCCCTCATTTAACCAACAAGTCAAAGCATTTAAGGAACTTGCATTCTAGAAATGAAACAAATATGCCCCAAGCTCTATGTGAACCCCTGGTTGACTTCTGTGAATATTCATTGATCACATAGGCCACTTTTCACCTGACTCTCTTCTCCAGGAGCACAACTGTTTTTCATATTAATTCATGAAGCGTGTTAACACATGTTAAGTGCTAAATATTTAGCAAACAGTGTGATAAGTACCTTTACATAATTTCTTATTTAAACCTCAAGGCAAATATACAAGATTGATATCAGTATCACGTTGTTCATATCATGAAATCTATGTGTAAGCTTAAAAAATTATCACACAATACTTTCCATCCATTCCAGTGGACAATTAAGGCTTGCTTTATCATCTTGGGGTCATCATTAGCATAATAAAAAATATAAACAAATCAAAATAATAAACCATCATACAACCAGAGAAAGATTAACTAACCATCCTTAAATACGAGAGTGAAGTTCAGTAGAAGCATTTCCAGTATATATGTATTTCTGGGGGACGAGTGGGAACATGTTCTGAAATATTGTGAAGTAAGAAACACAGGGCTTATGGGACATGTAGAGTTGGGCAAAGCATTCAAAACCTGTGGAGCTCTGTTACCAGACCACCACTAACCAAAAAACATCCTACCTTAAAAATGCTAATATTATATTTTCTTTGGCATTTGCATCTAATAATAGTCAGGTAATACTTAGTCTCTGAATTGAAGGCTTGTATTCCTTCCTTCGAGACAGTCCTATTGGGTAATTTCATCAGTATTGTCCTACCTATAATGCTTTCTTCAGTGGTTAATTTTTTTTTTTAAGGCAATGACTTTGTAGCTTCTCAATGTGGACACTTACAGTTTTTTTCAACGAGCTGAATGCACTGGAAATCATAGCTGTTGTTAAAGGCAGTTAACAAATCACTAAATGTAGGGACTTCTGCAAGATTGTTGGTTTTTCTCTTACGTCTTCATATATTGCTAAAGCTGTTATTTCAGGCAACTTTTTCCTTTAGTGTCAAGTATACACAAAGAAATGCACAAGTACTAAGTATAGAGGATGGATTTTCACAAACGAGCAATGAAAGTTGCTGAAAGTTGCCCAGAATCAAAAAACAAAACTTTATCTCCTTCCCAGAAGATTCTCTCTTCCCTGTGGTAATCACTACCCTGTCTTCCAATACCATAGATTAGCTTTGCCAGTTCTTGAACTTGATATAAATCGAGTCATACAGTATGCCTTTTGGATTTGACATCTTCTTAACGTTGTGTTTGTGAGATTTATTCATATGGTAGATATCATTTACTACTCTTTCTCTGTAATATTCCATTGTATGAGTATATAGCATTTTGTTCATCCCTTTTACTCTTATTAGACATTTTTATTGATTTCACTTTTTGCAAATAATGCTATTGGAACATAATTGTAAATGTTTTTCCCATGTACACATACATGGGATTTCTGTTGGATATATTCATATGACAGGAACTGCTGGATCATAAGATATATGTATGATCAATTTTAATACTTAGTACCAATTTCCCACATGGTTGTACCATTTAAACTCTTATTAACTGTGTATGAGAGTTTTCATTGTCCGTATTCCCACTAGTAATTGGTATTGTTGTTCTTCATTTTTAATCATTTCATAGGAAAAAATAATACAGATAAAACACATACATAAAACAGGTTCATGGCTTAATGAACCATTTAAGGTAAATATCCTTGAAATCACTGCCTTGGTTAAGAAATGAAACTTTGCCATTTCAAATTTCCTATCACTATTCCCACAAACCCCCCCCTCAAATTAGCCACTTTTCTTGACTTAAAATAATGACCTCGCTCTTGCATGTCATTGTACATTTACCCCCCAAATATTTACCTCTCAACACTATCACTTAATTTGTACATTTTTAATTTAAATTTTTTACTAGGAAAAAATACATATATTCTGTATATATTGCAGTTGGAGTTAATTTAGTTATTGGTTTGAGGAATGGATCACGGTTAGTCTTTGTACATATGGATACCCAGTTGTTCCATCACCAATTGTGAAAAGACTGTTCTTTCTCCACTGAATTGCCTTTGCACCTTTGTAAAAAATCAACTGGCAAATCAACTAGCAATCAATCAATATATTAATATACACGTGACTCTATATACCCCTCTTTACTTAGGTCTTTTAAAATTTTTCTCAGCAGTGTATTATCATTTTCCATATAAAGTTCTGGTTCGTAGTTTGTCAGAAGTGTCCTTAAATATTTCACATCTTTGGTGCTATTTCAAATTTTATTTTTGATTTTGTTTCCACATTATTTGTTAGTAGTATATGGGAATAAAATTAATTTTTGTTTATTGTTCTTATATCCTTGTTAAATTTATTTATCTTATAAAAATTCCTGCCAATACTGTGATTAATATTGTTTTGAATTTATAGGTCCATTTGCCGAGAACTGAGCCAACAACAGTGTATTTCCATTTATTTTGGTCTTTTAAAATTTTTCTCATCAATGCTTTGTATTTTTCTATCTACATATTTTGTACATTTCTTGTACATATTTTGTCAGCTTTATCCCTAAGTATTTCCTATTTTTGATGCTGCTGTAAATGTTATTTTGTGGTTTCATTTTATTTTTTGGATTGTTCATTGTTTGTGTATGGAAACACAACAGGTTTTTGCATATGAATTTGTAATCTAAAATCTTACTAAATTCCTTTTTATTTACTATAGGATTTTTGATAGATGATTGTGTCTTCAGCAAATCAAAACAGTTTACTTTTTCTTTCTTTTTTTTTTGGCTTTATTGTAATGGCTATAATCTCAAATAAAATGGTTAATAGAAGTGGTGGCAGTGGACATCATTGCTTTGTTCCTGATATTTAGGAAAGATATTCAGTTTTTTAAACCACAAATGTGATATTAGGTGTAGGTTTTTTGATAGACACTTTCATCAGGTTCAGAAAGTTTCCTTATGTTCCTAGCTTACTGAGTTTTATCAGGAATATATATTAGATTTTTTTCAAATACTTTTCCTGCATCTATCGAGATGATCATATGGTTTTTCTTTTTTGTAAAATAATATAGTGGATTAGCTTGATTGATTTTTTAATGTTAAATTTGCCTTACATTCCTACGATAAACCTCGTTTGGTCACAGCGAATTATCGTTTTTAAGCATTGTGAAATACAATTGGTTAAAATTTAATATTTATATACTTATATTTATTAGAAGTATTTGCAAATAATTTTCTTTGTTGTAGTGCTTTTCTCTATGTGTATAGTAGAAAAATACTGTCTTTATAAAAGGAGTTGGGAAGTGTCAATTCTCTCACATTTTTCAGAAAAGTTTATGTAGAACTGGTATTATTTCATCATTATATGTTTGGTAGAATTCATTTTTTTTTTTTTTTGTAGAAAGGTTTTTACTACAAATTCAGTTTTCTCTGTTACATACAGAGGTATTCAGTTTATCTATTCATGAATAAGCTTTGGTGATTTGCAACTTTCAAAACGTTTACTATTTAATTACACTGCCAAATATATTAAAATAATAATTTTCCAAATTAATCTCCATATTCAAAATATTGTCAATTTAATAAGGGTATGCTCTCCTGTGATGTTACCTTTATGATTTCTGATAGTCATGCTAACTCTCTTGCTTTTTTTCTGCTCAGTCTGACTGGAAGTTTATAAGATTAATTATTTTCTAGAAAACAGCCTTTTCTTTCATTGTTTTCATATGTGATTTTTGTTTTGTTTTGTTTTCAATTTCATTGGTGCCCAGTACTTACTATTTTCCTGTTCTCTACTTGCATGGAGCTTTATTTGCTTTTCTTTTTTCTTTCTTTCTTTTTTTTTTTTTTTTGGTTTCTTAAAATGAAAGCTGATATCATTGAACTGATACCTTTCTTCTTTTCTAACATAAGCATTTAGTGCTATAAACTTTCCTTTAATTACTAATTTCACTACTTCCCACAAATTTTGGTATGTTTTGTTTCATTTTCCTTTAAAGTATTTTCTGTTCTCTCTTTGAGTTTTTATTTGACCCAAGTGTTCTTTAGAATTTGTTATCTAATTTCAATTGGGGATTTTTCCAATATTTTTCTGTTACTGATTTTTAATAACATTTTATTTTGAGAACATATTTTGTATGACTCCAACTCTTGTAAATTTGTTAAGACTTGTTTTATGTCCCAGGGTGTCTGGGTGGCTCAGTCAGTTAAGCACCTGCTCTCAGCTCAGGTCATGATTTCAGGGTCCTGGGATGGAGCCCGGCATCTGGCTCCCTGCTCAGCGGGGAGTCTTCTTCTCCCTCTGCCCCTTCTCCCTGCTCGTGCTCTCTCTCAAATAAATAAATAAAATCTTTTTAAAAAGACTAGTTTTATGTCTCAAAATATAGTTTATGTTTGTGAATTTTTCCAATAGTGCACAAATCCGTATTTTGTTTAACTAATCCATGCTGTTCGGAAATACAGTCTTGGTTTGCTTGCGTCCTGCCATCCTTTCCTTCCCCACATGTAGACTGAAGGCTCCATTGGTGTGGAATTATGTTAAACTGCTCTCTTGCCTCTTCCATATCACTTAGCTCGGGGCTAGTTCCACTTCAAATACATGTGCAACTACTTTTTAAATCAATTAATTAACTATTGCAAATGACATTTTCTTACATGGAGGGGATGAAAATCAGGTAAAATTGGCTCAGTCCTTGTCTGCTGCTCATCACCAAAGTATCCTTTATTCTCCACTCCCAGTGTGTCTCTAGGTGGGCTGTCAAGAAGGAAATTGAATATCGACGTAAGTGATAGGATAAGTCTGTGGTTAACATTTAATCATCTAGGAGATTTCTAGAAGATTGATACTCAGGTTATACCCTGTAACAATGAAAATCTGAGGTAGGAACTAAAATTAGCATTCTTTTAAAAATCCCTATGATTCTAATGTGTGAAGAAGTTTGGAAACCATTGGGATAAGCATTTGGAGATGAGAACATAAATATGTAAAAGCTCGATTCACTGTTACTCTTACTTTGTCCTCAGTAAGGGCTTATACTTCTCTTCCATGGAGTATCATCAACAGTGACAAAGCTTGTATATTCCCAGTAATGGTCCCATTTCAGTACATAGAAAATACATACCTCTGAATTTGCTTCAACTTAATACATTTTTGGTAATGAATTAATAATACGACTACCCCAACACCAATAATAACCAGGACAAGCACAACAACCAGGATGGATATATCTGCAACATTAAAAAACATAAGCTTTAGCCAGGACATCAAATTTAGGACAGTGGAATATTAACTGAGCTGTTACGATCCAGCTTCTCCCTTCCTTAAAGGACTTTAATTCCCCCTTCCTCCAATTTTTAAAAAAATATAAAGTAGAAGACCAAGACATAACAGAAATTATCATCTGTATTATCCATTGACACTCCACCCAAGAGTCCATTTTGTTTAAGAACCACAATCAGCAAGAAATGTTTTGACTGTCAGTTAATAACTGACTATAGAAAAGACCTTGTGTTATGGGTTCTTAGAAGATCTAATCCAGATTTAACTAAAAGAAGATACATTCATTCTAAAAGGTACTTGTTGTAAATTCAAATTTGGGTATTTAAATATGCAACATAATTAAAATACCATGCAAATCCACACAGAAACACAACATCTATGTCTTAGATTTCAGAAATGGGGCAAAAAAGCTTTCTCATTGTCTAAGCTGTGATATATGCAAGATATTATATTCTAGGATGCTCACTGGTAACATTTAAGTTTTCTCCCCAGTCCACATGTTCCTGTTCTTCCTCACACTGGCACTCAAGTTCATGGCCATCCACCTGGAAGAGCAGTCATAATTTTATCAGATTATGTGTGTGTTTTCCACCTCACTTTGCTTAGTTCTACATCTCACACACACACACACACACACACACACACACACACACACTTTTTTTACTGATAAATTAGCTAAACTGCATATCAGAATCTTCCTTTGAAAAAAATAAGCAAAAATTACAAGAAGCAACCACTTTTGAAGATGGCCTTTGGACAAGAGAATGATTCTAACAAATTCAAAACCAGAAGAACAAGATGGCTTGACTTATCTTTCTAGAAGGAGTCAATCTTATTAAAGGAACAGCCCTGCTAGAGTTAGACATGTTATAGCCAGATCTCAGGTTCTAACTAGGCTTAGTAGTAATGAAATATTAACATGAGAAAAAGTGGTGGCACAATGTTTTAGTTCATCAAAGAGCATTGTGTAATGATTAAGAATATGCATTCTTTCTGTATTTAAATCTCAGCTTTTCCTTTCACATAACATCATGTAATTTATTCTCCATCTATAAAAGTGGATATAGGAATGGTACCCACCTGTTAAGGCTGTTAATGAAACTTTTAAAATTTAATATATATATAAAGTACTTGAAAAAGTACCTGATACGTATACAACATTAAGTGTTACTGATTAATTGGGTTAAGGAGAGATGTTACACACAAATGCAAACTACTGGGTACTGCTAGTACTGGGCACTATTTATTTATTTGAGGATATATATGTGTGTGTGTGTATATATATATATATATATATATAAATTTTGTTGTTTTGTCAAAAGTTTTAGGTTAATGTTGACATTGATATAATTTAACTATAAGTGACATTACGATAGATCTAACTTTAAACATTAGGTTTAAACTTCATATGTACATAAATTATTGGGTTTGTAGATTACTAGTCCAATGATAAAATATATACTTGCAATATTGGCAATATCTATGTGTAATACTGGTTTGGATCTTTAGATCAATTTTATGGCTGACACATGAAAAAGTGGATCCCAAATATGTGCTTGATTTAAAAAATCACCATACACACACACACACACACACACACACACACACACACACACCATGCCCAAGAATGAAGTCCTATGTAAATAAGGCAAGACATTAATTTAAAAAGGAGTCAAATCTTACAGCATTTTCATTGCATTGAGAAGAGCAATTGGTTGAATTGTAGACCTTTTCAAGTTTCACACATTCACCATTGCTGCACACCTGGAAATGAAGTTACCCATATGAATTAATAACTTGCTCTTAGAATTTACGTGATTTTTTCTATGTAGAATCTACTGTGAAAGAAGAAATCCTCCATAAATGTTTGATAGATATTTGAAATGAATATAGTGTACATTAAAATATTGTTATATGCAAACTCTTTATTAAAATGTCTATATTCTTAACAATTTTTCAAATGTTAATCTACCAAAGATTCTATAATTGTAGGTACAATGATTTCTTCTATTAAGTTTTACTTTGATTTGATAAGGATCTGTGCTTGCTATGTCACAATTGGTGGTTAGGCATTTTGTTATTGTCAATATCAATTAATCTTATTTATGCTTATTAACTTTGTTTTACATTTTGCTTGTTATTTTTATACATTTTATAACCAAATTGTTGTTTTTGTTACTTATGATTATTGACTGGCGTATCTTCACCCATTTATTTTTTACCTGTTATTTTTATTTTTACCCATTTCTTTTAAAAAGCATATATCAGGAGATGCTTTTCCAACCTTATTGAGGTATAATAGACAAATAAAAATTGCATATATTTAAAGTACATGTTATGATGACTTGATATACATAGTGAAATGATTACCACAAAAAACCTAATGAACACATCCATTACCTTAAATACTTTTTTTTTTTGTGGTGGGAACATTTAAAATTTACTTTCTCAGAAAAATTTAAGTATATATTATAGTATCTAACTATAGCCACCGAGATCTGCATTAGATCTTCAGAATTTACTCATAACAGAAAGTTTGTACTCTTTGACCAACATCTCCCCATTTCCCCCACCTGGCAACCATCATTCTATTCTCTGCTTTTGCTGCTTTGACTTTTTTTTAGCTTCCACATATAAGTGAGATCATACTGTATTTGTCTTTTTGTGACTGGTTTATTTTGCTTAGCATACATGAAATGTCCTCCAAGTTCATCAATGTTGTTGCGACTGACAGAGTTTCCTTCTTTTTTTAAAGCTAAATAATATTATATATTATAATGTAATATATATATTACATTTTCATTATCCATTTACCTGTCAAAGGACATTTACATTGTTTCCATATCTTGGCTCTTGTAAATATTGTAAATAATGGTGCAATGAACATGGGCAGGCAGATATCTCTTCAAGTTCCTGATTTCAACTTCTTTAGGTAATGTGCCCAAAAGTGAGATTCCTGGATCGTAGGGTAGTTCTATCATTAATTTTTTGAGGAACCACCATACAGTTTCTATAATGACTATACCAATTTACATTCCCACCAACAGTTCACAGGAGTACCCTTTTTTCCACATCCTCACCAACATCTTTTATTTGTTGTCTTTTTGATAATAACCATCCTAACAGGTGTGAGTGATATCTCATAGTGGCTTTGATTTGCATTCCTTTGAATATTAATGATGTTGAACTCCTTTTCATTTACTTGTTGGTCATTTGTGTATCTTCTTTGGGGAAAAAATATCCATTCAGGTCCTTTGCTCATTTTTTTTCTAATTGGACTATTTGGGTTTTTTTTGCTATTGGTTGCATGAATTACTTATAACTTTCATCTATTAACCCTTTATCAGATATGTGGCTTGCAAGTATTTTTTCCCATTTCATTGATTATTTTTTCATTTTCTTGATTGCAGTCTTTGTGGAAGAAATCTTTACTTTGATATAATCTCACTTATTTATTTTTGCCTTTTTGCCTGTGCTTTTATTATCACATACAAAAACATCCGTTCCTGGGCTTTCTTTGTTGGGAGATTACTAATTATTGTTTTGATCTCCTATTTGTTCAGATGTTCTATTTCTTCATCACTTAGTCTTGGTATGTTGTATGTTTCTCAGAATTATCCATTTCTTTTAAATATTCAACTTGTATAATTATTCATATTATTTTCTTATGATCCTTTGTATTTCTGTGATATCAGTTGTAATGTCTCCTTGTCATTTATAATCTTATTATTTGATTCCTCTCCCTTCGTTTCTTGGGTCAGCCTACTTAAAGGTTTGTCAATTCTGTTTACCTTCTAAAAACCAAAACAATTAATTTTTTAAATCTTTTCTACTGTCTTTCTTGTTTCATTTATTTCTGCTCTAAAAATCTTTGTTATTTCCTTACTTCTGCTAACTTTGGGCTTAGTTTTTTTCTTCCTTTTCTAGTTCCTTGAAATATAACATTAGGTTGCTTATTTGAAATTTTTCTTTTTTCTTAATGTAGGCTTTATTGCTATATACTTCCTTCTTTCAACTGGTTTTGCTGCATTTCATAAGTTTGCTATGTTGGTTTCCATTTTCCTTTGTCTCAGGTATTTTTTGGCTGCCCTTTCAATTTCTTCTTTACTCATTTGTATTTCAGGAGTGTATTGTTCAATTTCCCAATATTTGTGAATTTTCCAAATTTCCTTCTGTTACTGATTTCTAGTTTCTAGTTACCATTGTGGTCAGAAAACTGATTTCTAGTTACCATTGTGGTCAGAAAACATATTTGATATTATTTCAGTCTTCTTAAATGTGTTAAGACTTGTTTTGTAGCCCAACATATGATCTATCCTGGAGAATATTCCAAGTACACTTGAGAAAAATGTGTATTCTGTGGCCACTGGATGGAATATTCTGTACATATCTGTTAGGTCCAGTTGGTCTATAGAGTTATTCAAGCCTATTGTATTCTTTTTGGTTTTATGTGTAGATTATTTCTCCATTGTTGAAAGTGGGGTATTAAAGTCCCATACTATTATTATATTGTATTTCTCCTTTCTGTTTAGTGTAAATTTACTTTATATATTTAGGTCCTCCAATGTTAGGTAAATATCATATATACTTCTAATTGTTACATCCTCTTGATGAATTGACCTCATTATCATCACAGAGTGATCACCTTTGTTTCTTGTGACAGATTATGATTGAAAATGTATTTTCCCTGATATAAATATGGCCACACTGTTCCCTTTTTGTTGCCTTTTACATGCAATGTTTTTTCATCCTTTCACTTTAAGCCTGTGTCCTTAAACATAACATGAATGTTTTGTAGGCCGTATAATGTTGGATCCTGGTGGTTGTTGTTTTCTAGCCAACAGCCAATTTGTGTCTTTTGAATAGATAAATCTAGATTTAATGTAATTATTGATAGTTAAGTTCTTACTATTTTCATTGTTAATTGTTTCTTGAATGCTTTATAACTTCTTTGATCTTTCCTTCCTCTCCTCCTGTCTTCCTTTGCGCTTTGTTAATTTTTTGCAGTGGTATGTTTGGATGTTTTTTCTCTTTATCTTTTGTGTACCTACTAGAGGTTTTATAAAATCATTGGCATACTTTTACTTCTGTTCTCTCCATATTGCATGCTGTTGATATCACACTTTACAGCTCTTTATATTGTGTATCCAGTATCAAATTATTGTAGCTACAGTTATTTTTAATATTCTTGTTTTTTAACTTTTATATTAGAGTTAAAATATATTTATATACCATCTTCACAGTATTAAAGCATTTTGAATTTGACTATATGTTCACCTTTATCAATGAAAATTATCTTACGAATGTTTTCATGTTGTTACTTAGCATCCTCTGTTTCAACTTGAAGCGTTCCCTTTAACACTACTTGTAAGGCAGGTCTAGTGGTGTTGAACTCCTTCAGCTTTTGTTTGATAATGTCTTTAATTCTCTTTCATTTCTGAACCATAGCTTTGCCGGATATAGTACTATTGGTTAGCAGGGGTTTTTTGTTTGTTTGTTTTTATTTTTATTTTGTTTTGTTTAGTACTTTGAGTACATCATCCCACTCTCTCTTGGCCTATGAGACTTCTGCTGAGAAATTTATTGATAGTTTTATGGTTATTCCCTTTTATATAATGAGTTGCTCTTCTCTTGTTGTTTTCAAAATTCTCTTTCTGTCTTTGACTTTTGACAGTTTAGGTTTTTTTTTTTTAATTTTAATTCCAGTATTGTTAACATACAGTGTTATATTAGTTTTAGGTGTACAATATAGTGCTTCAATAATTCTGTATGTTACTCAGTGCTCATCAAGATAAGTATATTCTTAATCTCTTTCACCTATTGTTCCCATCCCCCTTTGGTAGCCATCAGTTTGTTCTCTATGGTTAAGAGTCTACTTTTTAGTTTGCCTCTTTTTCTTTTTTACTTTATTTGTTTTATTAAATTCCACATATGAGTGAGATCATATGGTATTTGTCTTTTTCAGACTTATATTGCTCAGCATTATACTCTCTAGGTTCATCCATGTTGTTGACAGTTTGGTTATAATGTATCTCTGGATAATCTTTGGATTGGTCTCACTTGGGGTCTTTTGAGCTTTCAGAATCTGAATGTCAATATCCTTTCCAACATTTGGCAAATTTTCAGCCATTATCTTTAAAAATAATCTTTATTCCCCTTTCTCTCTTTCCCTTTCTTCTCCTTCTGGGACTCACATAATGCATATATTCATTTTTTTGTCATTGGTGTTATATAGGTTCCATACGCTTTCTTCTCTAGTTTTTATTCTTTTTTCTTTTGTTCTTCCAACTTTCTCATTTCAAATGACTTATATTCAGGTTTGCTGACTTTTTTTTTTTTTTTTCTGAATGATCCAGTCTGCTGTTGAAGCTTTCCATTGATTTCTTCATTTCTGTAATGTATTTTTCAGCTCCGGAATTTGTTTGGCTCTTTTTTATGATTTCTATTTCTTTGTTAAACTTATGCTGTTCATGCATTGCTTTCCTGATTTCATTTAGTCATCTGTCTGTGTTCCCTTATATTGTTTTGAGCTTCTTTAAAATGATTAATTTGAATTCTTTGTCAGGCAAATCTTAGATCTCCATTTCTTCCAGATCATTTGCTAGAGCTTCATGAGTACTTTCTTGACTATTTGTCTTTTCAGAAATAAATGCTACCTAATTTGCTGTAGTTCTTTTAGTCATAAAGTGTGTGAGAATGTCCTTCTATTGCTTTACTATCTGGATAATAGTTTGGCTGTATGTATGGTTTTAGGGTCCCAAAATTTCGTTCTCCAAAGCTCCATAGATTTTGCTGCATTATCTTATGGCATTTCTTTTTTGAAGTTAAATATAATGATAACCTGATAATTTTGTTGTTGTTGTTGTTGTTGCAAAATGATACTTGCCTTCTTTGGAACATTTTCTTTATTGTTGACTTCATGCTGTGAAGGTTAGTCTACATGCTCACCTCTTTCTATGAATTTTTCCTGGTATTAAGTTGAGTTTTTATTTTATATATTCTTCAGCTCAGGGACATTTTTTATTATTATATCTTTAATTACACTTTTACCTATATTATGTTTTCTTTATCTAGGATTCCTATTAAAACGGTATCAGATTTATTACGACTATTTTTCCTGTTTTTATTCAATTTCTCCTTTAGAATTCCTTACCTCAGTCTCATGTGTTAAGTTTAGCTTCTAATTCACTATTTTTTTGTGGTTTACTACATTTCATGGTTTACTGCTCAAATTATATGTAAATCAGTAATTATGATTTATTTTGTAATTTGAAGGCAGTGTTTGTTATTTTCAAATAATACCATTTTTATAGATTTAATATCCTTTTAAATCTGATTAAAGTATAAATTTAACTTTTTTTCTAAAGGATTTCTCTCTTTTTTAATGTATATCTGTTTCATAGGGGACTATCATCTATGAGTCCTCAAATTAATCTTCATTGTTCACACTGTTGAATTCTTTTGTCTGTTGGTATTCGTCCTCTTTGCTTATTCTTAAAGAATGGATTTTCAAATATATGTGATCAAGTGAACACTGGAAAAATGCTCCTTAAGCCATGTAAATCTCTTTTCACATACTTCAGGCTCAACTAAAGGAAACATCGAAATGTTTCTTATTTTAATTTTGGCATTTTTTTATGTTTAATAAAGAGAAAACTACAGACAGGTTTGCAGCAAATCTTTTGTGCCAGAGAAGACTAACTAGTATTCTCCCTACCTTCCCTCCCTCTTCTCTATTCTTCTTCTTTTTCCAATGTATTATCCTTCCTTTTTCATCTCTTCTCACTGTTTTCCTTTTGTTTTATTTTTCTTATCTATGTTACTAAGGAAAAAGGCATTCAAGGGCAATGGGATATGTTTGCCCTCATTTTCTATGCCAAAATTTACCCAGAAAGAAAATTATGAGAAACTAGAATGTTTTTATTCATTTTAATTTACTCATATCTAAAAGTAGTATCTCAATGTAAAAATGAGATGAAAAGTCTATAAGTAATACCTTTGTGATACCTCTATAAACTGGCATTTGCTATTCATGAATTCCTTCATTATCAATTGACCCAATAACTGGCACATTGTAATTGGTACACATCTATATTAAGACTTCTCTTGAAAGAATAGGCATTCTATGTGATGGCATGTGGCCACAACATGCTTATAAGATCAAGATGAAGTAACAACTGCTTCCCTATAAATTCCTTTGTTCAAGCCCTGTCACTCATTATGGCGTTCAATGAGGGGTAAGTCATACTTCTGCTTAGTATTTCTGGATGATTTTTCTTACCTGGAGTGAATAGAAAATTGTTTGATATTTTCTTTAACCTGATGCCTCATACACTCTATCACTGAAAGTCCTTGAACTTTCTAGTATGTAGTTGGTACACAAACCTAAAATTTCACCAATATAGATACCTCATCATTTTGATATTTTGTTATTTTAATGGGAAACTAATAGTTAGTGTATGGATTTGAAATATAGATCTCCCTTAAATTATTAAATTCTAATTCCCTTTTTTACATTCTGAATTTTATTTTTCAGTTCATTTCTCTATCACATTATATGAATGAAACTGTAATGTTTGTGGATGGTGGTATGGTAGGAGAGGAGCTATATCACAGAAGCTATACTATTTCAAAATAACTGATTTTAAAAAAGTATTAGATTTTCCATATATTCTTGTGTTTATAAACCTTGATGAGTTGGCTGTTGTTTTTAGTACATGTCCAAAAGTTTTCATCTTAGAATGATAAACCTTTTCTGATCTGGCCTTATTTTAGCTGCTCAACTTCATTTTCTGGCATTTTACCCAAAGCTCCGGTCACCCTGAAATTGTCAGTTACCTGACTATGCCATATATTTTGTACCTTTGCATGTTATGTAGGTATTTCTTTTTAAAACATCTTTTCTCATTTTGTCTGCATTGAAAAATGTTCATCATGTCAAAGCTGAAATGTCACTCATTTAAAGGCATCATAACATGCCATTCATGTTCTCCAAGTACAGGCAATCACTTCTTCTTTGGACTTAAATATTCATCGGTCACCACTATGAAAGCACTTGTGTTAGACTGTAATATATATAATATAATTCAATTTATGAAATTCTCAAGTACCCTCATATTTACATCATTTGTTTCCAGTATGGCCACTGGCACCATAGTATGTGTCCAATAAATATGGCTGAATGAATAAAATAATTGAACATATGGCTATTTTTTAGTCAAATTAATTTAAAAATTATGCCTACAATTTTACTAATTAAGTGCACTTATAACATTTACATATCATTTTGTATAACAGAGATTGGACAAAATGATTATTTATTATAGTGTTATTACTACACTGCTCAATCAAATGAAAACAAAAGCTGCCCATTTGTTTCTGCTTTCCCATATATAGGTCCTCAGGAACCAATTATAGAAAATAATGTTTTAAAAGTGGCTGAACCAAGAAGTTTTAATAAAACAAAGGACTTTCATCTTACCATTCCATCTCCACATTTTGTTCCAGGAGCAACCAGGCCCAAATCTTTAGAATTGTGGTATAAAATAAAAGTTTTGCACTCAGTGGTGACATTCTGCTTTGAAATCTTCTTAAGGTGATTAATCTTTTCTTTTCCAGGAAGAAATGAGTGCTGCCCTCTGCTGCAGTGTATCTTTCCACATTTGACATCTCTGAAGGAAAGGGAGAATATTCTCAGACTTGGGACCAGGAAACAGAACTTTATAGAGATGAGGCTGGCAATAAAGTGGCCTGGTCACTTTTCTCTAGACCCACCCAGTCTTATCAATAGGTTGCAGAAGCACCAAGAGAGGCAGGGTGAAAGGTTAGACAAAGTCCTGACTCTGGGAACTCTGATGAGTAGGTGAAGATGTAAAATGATTGTATTTCTTTGTAGTGCTGTGATTCTCACAAATCAGTATTAGCTCAAGTTTACAGAAGAATATTTCCTATTATTAATTTGAGTTATCTAACTTTCATCAAGATGTTAAGATTTTTTTCTTATTCTTTCTTGCACAGAGCACATCAGTTAATTCTCACAACAAACCTGTGAGTTTGATATTATTATAATACCCATTTGCAGATTAGAAAGTAAGGGGAAGTTAAGTGACTGCCCAGTTTCACCTAGAATATTTAAGAGCAAAGTTGAACTTGACCAAAGGTTTCTGTTATTGTTTTCAGTCCAAATCCTGTTTTGTGAATGTAACAAATCTGGAAGAATGACGCAGCTAATACTTTTTAAAATCAGATCTAACTTTCACTTTTCCTCTTCTTTCCAATTTCAAGTTCTACTTTTCTTTTTTGTTGTGGCTTCACTTGTTTCCTTCTCTCTGCTTCTTTTCCCTCTTTCCACTTTATTTTCCTCCTCCTGTTTGCTCTTTCCTATTTTCTTGTAGCTTCTCTTCGTCCCTCCCATCTTTCCTCCTTCTATCCCACGACCTTCAACTCATAAATACAGTATGTAAGTGCCAGTTACACAGTCAGGGATGTGTGCTCCCTCCCTTACTCCCTCTCCTCCCAATCTCCTCAGTAAAAAGAGGTTAACAGCTGCCAGAACAAAAGCAGTTCTGATTTTGCAAAAACACTCTTAGTAGGCACTTACTTTTCTTTACATGGTACTTACTTCTCTTCACAGGGAATTAATCTGTTTTCCTTGTTTTTGCAGTATCCAAATCTATTTCCTTTTTTATTCATCTCATAGCAGAGATCAGAACTATCTTTCACCTCTAGGATCCAAAATGGAATGATTAAAGTAAAATAATAAAAGCATGAATGTTATAAATAATAAAATATCTTATTTTTCTAATGTAATTGAAATTTTAGTATCATGTAGTGGTAAGGCAGAATGGGATAAATAAATCAATTTAAAGCTATCCTATTGCATCAGGAAACTATTTTACAGAGGAGTATGGATATAAACCCACAAACTGAGCTGGTTAATTAATATTAGAGGTAATATCAACTAATATTAAAGGTAATTTCCAGAAAGATTCTAGGTAAGATCTGGGAAGAATGCCACAAATGGCATTATCTTCAATCTTGCCCCTAAATTTTTACAGGATAATAGCAGAAATAATAGCTATTATGTTTATCAGCCATTCACTGTAATTGTTTCTCACCATTATCAAAGAATTGAGAGCACTGATCATCCCGGGTGGGACATTTCCCCATGAAGCAGTAGCCTTTTGCATTTTTGCAAGGAAATCCATTTACTTGGAATTTGTCCTTAGGACATGCAGAAGAGTAGCCAGTACACACTTCAGGAAAATCACATTCATCTTTTGCTGGTCTGCATATGGACCCTGATGTTTTCATCTGTTGAAGAAAAACAAAAAGACAAAAAATCTTGGACACATTTAGGTAGGTTAAGTTTCAGTAAATAGGAGGGAGTTTGACCCATTTAACTTATCTTTAAAAAAAGGGTTTTAAGGTTGGATCATGACTTTCTTCTCCATTCCACTGAGAATTATTATCATTTGTAAATGTGTTGGCTTTTATGTAATTTTAGGAATGACATGATGGTGTTTTTGAAAATCTGTATTAGAACAGCATTGGGCAGAGTTGGAAAGGACAAAAAATGGAGAAATGAACAAGAATTCTGTTCATCTTTCTCCAATGCATACCATCTCCAGCACACACATATAAACTGGGATAACTGCCTATCTGTAATGAGGAATCTCCACTCCCAAGAAATCACATCTCTCCAAATGAACTGGAAAAATTCCCTGACTCATTGCTGGGAGAAAGTGCATTCTCTTATTCAGCCACTCGATATACATTTAATTATAATGAGTCCTAGAAAGATTTGAAAATTAATAAGACACACTTCCTTTCCTTTGTGAGTTCACAATATAGTGTGTTAAAGGAAATGTCATTTAAACTTTGGACAGTCATTTGGATTTCTGATTGCCTTTCCTAGGAAGATATCTCCATGTACTAGTCACACTCACTTTCCAATTCCAGTATAATCCTTTTTCCTTCACTGTTTTTGGAATGCCACCCCTTCCACCACCACCACACATGAGCTGAGGTTAAATAGGTTGACAATGATTTACAAAGGAACAAGAATAATATGTTTATCATATAACTCTACTCCTAAAAGACCAAGTGATACTTGCTTCTCCACTCCCCAGGCCATAGCATTGCCCAGGACTTAGAAGTCAGAACAACTCAGAAGAGGCTTTATTGGGTACAAGCAAGACTAACCCTAATCTGGGATTAGGAGTGTGGGGTCATTCGGTGGACAGCCAATTCTTCCATCCTATGTACACTTAATAAACTGAAAACGAAGAAGCCAGTCCTAGCACAGGTCCTTACCTGACAAGATTCACAGCATTCTCCTTCCGCACAACTAAATCCCGGCTTCAACACACATTTGTTTGCATCACAGCAAGGATTGGTGCACTCCTGGCAATAATAAAAAATTAAAGATCAGAAATTGGTTTGTAGTTAAGGTCTTGTTTAATAAGTTGTGGTTCTGTGTAATTTATCATTACTTGTCTTTCAGAGTTAAATCCAAATGCATGATCCTTGGCTATGACGTGTATATGAAGACTACTGCTTGTAACCGGTCGTTGGGAATTTACTTTGTTTGCTTTTTAAGATTTATTTACTTGAGAGAGAAAGCACGTGCATGTGTGAGCAGGGGAAGGGGTAGAGGGAGAGGGAGAGAATCTCATGCAGACTCCCTGCTGAACACTGAACCCAATGCAGGGCTTGATTCCAGAACCTGAGATCATGATTTGAGTCAAAATCAAGAGTTGGAGGTTTAACCAACTGAGCCACCAGCCAGTTGCCCCTATTTTGTTTTCTTCCCAATTAGCTGTTCAGTTCTCTACACTAATGAATTTTCATCAGCAGCTTACAAAGTCCAAAGTTTCTGACCTTCCATTTTCCTGATAACTTCCATTCTTTGGAAGGGCCCTGCTACTTCTCTATACTAAAGGTTTAATATGAGATAATAGAACTTCTGAAGATCTAATTTTACATTTTCTTCAAGATGTTGAGTATTTCAAGCTGAACTTTGTTGTTTTAGTGCATCATTCAATAATAAGAGCAGGATGGACACATAGGCCTCATCTGCTGGAAACAAAATTAAAATTGCAAAAGAAATTGTCTGCAAATTGTAATGTAAGGTACTTCATGTGTTAGAATGAAACTGTAGAACCATTCTAAAAAATGCGCACAGACAAAAGCCTTGATTTCCAAAGTTAAGAGCCTCTTTGCATTTAATCTGAGACATTCGAAAACTAAGTGTTGCAAACTCTTTACATGTCACTGTCCCCACTCTGATCATGGTCTCTGATTCACTTACTATTAGATTTATTTTTAATTTTGTAGTGCTTACAGTGTACACACTACATATGTGGTCTTCAGACCAGCAGTATCAACATAACCTTGCAGGTTGCTAGGAGTAAAGGATCTCAGCCTCACTTCAGGCCTACAGAATCAGAATCCACATTTTAACAACATTCCCAGGTGATGTGTATACATACAATTTGAGAAGTGGTTGTCTAGGACTCATACCTATATGATAAGCGCTTAACAGAAATAGCTTCTATGTTGGAGGAAAGCAGATTAAGAATTATTCTAAAATTTGTCTTAAAAGGCATATGCTAAATGTTCCAGAGACCAAGGCTCCAACAAATATGTGGAAGGTTAGAAGGGTTCTGCTCAATTAAGACAGTTTTCTAATAACATGAACTGTCCAGCTGGTATATAAACCAGCCTCATAAGGCCCTGAGTAAAGCTCAATTGACTAACTGTGGAGAACAAATTCCTACTGTGCATGAGATCAGACTTAAAGGCACCTATGGACCTTTCTTACAAGAAGAGCCAATTACTATCTAAACCAGGCAAATGTAATACCGTGGGTCTCCAGCAAGATCATTATACATAATTCATGACTTGGTAAGATGCCTTGCAATGAGGCTACACCAATGACTTTTTTTGAAATGAGACAAAAAAACACATTATTTAAAACTTTACAAGGAATATCATGGTTGATTAATGGCTACCTCCCTGCTTAGGTTCTAGCTGAGAGTAAACATTGTAATTGAAAGACATTATTTGCAAATACCTGAACGGGGCCACAATCACACTCTTCTCCTTCATCCAACTGCTTGTTTCCACAATATGGGTAATTACTTAATTTATCAGAAAATGGAATATTGGACATGCATGTTGGATTATAATCCTTCAGGTGTTGCAGGTACTGAATTCTGTTGCATTTACTGAATTTTAGTGCAGGAATGCTAGAGTTCAGATAAATTAAAAATAAAGATAAATTTTATCAGTGTATAGTGGTGGAACAGCTATAAACTTTTATGAAGGATTTAGGAAGAATAAATATAAATGATGGACTCTAAAAGTCCATTTACTTCTCCTACTTTACTGTTATAGGAGAGTAGCAGTGAGCTTTTATTATAGAAAATGTCTTATTGAAACAGCCAACACATGATATTTTAATGAACATACTCTGATTATATATCCTCCAGAAAGTCCTTCCTGAAGCCCATAGTTTAGACTGAATGTGATTGCTGCTCCTAGATCACATTTTACTTGTTCCTCTTGACATAATCTATATATTCGTTTATCATTTATGCAAGAATACAAGATTCTCAATGCAGGGACTGTAATTTTTTTTTTAAATAAGCACTAATTAGCAGAGTGCCTAGTACAAAGCAGTTCTCTAAACCATTGTTGAAACAAATGATTTATTTAGTAATATCTTACACATCCTAGGAATGCACTATCCTTCTGAAAAGTTCAAAGATTAAAAAGACTGAAATTCACCTCCCTTCTGTCTTCCTTTTGTTTTGACTCCCTTGCCATTATTGACACATGATGGGCACGGATGGGTTTTTAGAGGCTTAAAAACATTACTTTGGAATGGTGGGGCCCTGAAAAATACTACTAATTATGTAGATAATGATATAAAATTAGATATCAGTTACTTAGTTCTTACTCTATGCCAGTCACTGTACTTGGGTGCTTTCACTACTTTACTTCATTTAATCAATATATAGACACATTGATCATCATCATTAACACCTTTCTTATGTGAAATGCACCATGTACTCTCTGTGAAGGAGCTCAAAAATATGTAAAGTTTAGGACCTGGCTGCAGGTAATTCACAGCATGATGGGGGGATGTAGGACATTCATTCATTCTGTAATTATTTATAGAGTCCCTAGTATGTATCTGGGACTTTTCTAGACGGTGTGATAAAACAGTGAAGAAGGCAGACAAAACCTTCTGACCTCCTGAAATTTATATTTTGTTGGAGGAATAAAATAATAAGCAAGCTAAATAGGTAATGTGTAGACTATATTAGATAGTGATTGATACTAAGAATGGAAAGAAAACAAGGAAGGGATGGATAATGCCATAGCATATATGAGGAGACAGGATCAAAAAATTAGATCAGGTGGCTGGGGAAAGCTTGGCTGAGAATGACATTTGAGTAAAGATTTGAAGGAGGTAATTAGAGTTTATAGCAAAGATGATAAAACAAGGTACATAGAGTGTATTCCTCTCCTAGGCACCTTAGTATAATTTACTAATTAATCATTTTATATTTTTGCAATATGTTCAGACAGAGTTTTAGCATTTCTCTCACCATGTCACTAGAACAGACACTACCAACTGATAAGATTTAGTCCCAAAGAGAAACAGCCTATGATGGCTGGTTTCATAATAGACCTTATGGAATATATTAGGAAAATGTTCACATAATAACAACATATCACTACAATATGGAGTTCTAACCAAAGGCCACACCCAAAATATTTAAATGTCTTCTCTACATTGTTTGAACCTTACCTTCCACCACGATCCATCACACATCTCTGAAAATTACAGGTACATGGGTAATCATCATGCTTCATCCCAAGGTTATGACCCAGCTGATGTGCAATTCTGCTTGCAACTACATTTAGATCAGGCAAAAGATCCTGAGGCCAAGAAAAGGTATGCATTGGAAATTTCTATAAGATAATGCACTCTAGTACGTAGTGTTTTGAACTATTGGTTGATACCTGGTTTCTAGCTTCTGGTTAACTAGTACTTATTTGAGAGTCCATGGACTTCATTACCTCCCTGTCCTGCCCTCAGTTCCTTTAATTATATAAGGAGGTTAGACAAATGACCTTTTGAGTGTCTCTAACTCTAACATTTCAAAATTATTTTTTGTGGCACAGTAATAGTCATTGTTGGATTTCTATAAACTCATTCTTACAAGTAGCTAAAATTTATAAACTAATGTCCTACACAATAAAATAAACACTTTTGATTTTAAAATAAAAAATATGCGAGGTTCATGTTTTCAATGTACAGTCTCACATTGCATTACATAACAGTGGTATGTGATCATGAAGAGGAAGTTTTTACTATGAAGAAAACTAGAAGTTCAGTGATTTGAAATCCAAGGCAGAGTTGATTGTTAACTCTGTAGCTCTATTTCATGTTTCAATCTCTATATTAAGTACAAAAAAAATAATTTCCTAAAAGGGGTGGGATATCAAGTTACTGTAAAGGTAAAATTCCCCTAATTTGGTTATTTCATTTTATTCATTTGAACTTTAAAATGTGTTCTGGATGGGTTGTAATGTCATAATTGGAGTGGCTACAGCCTATATATTAGATTAGATGGATTCTACAATGCAAAATTTGTGTTATTAAAATACCATAATCAAGGGCATAATCATAAAAAGAACCATGTAATAAATAGATCATGTATAAATTTTTAATTTCAAGGTCTTAATAAGACTTAAATAAGACTACTTGGACAGCATCTACTAGAAGCTTAGTGACTTGGGAAAGATACCAGAGAAAATAGATAAGTCAGCAGTTTGAACATCTTAGTCTTTCTGAAAATGAATCACAAGGTTGTCTTGATATATTTTAAATGATTTATAAACTATACACTCAGCACAAAAGCAATTATCCTCCCTTGCTAACTCATGTCTTTACATGTTTACTTTACATGTGTACAATACATGTCCTTATAAATAGCTATATATAATATGCAAAAAAGCTTTTTTAATCTTTGTATGTTAATTTGTATATGATTTTTAAAGCTCTGAACAACACTGATTTACATTCATTGTTCATCAGTAGTTTTTATAAAACATTATTTTCCTATTTAATAGAGGAAACATAACAGTTTCATCATGATATATATTGGTGAGAATATATGGCAGAATTCATACATGGTTTCTTTTTTCTTTTCTTTTTTTTCTTTTCTTCTTTTCTCTTCTTCTTCTTCTTCTTCTTCTTCTTCTTCTTTCTCCTTTTCTTCTTTTCTTTCTTCTTTCTTTCTTTCTTTCTTTCTTTCTTTCTTTCTTTCTTTCTTTCTTTTCTTCCTTTCTTTTCTTTCTTCTTTTGTAGGCTCCACCCCCAGAACAGAGCCCAACGCAGGGCTTGAACTCATGACCCTGAGATCAAGACCTGAGCTGAGATCAAGAGTTGGATGCTGAACTGACTAAGCCACCCAGGTGCCCCTAGTCCCTTTCAACAGGACACAGAAAATTTATAAAAATTAAATTCAAACTTTGTGATTAAGTTACATAACAAATAAAACACAGCCTACCTTAACAATGCTGGTGGAATAATAGGGCAGGCATATACCCTCTGAATAAGAAATTCCTTGTGCATGTTTGTAGAGCCACTTCCCACTATAAACAAGAGGCAAATACACTCTTCAGTCTGAGGTAGTGGTTTAATTAACACAAACATTGAATTGCAGTGAATCCTCACAATGCTAGTGCCTTTGCACATAGAAGTGCCTTTTTTTCATGGAGTTCTAGAATTGAGGATGATCTTAGTTGTTATTAAGCTCATTTAAAACTTGGGGTACAGTAGAGGTATTTAAAAAAATCAGTACAATCTGAAGTTGAAATCCTAAAAAAAGTACTTTCAGAAAAATAATAAGGTTAGAGTCCAATTTTACATGGCTTACCCTACACTCAGCTTTGGATAAAACCACTTAAAAGACCAAAAACTTAAGTTAAAAAGTGTTTGGAGGGAAAAATACAACATAGTCAATAGACTCAATACCGTGATTAATTAATTAGCTATGGCTGAAAATTTTTAGAAAATTTAAATCAACCATAGAAAATCATAGAGGATTAGATAACTATAATCAAACATTTAAAAGAGTTGTCATGTGAACTACTGTTGGGTTACCTAAAAAGACAAATGTAGATGTGTATATTCAGGGAATCCAGACTTGATATGCTTTCAAGAACATTTAGAATTGGACCACTTGAAAGAGCAATCATGAGCTGGAAGACCACACTTGGAATATAATTAAGAAGATTCAAATATGAGGAAGGTGGTCAGGTTACATGACCCCTTTCAATCTTTAACTTTTTTGATCAAGAAGATATGCTCTATTTCTTTCTTTACTATTGAAATGTCCTACATTTTATTCTCAGTGTTTGGCTATGTATCTTGGAGGAATTTAGAACTCTGGTCTTCCTAGACTCTGGAGATCTTGGAAGAATACCACTTATGGAGATGAAGCATCAGAGAAAACACAATGTGGATTCTGAATTTGCTCATGGTTACTTAAAAACAAAAATCACAACATGAAAATGCCATATATATTGTCTTATCACTTCTAGTGCTATGCGAATAGATAGATGAGAAGACATACAAGAAACTCAACACTTAAGAAGTCCCAAATACGATGTCCAATTAGATATTTAGGAGCACTTTTCTCATTTCCTTATTTGCAGACATACTATTGTTGTGGGAAGCTACTGCTCAGAATAATAGACATTGTGAGAGTAAAAAGGTTTTCGTTTATAGCCGTGTAATATTACTAGACTAATTTATTAAGTATTTTAAAACACATGTTCAAGAAATAGACAAAGAGGCTAATCTTGTGCACGATGAAGGTTATAGTGATATTTTACATTAACCTCTATAATTTTGGTGCATACTAGTGTATGAATCTCCCAAGTCAGGTAAAACTATCCCCCTGGAGATATGTGCTGTGGGCCATCCCAGATATGAAAATCAGAAGTGATATTACTTTGAAGGTGTGGTTCACTCTCATCAATCTGCCAAAGAGCTGGACCTGACCTCCAACTATAAAGGCTCCATTGCTCCAAAGTTATGCTTTCATACTTTAACTAAGATAACAGGACTACAGTTAACACAAGGTTAAAGTCAGTTCAGCTCCACAACTATTTATCATTTCCCAATAGGTTGAGGAGTGTGGTAGTTATTTTGAATTACAAAAATGATTTTTAAAAAAGGCCCCCCCTGTCTTAGGAATGACCTAATATTGTAGATAAATCCAAACCTTTATTTACTTAGGAATATTAAAGCTGTGACAGATTAGTTATCCATCATGAATAGTAGAGTAGATGCTCTTAAAGTGCTATTCATTGGATAGGGACACTTTATTGAGGGAAATTTTCCAGAGAATGAGGTGCTTTCCCAAATAGGTAGGTTTTTGGGGAGTATTGGAATGGTATAGTGTAGAAGAATTAAGGGAGTTAGTGCTGGATGCTGATAAGTAAATTGATTCTAAAAGTACATTGCAACTAATGAATCATCAAACTTTACATCAAAAACCAGGGATGCACTGTATGGTGACTAACATAATATAATAAAAAATATTATTAAAAATAAATAAAATAAATAAAATAAAGGGAAGCACACAATACAATCCCTTATAGAAAGACCCAATATTTTCTATTGTAAATGTCACTTCAAATTATTCAATAAGAGAGCTTGACAAGATAATTTTATATTTTATTTAGAAAAATAAATGAACAAAAATGGCAAAAAAAAAAAAAGAATAAAAGTACATTACTTTTCTAATGACATTTTCAACTCTGACCGGAAATGTAAATATGTTGTACGTTTACTTTCTAGTATTAATCAATATCAGAGAGAAAGATTATTAAAAATTCATTTGGAAATTTTATGTATAGCTAGACATAACATTTTGTCACCATGTACTATGCAAAAGTCAATTGTTTTAAAAAGTATTGTGTTGTTCATTTGTTTTATTTTCTTTTTTTATAATCCACCTAAAGTATGCAGGAAAATAGAGCACTTACATACCTGAGTAATAGAACATGATCAAAATTATTTCTTTTTCTAAGGATCATTTCTTGCCAAGTTGAAAAGCGCAACAAGGTATTTTCTATATTTGAATCTATGTCTATTTTATCTCCATTTGTCCACATTTCAAGGCCAACCAATGTCACATGAATGTCCAAGGTTTTGTAAATCTGTTCAAAGGAGAAATAAATTTTCATAGAGTCAAGTTACAGAAGGAACCTTCATCATTACTATATTCCTCTACAATAAAAAAAGGTAATTTTAACATGTGAGGTACATAAACAAAAAGCACAGGCCTTATTTTACAAATGGTTATATTGAAACAGAATATAGTGTAAATTGCCCAGAATACTGGGTGAATTACCATGACCAACAAAAAACTTAACTAAAAAAAAAAATCTGATTCCCTTTGAATATGATAAACCTTACAGACACTGGGCTCAAGATGTGTCTAGCATAAATAATTTAGCAAAGCTCTGAGATTATAACTGACCTGAAGATGTGAAGTTACTAATAGTGGCACACAGAGGGATGAGTGTTCTTTATTCATCTCTCTATTTAAGTCATTAGTTGGTTCTATGGCAGATTAGAATGTTGATAATTGTTTTCAAAAACCAATAATGTAGGTGTCATATTTTGTTTGATTTTTTGGAACTAATTTGTTGTCTAAGAAATCTTTTTGGTGATTGCTCAAAACTGGCACAAATAGCTTTAGCCCATAAGCCTTCTCAACTCATTCCCATTTGCTTTTGTAAACACTAAGTTGGTAGATACTTTAATGCCAGCACAAAAGAAGACAGTTGAAGCAAATATGAGGATTTTGAGACAAAAAGAGTTATATAAATTTTACATTTCATAACAGCCAGTACAAAGTGGGTTGAAAGAATGAATGAAGAACTACGAACACTGAGTTAAGAGTGAAAATGATAAGGCCATTCACACGATATTAGTAGAGTATGCAATCAGTTATCAAGAAGTGTGATACATCATGGCTATAATAACATTGTGTTAATTTTCTACTTTTCTTAAGCTGCATAATATGAATATATTGAATTTCATGTGTCAACATAATAACCCAACAAAGGCATTTCAGAAGTCTGAGAGCTAGGCTTCCTTTAAACTCTCATGAAGTTAGACCTTTAGTCAAATCATGATCTCAAATCCATACTGGAGCCTGTGATGTCCATTCCTTTGACCCTGACCTTATTGTGGAATAAACCTTATGAGTCAGGTCCCATAGAACAATATTCTTTTTTTAACCTGGGCTCATTGGAGTCTCTGCAATTCATGGGTGGGCTTTAGGTCCATAAAACTGGAGAAAGTACAAATGGAAACAATATTAATCATTTGTCATCCTATGAATGCACTCTCTTCTAGTGAGAACATATCCTATAAAATAAAACTGTGTTGCCTCAATGGAATGCTTGGATAGGTTTGGATATACATATTTAGGAGGTTGTGAAGAGTTGATTCACTCTTCATAGTAGAGAAAAAAACTGAAATTTCTGAGATAAAGGAGAAAAGACATTATAATAGTAAATGAGAGAAGACTCTGTAAAATTATGAGTATGGGCACTGTGGAGGTTAAAGGATCAGTATGACTTCCCAATCTAAACTGAAAATTTTTAGTAAAAGTTCAGTAATATGTACCAGTGTTGTATTTATGTTTACTTTGGTGATGGGGACCCAAACAGAAAGACTGAGTCTTATATTTGGACCAGTGTTAGCGTAGTGATAAAGACAATTGCAAAATATAAGAAACAGGGCAAGAGGAGCCCGAGCTGAGAGGCAGAGGACCAGAACACATCACCCTCAGAGAAAAGCTAGTACTAGGCATGAGCCCTTCCATGCTACACACAGGCAGGGGGGATTAATCCACACACAAAGCCAAAAGTAGCTCCTGGCCCTTCCTGATTGAAGACTGGGAAATTGAGAGTAACCCAGGCAAGAGAACTGAGACAAAGTCCCACCCAGTCTAGGGAGAGTCATCTGGTTCCACCTGACCAGAAGAGCTAGTGACATTCCTGAAAGATGTGTGAACCAGTGGTGGCTTGAGCCAAGAGGTGGGTGGATAGAGCTGATTACTCTCAGAAAAAAGCCAATACAGGTATTCCTTGATTTTTGAGTTTGTGTTATGCCATTTTGCTTTCACAAAAGACCTACATTAGAATCTGTTTTCACCGAACAAAAGAAATCTGAAGAGGATTTTTTCTTTTATGAGAAAGGGCAAAAAGCAAAAATAATGCTCAATGTTTGTTGTGTGGTAAGCCATTATAGAGGCAAATTTGTGGCACTGCCAAGCTCTTTCTCCAGGAGCCATACTCAGAAACTCAGCATCAAGCCACCATAACTTCGAACTGTGTCTGTGAGCATCAGTTCTTTATCTCAATTTATTTTGTACATTCATTAGCAAGATGTGTCGTAAGGTACTAGAAAAGTCTAAGAGAAGTTGTTTTTTGTCTCAAAAATATTCCCATATAAATTAATAGTAATTGCTTCTTAGTTTTATGCTACTTTGGCTTATGAAATATTTAACAGGAATACTCTACTTCCAGATAGTGGGAGAAAGTTATACCAGGTGTGAAGGCTTCTAGAGCTACACACAGGCAGGGGGATTAATTTTTAGTCAAGGCTGAGGGTAGCTTCTGGCCCCTTCTAACTGGAGAGCATGTTTAGGAAATTGGGAGTTGCCTGGAGTAGCCACCCAGGCAAGGAAGATGAGACATAACCCACCCACTGTGAAGAGTGCCTTCTGTCTTATCTGACTGAAGGTTGATAAAATACCTGAAAGCTGTGGAGCCCAGAAAACTCAAGAAAGGTGCAAGAGAAAGGCAGACATAGCCCATAGTGTGCAGAGCCAAGCCAGTGGTGCTGTTTGGCTGGGGACGTTGGGGTGCAGTCCAGCTTAAGTTAAGACAACAAAGATATATTCCAGTTTTAGAGCTGCTTTTCGCACTGCATGAGGGCAGGGAATCTAATTCGTAACCCTGCTCCTCACTGAATATAGTCTTCAGTCTGTCCAACCAGGCAGTCTAACCAGAGCACATGGGAAACTGTGTAGCCCATTCAACATTACATATAAGGCAGCTCCCATATGACTATGGACAGATTTCTCAACAGAAACTTTTTAGGCAAAGAGATAATGAAATATCAAAACAACTGTCAACCAAGAATGCAATGGCTGGTAAAGTTGTCCTTCAGAAATGAAGGAGAGATAAAGACTTTCTTGAACAAATGAACAAACAAAAGCTGAGGAAAGGAGTTCATTACCACCAGAACTGTCTTAGAAAAAATGCTAAAGGCAATTCTTTGAGTAGAAGTAAAAAAATGTTAATTAACATAATAAAAAACACAAAATGATAACATATATCTCACTTGTAATGGTAAATATATAGTCATTGTTAGATTCTGCAATTTGTTAATAGTGATGTATAATTCACAACACTAGTTTAAAAGTTAAAAATATGAACATAGCAAAAAACCCCATAAATACAATATGTACAATGTTATTACTTACAAAATATTTTTAAAAATGTAAATTGTAACAGCAATAATGTAAAAGGTAAGGAGGAGAAAAAGGAGAATTGTAAAGTATATGAATTCTATTAAATTGTTATCAGTTTAAATTAGGATCTGATAAGTTTGATATTTCATGTAAACCTCATAATAACCTCTAGGGAAAATTTTTTAGTAAGTAGATGAAGGAATACAATAAAGATGTCAAAGCATACCAATACCAAAGACCTCAAAATACAAACAAAGGACAGTAGAATAAGAAATAGGGAACAATGGATCTGCAAAACAACAAGAAACAATTCACAAAATGGCAATAGTAAGTCTTTACTTATCAATAATTACTTTAAATGTGAACAAATTAAATTATTCAATCAAAAGACATAGGGTGGCTGAAGGTATTTTAAAAAGCAAAATCCAACAATATACAACATAAAAAAGACATGTTAGCCCTAAAGACATACATAGACCGAAAGTGAAGGGATGGAAAAAGACATTTCAAGCAAACGATAACCCCTTTCTTCCCCCAAAAAGCAAGGGTAATTATACATATATCAAAGTAGATTTTTAAGTAAAAATAATAAAAAGAGACAAAGGCCATTACATAATGATAGAAGGGTCAATACATCAAGAAGTCATAAGTGTAAATATTTATGTGTCCGATATTGGAAAACCTAAGTTTACAAAGCAAAAACTAACAGAACTGAAAGGAGAAATAAAAAATAATAATACTCCACACTGAACAATGGATAGATCATCCAGACAGAGACTCAATAAGTAAACAGTTGAACAATACTCTTGTCCTAATGGACCTAACAGATGTATACAGAACATTCTACCCAACAATAGCAGAATACATAATCTTATGTGCACATAGAATATTTTTTTAGAGTAGGCCATATGTTAGGTTTTAAAACCAGTCTTAGCAAATTCAAAAATCACAAAAAATCAAGTATCTTTTCTGAACATAATGACATGGAACTAGAAACCAATAACAAGAGGAAAACTGGAAAATTCATGAACTCATGGAAACTAAACAACACTCAACTGAACAGTCAGTGGATCAAAGAAGAAATTAAAGGGGAAATAAAAGACCCTAAAAGAAATGAGAATGGAAACACAACATGAAGAACTTATGGGATGCAGCAAAAACAGTTCTAAGGGAAAAGAAAGTTCATTACCATAATTGCCTACATTGAGTAAGAAAGATCCTAGATGAACAACTTAATTCTACACCTTAAGGGACTATATATTCAAACAACAACAACAACAATAGCAACAGAGCCCAAACTCAACCAAAGAAAGGAAATAATAAAAATTATAGGAGAAAGACGTGAAGTAGAGAACAGATTAACCAAACTAGGATTTGGTTCTTTAAAAAGATGAAGAAAATGGACACACCCTAGCTAGACTAAGGAAAAAGATAAAGGACTAAATTCAACAAAATTATAAATGAAAAAAGAGACATTGTAATGGACACCACAGAAATTTAAAGGATAAGAAGCTGCTATGAACAGCTATATGACAAAACCTGGATGCCTAGAAGAAATGCAAAAATTCTTGGAACTAAAGAACTTACCAATATCAAATCAATTAGAAACTCTGAATAGACCAATTACTAGTAAGGAGATGGAATCAGTGATCAATAATATCCTAATGAAGGTAAGTCCAGTTCCAGATAGCTTTGCTGATGAATTATACCAAACATTTAAAGAATTAATATCAATAATTCTCAAACTTTTCCAAAAAACTCAAAAAGAAGGAAACACTCCCAAACTCATTTTACAATGCCAGCATTACCCTGATACCAAAGCCAGAAAAGGATATTATTAGAAAAGAACACTGCAGGCTAGTACCATTGGTGAGTATAAATGAAAAATTCTCAATAAAATACTACCAAACTGATTTCAACAGCAGGTTAAAAGAATTATTCACATGATCAAGTGGAATTTATCCCTGGGATGTGAAGACCATTCAACATAAGCAAACCAATGAATGTGATATATTACATTAATAGAATGAAAGAAATGAATCATAAGAATCATACCTCAACTTGACAAAATTCATTTCATTTGTTATTAAAAAAATAACTCTTAACAAATCAGGCATAGAAGGAACATATCTCAATATATTCAAGGCCAGATATGACAAATCCACAACTAACCTCATGCCCAATGGTGAAAGGTTGAACGCTTTTCCTCTAAGATTAAGAACAGGGGCATCCAAATCTTGATTTCAGCTCAGGTCATGATCTCAGGGTCATGAGATCAAGCCCCGTGTTAGGCTCTGCACTGGGCATGGAACCTGCCTAAGATTCTCTCTCTTCCTCTCCCTCTATGCACTTCTCTCTCTTTAAAACAACAACAACAACAACAAACAACAAAAAAACCCGAGTGTCCACTGTTACCACGTCTATTCAACGTAGTGGTGGAAGTCCTAGCTAGAACAATAAGGCAAGAAAAAGAACTAAAGGTATCCGAATTGGTATGGAACCAGTAAAACTGTCTCTATTTGCAGCCATTATTTTAAATATAGAATATCCTAAAGACATTAACAATTGTTAGATTTAATCAATGAATTCAGTAAAGTTGCAGGATGTAAAATTAACATGCAAACATTTAGTAGCATTTCTGTATAATAACAAAGAAATTTCTGAAAAAGAAATAAAGAGATTGATCCCATATACATGAACATAAAAAACAATACAATATTTAGGAATAAAGTTAACTAAGGAGGTGAAAGATATCTATGCTAAAAATGATAAGTTGATAAGAGAAATCAAAGAAGACACAAATAAATGCAAAACTGTCCCATGTTCATAGATTGAAAGAATTAATATTATTAAAATATCAATACTACTGAAAGCCATTTATTTTATTATTTTTTTGAAAACCATTTGTATAGTCAATGCAATCCTTATCAAGATTCCAATGACATTTTTTACAGAGGTAGAAAAACCACTCCCAAAGTTTATATGGAACCACAAAACACCTCACATAGTCAAAGAAATCCTGATAAAAACAAACAAAGCAGGAGCATCACACTCCCTGATCTTAAGTTATACTATAAATCTAAAGTCATCAAAACAGTATACTGGCATATAAACAGACAAATAGTCTAATGGAAAAGAATCAAGAGCCCAGAAATAAACCAAAGTATATACAGTCAACTAATATTTTTTAAATATTCATTATTTATTTTAAAGAGAGAGAGAATGTGTGAGTGGGGGAAGCGGCAGAGGGAGAAGGAGAGAGGAAGTAGACTCCCTGCTGAGTGCAGAGCCCCATGTGGGGATCAATCCCATGACCCCAAAATCATGACCTGCGCTGAAACCAAGAGTCGGAAGGTCAACTGACTGAGCCACCCAAGCACCCCAATGGTCAACTAATATTTGGCAAGAAAGTCAAGAATGCTCAATGGAAATCACAGTCCCTTCATAAATTGCACTGTTCCAGTTGTGTATTTACATGTGAAAGAGTGAAACTGGACCCCTAACTTATACTACTCACAAAAATTAACTCAAAATGGATTAAAGACTTCAATTGAGTTTTACCATGAATATCCTAGAAGAAAACATAGAAATAAAGCTCCTTGACTTGGGCCTTGGTAATGATTGTTTGGATATGATGCCTAAAGCACAAGCAATAAAATAAGAAACAATCAAGTGGGACTACATCAAACTAAAAAGGTTCTGTACAGCAAAACAAACCAGTAAAAAAAGTGAAAAGACAACTTACGGAATGGGAAGAAATATTTACAGACCATATATTTGATAAGGGGTTAATATCCAACACACATAAACTCATTAACAAAAAAACAAATATCCAATTCAAAACTGGGCAAAGTAACTGAATAGACATTTCTTCAAAAAAGATACATGAAAGGCCAACAAGTTCATGAAAAGATTTTCAACATCCTAGTGAATTAAAATCACAATGAGATATCATCTCATGCTTGTTAGAATGGCCATCATCAAAAAAGACAAGAGACAACAAATGCTGGTACAGAAGTAGAGAAAAGAGAACCCCTGTGCACTATCGGTAGGATTGTAAATTGGTATAGCCACTATAGAAAACAGTATGGAAGATCCTCAAAAATTTAAAAAAAAGAGCTGTTATATGATCCAGCAATTCTACTTCTGGGAACATATCAAAGGAAACAAAAGCACTAATTCAAAAAGATATCTGCACTCCTATGTTTATACAAGCATTATTATATAATCAAAACATGAAAATGGCCTAGGGATCCATTAATGGATGAATGGAAGAAGTTGTAGTAGATATATACAATGAAATATTATTTGGCCATAAAAAATCAAGGATATCCTACCATTTTTGATAACATAAATTACCGTAGAAGGTATTACGCTAAGTGAAATAAGTCAGACAGAGAAAGGCAAACACTATATGATCTCACTTACCTATGAAATTTTTATATTTTTTATTTTTTTTTAAAGATTTTTTTAAATTTATTTATTCGACAGGATAGAGACAGCCAGCGAGAGAGGGAACACAAGCAGGGGGAGTGGAAGAGGAAGAAGCAGGCTTATAGCGGAGGAGCCTGATGTGGGGCTAGATCCCGTAACGCCAGGATCACGCCCTGAGCCGAAGGCAGACGCTTAACTGCTGTGCCACCCAGGCTCCCCTACCTATGAAATTTTTAAAAAACAAAAAAAATTCATAGGAAGTTATCAGACTTGTGGTTACCACAGGTGGGGTGTGGAGAGAGGAGGAAATTGGAGGAAGGTGGTCAAAAGGTGCAAACTTCCAGTGATAAAATAAATAAGTCCTAGAGATGTACAACATGACTAAAGCTAACACTGACGTGTATAACGGATAGGAAAGTTGTTTAAGGAGTAGATACTTAGAGTTCTCATCACAAGGAGAATTTTTTTCCCTTTATTCTTTTGGGTTTTTCTTTTCTTTTCATTGTATCTGTTAGCTAAACCTACAGTGGTAGTCATTTCACAATTTATGTAAATCAAACTATTATGCTGTATGCCTTATACTTATACAGCAGTGTATGTCCGTTATTTCTAAATAAAACTGGGAAAAAAGTGCCTAAAAACCTTGATAGGAGAAAAGATGGTTACAAAAACTGAAAGAATTATTGGAAAAATAGGATCAGACCCAAGTCATGAATAAACTTATAAAAACCCTGATCAATCAATCAATCAATCAATAAAAAGAAACAGGAGAAAATGGAGGTGACTATGAGATATAACCATCTCACTCCACATTGTTCCTACCTTTTATAACAACATGGGGAGGATTTTTAATTTCCATAGACATAGATTTAAAGTCTGGAGAAATTTTGCTTCTGGCTAAGATGTATAAAGTTGAAAAGAATGTTGCTTACACCCTGACAAAAAGAAAAAGCCAGAAAATCTACAGAGTCGCTATCATGTCAGACCCTAAGTTAGCTGAAGTCACGGGGCAAATTGTAGCCTGAAATGTAAGATTGCCTCCTTTGAGAGATGGTACTAGAGCATCTCCCCGTGGCAGAGCATGAGCAAAAGAGACGCTGAGCACCACATAAGACATAAGAAGAATTAACCAGACATTTGTAAGGAATTGCTAAAGGGTAAGTGTGGGATAAGATGAGAGTGTAGGACCTTCTGAAAGATACGGACATAAGGAATTTCACACCTACACTCAGAATCTTCTCCTTTAGCCTCCTCTGGATGCCCATGAAATCACAGAGAGCAGAGTGAGAGACTGGAGATAATCTCCTTTTGTGGTATAGGCCTGAAGGATGGGAGAAACTGTTGCTTCAGGAACATTTTTAACCTACCAGGCTCTTGTTCTCCAGGGACATGAAAGCATTAAGCTTCTGTATGACCTTCCACAAATATTTTTTTTTTTCTATTCTAATCTCATTACTACTTCTTTCCTTGTGCTAACTGTGGGCTTAGTTTGTTCTTCTTTTTGTATTTCCTTAAGGTATAACATTACTTGTTCATTTGCTATTTTCTTTTTAAATTGATGTATGTATGCATTTACAACTATGAACTTTCCTCCTGGAATTCTTTTGCTGCATCTCAAGTTTTGATATGTTTTGTTTCCATTTTTGTTAGTATCAAGAATTTTTTTTGATTTTACCTTTCATTTATTCTTTGATCCATTTGTTGTTCAGGAATGTGTTCTTTAATTTCCACATATTTATAAATTTTCCAGTAATCTTGCTGTCATTGTACTTAATATAATTTCCATCTTTCAGAATTTGTTGAGATTTGCTTTGTGGCCTACTATATAATATATACTATGAAATATTCCCTCTGCTCTTGAGAAGAAAAGAAATGGTGTATTCTGTTGCTCTTGGATGGAATATTCTGTATATACCTGTTGGCTTCATTTGGTTTATAGTATTGCTCAAAACCACTATTTATTGATTATCTGTCTGGTTTGATTATTATTGATAACAATTGATTATCAATTGTTGAGTGTGGGACATTTTTTTTTATACTCCCAGAACTCAAGTGAAAACTGATTGTTGCTGAAAGAAGGGGAATGAAAAAAAAAAATCTTCTGCCCCTGGAGGAGATGCCAGAAGCTGTTCTAAGGCCAGAGCATTCAATGTCTCCTACCTTCACTCCAGTGAAGGAAGAACACAGTGAGAATAATCTACCCAAATACCCATGGATGACAGCTTTCCTAAGACAGGATAGATCAGGGGAACAAAACACTCTGGGTCCCATGACTAGGCTAGCAATCACTGAGTAACAAAGAACAGATTACTACTGAAGAAGAGATAAGAATGTGAGTGGACACCATTGGGCACTGGCCCATGATGAAGTCTTGAAGTTGAGGGCGAAGCAAAAAGAAGCTCTCCAACAATGCTAGGTTATGGAACAGTAATTTTAAATGTATTAGTGGATTTGATTAATGCATGGTGAATATTCAAGTCTTTATACAGTGCTTTATAAATTTTGTGATTAGTAACCAATATTTGAAACCTCCTTAAGTATTAAAAATCATTTACTTAGAAAACCAAAACCTCAGTGATATGGTTCATTTATTGCTGTGAATTTTTCACTGGATATTGGCTAATTAGTCCACATGGTGAATTTTTGTATTTTGGGTTGTCTCAATATCAAGATTACCACAAAATCCAGCATCTATCTATCTTAAAAGTTTTCTTCCATTTTCATTTTTAGCTTGATTCAAACTATGTCAGATCTTACCATGTTGACAAAATTGACCATTCCCCAAATTCTGTTCCTCAGTTTGCTGTGAGGATGATTATTCCTGTGATACTGGAAATAAAACATCAGATCAATATTCATTAATAATAGGAGATGAATAAAAACTCAACAAAATACTTCACTATGAGATATTTACAAGGGGGAAAACTTATTGGCATTCTTTCTGGTCAGCTAAAAATCTGGATAAATTATACAGAATTATATTTTTGATATAAAATAACCAGATACAGCAATTTCTAAGACATGCTTCCGGTTAGCACTACTTTAAGGTTTTCTTCCTAACCTTATCCCCTTTTCATATAACAATATATTCTAGTACATAGATTTATTAAAGCAACTTATCAGTGTTCTTTAGAGTCTATATTTATCATGCTGATGAAACAAAACTTATTAAAGTTCCACAGAAATCATTATATTGCAAATAAAGCAGACACTTTATCAACCCGTCTATGTCCATGGTTGTCAAAAACTAAGGAATGTAATCAAGGACTACCCTAGAGCCAGAGATGTGATGGAGAAGGACAGGAAAACTTGCCTCCCCCTTCTCTACAGGGAAAGGTGGAGAAGACAAAGTAGACTTCCCTGCTCCAGCCTGTTTTGTCTTTTTTCCCCCTTCTAACAAACGGATTTTCCATTTGTGGCATCAGGACCTTGTTCTTAGCATGATCAATTTAGCCCTGATAAAATATACTTTATAAAAATAACAAAAGTATCATGTAGGGATAAATGCAAATGATCAAGCTTGTTTCATAATAAAAAGTAAAAGAAACATGGCTTTTCTGAATCCTGCAAGTATCCTCCAGTTACTTGCTCCATTGCTGTCCTGTTATCTCATATATCTAAATACCTCAAAGATATAACATTAGACTCTCTTCACTTCTCATTTCCAGTTCACTCCTCCACCTGATATCCATTGGCTTAACTGCCTCTATTACATTAAAACTATTCTTGACAGGAAGATAAATGTCCTACTAGTTATCCAATCTGTTGAACACCTTTTCCTCATCTTCTTGGTCATCTTGTTTACCTTTAATATCGAACATTTTGTCTTTCAAGAAATTTCTTATCACTTGGTTGCTAATACCCTATCACCCCTAGTGTTTTATTGTACAGAGCTTTCTTTTTTTCCACATCCCCTTAAATTCTGGTTGGCAAATATAGTTTCACACCAGGATTCTTGGTGACTAATTGGTAGTGCTTGCCTAAAATACACAGTTGAGAAAGATTCTGAGCCTATCTTAGAGATCACAGGGATAGGGTACTTTATCAGTCAGTGATATCCACCCATGGGGATAAGGGAGAGAAAGGGGTGTGAGATCTTTGCATTCTTATTGACAAGTCTTTATTATATGGCTTGTCTTCCCCAGTATATAGAAACTTGTGTTCTGCTTAGTCTTTCAAATTGCTAGGTCTGGGTGTATACAGCCATATCCTTACTCTACTTAGATGCTGAAAATTCATCATACTGTCTTCAAGATATATAAATATCTTGAAATATTTTCCAAAAGTTGCCTTTGTTTTTCTATCCTATCTTACCAGAATACACTAACTCTGAATTGTTCTTGCTGTTGCCCTTTATACTCAGCTAACACACACATGTAGGCATGTGTGCATATATTACTCAGATAAATATAAATATGTATATCTAATACTCAGAATCTAGCATGTTAGACACTCATTAACTATTTGTTAAATGACAATAGGTGATTTCCTGTAGGAATTTCTCTAAAAAACACCCCTTAAATATTTAAAGACAATATTAAGGCAGCATATGTGAGAGCTATGCATGTAAAAGTTTAATGTCCCTAAACTCGTATCAAGCAAACCTTTACCTGGTATCCGGAGTAAATATTAAATTTAATACATCATCCTTACTTTGTACTAATAAATTATTATAAAGAAAGCTTGTTTTAGCACTTTTTTAAAAGTGAGTTAACATGTTGTCATAAACACCTTAATGTAAGCCTATCTAGTGCCTAAATTTTACCAATTACTTTTTTAAAAAAATTAACTGTAGTTTCTCCTTTTTTAAAAAAAAAATGCAACAATGTTGCGTCTTTCTTTTAAATTAACATAGATCTCATTTATTTTGTCTTATTGCGATGACTAAAAATTTCAGTTAATCTGTCAAAAGAAAATTTATTGGCAGTGAAAACAGATGTACCTTATTCTCACTTTTGGAGAAAAAAACTCTAACATTCCTGCTAGAGGGCAACTAAAAAAACCCTACTCTTCCTGTAACTCTGTTATTTCCTGTTGCATATCTTTTCCTGCTCTACTTTTAGGTGTATAATCTGAAATATCAGTGGATAATTTTCAGCTCTTGGAGTGCTTATTCTACTTCCCATTATGTTAGTTGACTCTTCCTCATGTGATTAGTTTTATCTTGGATTATGAAAATGTCTTTATAGGGCAGTTTTGACCTGAGCGTTAACAGTTTATCAAGTTTTCAATCAGTTTTTCCGTTGAAAGCTTTGCTTGGCATTTCTGCATCTAAAGAAAATTATATCATGCTCCACATCATTGCATGACACAAGTTTAGGATTTCTGCTTTCTCATGCGTAATATGTTCCCTGCCTGTTGTTACAGACAGGCAGAACATTCCTTCTCTTTGCAGTATCAGTGAAGAGAGATTCTCCAGTTCTCTTTTCAGAGATTGGGGAAGCTCTTTATGGCTCTGGGCATTATGCAATATGTTCTATATATTACATGTCACCATGCCCTTGAATTTTACTTACTATTCTGACAGAGGTTCTCTTCTCATTTTTAGGACTTGGAGATTTCCTGTGTTTTTTCCTGAGCTAAACTATAGATTGTGCACATATTTTCAGTTTTGTATACATTGTTCATCATTTGCATATGTTCATAATAGGGAGGAGAATTCTATATTGGCTTAGTCTGCTATACTGCCAAAGGACCTTATCACATCTTATATAAATCTGTTTGGGGAAGCTAAAAAATAACATTGAGCTCAAATGGAATTCTGATTGAAACACTTTTTCCCCTCTTTTTTAGGATCACAACTATAGTTTTGTAAGCATGAATGAAGAGCAAATGTTCATCTGAAAACTTACCACGTTATCATCAGCAACAATGAACAGTTCAACATACTTTTCTTTATGGATGTTCTGGAAATTTATGAAAAATTTAATGAAGTATGGTTAATGTTCCTCATTTTAATGTTTTAAGTTCAAACCATTTCATGACTTATCATGTTAATATTATTGTTACAGGAATGTGAGGTACAGGAGTATAACAAATAATTCCAGGAATTTATCTAAATAAAACTCAATATATTGTTAAAACATGTGCCCCTGTATATCAGATTTTAATAAACTTGAAACGATATTCTATATTTGAATATCCTTCCTTTCCTTGTTTAGTCTTTCAGGTAATAAGAGTTATACTTATTGCAGTATTATTTACAATAGCCAAGATAAGGAAGCAACCTAAGTGCCTATCGGTACATGAAAGGATAAAGAAAATGTAGTACACACACACACACACACACACACACACACACACACACACACATTATGCAGCCATAAAAAAGGATGGAATTTTGCCATTTTCAACAGTATGAGTGGATCTAGAGGGTATTATGCTAAGTGAAATAAGTCAGAACGAGGAAGACAAATAGTATATGATTTCATGCATATGTGGAATCTAAAATTCAAAACAAATGAATAAACAAACAAACAAAAACCAGAATCAGGCCTATAAATACAGAGAACAAACTGATGGTTGCCAGAGGGAAGGGCAGGTGTAGGGATGGGCAAAATGGGTGAAGGGGAGTGGGAGACACAGGCTTCCAGTTATGGAATAAATAACTCATGGAATAAAAGACACAGCATAAGAAACACAGTCAATGGTATTGTAGTAGCATTGTATGGTGACAGAGGGTAGCTACACTTGTGGTGAGTGTAGCATGAATATGGAGATGTTGAATCATTATGTTGTATACCTGAGACTAATGTAACATTGTGTGTTAGTTATACTCTAAATAAATAAAGAGTTATAAATAAAGAATAATGAATACAGTTTTTAATGTTTAGTTGGTTTTTTTTGGTTGTTTGTTTATAAAGTAAATGCTTACTAACTAAGCTCATATAAAAAGGACTTATCAATAGAGGAAAGCAAAACATAAGACTGACTGGCTAATAGGACTGACTGTATTCCTTCTACTCTTCTCCTGTCTCCCAATCTCCTACTTTGCAGTAGCCTCAATTCCAAGGAAATGTACAAAAGTTGTTAATTATAGATCTTTTATTTTATAAATCACCAATATCAGAAAATTCTGTTTTCAGCTCTCAGTATTATGCATTGAGGGGTGTGCATATCATCTGAGTATAAACCAGAGTCATATTATACAAAAACTTAACGAAGTCATTTTGTGTATGAACTAAATAGTTATGTATTAGTTGACTGAGTCAATCAGAAACATCTGTTAGGCACCTAGTAAGTTTCCAACACAATCTGGACCATGGATATGTGAAGAAGATGGGCACTCATGGATCTTAAAGGCTAACACCTAGTCAGATTTGAGGTGATATGAACTAGTTGTACAGGAAAGCCTAAAACACAGAGGACTCTCATTGTGCAGTCATCCCACCAGATATTGAAGTTGCTATTACTTACTTATCTTTAATAATTAATAATTAGAATATTTGGACTGATGAAAGGGGAGACCCTAACTCCCCCCAAGCAAAAAAAAAAAAATGGCAGTGAAGATGAAGGAAGACAATATCTAGGAGAGTTTTCGAGACATTGCAAATTTCATTCTTTCCAACCACTTATAGTCCTAATGCTATAAATCTATATGTATGGTTGTAAATATTCCCTTTTCTTAAAATTAATGGGACAAACTGATATTTACAGTAGGGAATGAACATTTTCTTTCTCTTCTTTTAAAAAAGATTTTATTTTTTTATTTGAGAGAGAGAGAGAGAGCACGAGCACAAGCAGGGGAAGGGAGGGACAGAAGGAGAGGGAGAAGCAGACTCCCTGCTAAGCAGGGAGCCTGATTCAGAGCTTCATCCCAGGACCCTGGGATTATGACCTGAGCTGAAGGCAGATGCTTAACCAACCAAGCCACCCAGGTGCCCTGGGAATGAACATTTTCTATGTTGATAAAAAAAAGTTTGACATTTTAGATTTCACACAATGAAAAGCAGACTCAGGTAGCACATACACTTCATTAGTTGGGCTCATCTCTCTGTTTTGAATTACAAAAGGAAATAAGATACATTTTTCCTGGCATTAAGATGATTTAAAAATAAAGCACTTACTTCTATTTTGAGGTCTTCCATAATTTTAATATCATCCTTTAAATCATTTGTCCTGGTAAAATTGAGTTCTGTACAAGAATAATTAGCAGCATACTGCATCCTTGGATTATATCTGAACACCAAATGTTGTCCCTCATCTGAATATTTCATTGGTTCAATGAGATACCTTTGGTCATATACCCTGAAGAATCCCCTGTGGAAAATGGGAATGTGATGTATGTTCAAGATCTATTCCATTTTACCTCTATATTTCTCACAATATTCTTCTAATCCATTTTATTGCCTTTGCCTATTTAAGAACGGAAACTATAAGACCAAGGCCTTATGAGCAAGTAGTCAGGTATTCTGAGTGATAAAAAGATAAGGTGACATGTGGCCTTTGAATTAATAACTTTTGTAAGAGTCAACTCATCTAGATTTTCAGAAACTTGACAGTTCAACCTCTACTTTGAAGTCTCAGTGTTCTAGTAAAATTCACATTTTGTGAATTTTTTATGTCCATCGTACATTAATTGTAGAGTAAATATATGACAGTAAAATAACAATTATCTAGAAATGTTGTCATGAAAGGTGTTCTTATTCTTGAATATATTGGGATCTACTCAAGTAAAGCACACATACATGAAGGTGGAAGTTTCTTGTTCTTCTACGATCTAACCCATGTTTCCTCCTTTACCTTTAAGCCCAAGATCTACAGAGAACTGAAATAGGGTTTACTTCTAACTTTAATTTCTAAAATCTCTAAACTCCTGATTATTAAAAAGGTGTGAAGTAGTGTGTGGTGAGAATTCACAGGATTTGAAGTCAGGAAGCCTGATTTTTGGATTGAGTTCTGTGCATTAGACATCTTTTTGTCAAAATGGATACTCATGGTGAAAATATACAGTAGCTTTTTCCCATTAATTTTTCTATGTAGAGGGTTGTTAGAAAGATGAGAAGCAAATGTCTCTGAAAATCCATTAAGCAAACTTATAAACAAAATAGACACTTGTGCAATACCTCAGACCATTACATGTGCTGATACTGGCAGCAGAATCGAATTCATGTATGATGGATCCTTGGTAAAAACAGTGATCCTAAAATAGTGAAGAAGCTATTGATATAAATACATATATTCATATTACATAAATATTAACATATGCATATTTTATGTTTACAATTTATCAGCATTTCATTCTCACAAATTATACACATACTCATTCATATATTCATTTATTGCATCCTGTCATTTGGAAAATTGAAACTCCTTTAGAATCCTTTTAATTGCATGATTACATTGTGTTAAACAATATATGGATTCTTCCATATATTAGAACCTGTATCCACTGGAATAATATTAATGATCAATGAACAAAAATTCATTTGGAAAGTGGAAAAGGCTTCAATGTTGGTGCATCAGCAGTCCTAGGCCAGGGAATATGACTCACATAAGGGTCAATCAGATGGAGGTTTTAAAACTGTTTCATATCTTTAGGTTTTATCAATCTAGCTTGATGACAATTTCATCAAGGTGTCTTATACTGCTTTTGCATAATGCTTTGCCCTTCCTCCAGACTAAACACCATTTTGGGTACATAGAAGTCAGTTTAGTAAAGAAAAATACATTAACAGATATTGATTTTCTTGTTAGGCAGTAATCAGATTCCTTTAGAGTTTGGAGGGTCATGTTTTCTATTCCAGGATAATTCAGTGCCAGTATTCTATGCAAGATTCATTTCTGACATAACATTTTCTGGAGCTTCTTATAGAGCTAGATTGGATTTTAAAATCACATGAGGAAATTTGAGAAAAGAGACATAGGAAGTTTCCATAAGATACCATGGTAGAAGGATAGCTGGTGATCGCCTCTCCTTTTGTGGAATAGTAGGTTTCACTGTAATTTGAGGCTAGGAACTCCCTAGAAAAGATGGCAGAGAGGGAAGTGAGATTTACTCATTCTCTAAAGTCAACAGATAAAACCAATTATGGGGGAGAGAAGTCTCTGAGCTACTTTAAAATCTCAGCAAGTTCCTCTCATGCTAAAAACACATAAGTAAAATCAATTCCACTCACATGAAAAGGGATTCTACCCAGATTTCATGGTTTGGTAAACACTAGAGGAGACTGAAAAAGATTCTGGCAGTTTTAGGCAAGGCAGTAACTTGAGAAGAACCTAGAGAAAATATTGGCTAAGTAAAAATTATATATAAATACATTTGAGACAAAATATACTTGACGTATATGGCATGTATACATACACTACATATATCTTAAAATACTTTAACGCAACAGTTATATATTTAGATAAAAGCAATATATATTAATAATAATTTAGAAAACATGGAAAAAAACAAATGAAATTTTCCTGAACTCTCACCATAGACAGACAACTATGGTTAATATTTTCATGTAATTCTTTATAGTTTTTTTCTCCGTGCAAGTAAAGGGATGGCATTCTGAGTAATCAGTCATCAGTGCTCTCCCACAGCTCACGTATCAAACCCACAGGTATCTTCAGACTGAGAACTACGATTATATATCTCAACTCCCTCAGTACATGGATGCTATAGTGGAACAGAAGAACAAAAGAGGAAATTATTGGATTTTATTTTATCCTGAAAAACAGGCTTTTGAAACTCATAACAGAAACATTTGTCTTGAAACTCAAGGCTTTTGAAATATAAGAGCTAAGCTTTATGTTTCCAAAGTATAAAAATGAAGAGCTCCGGGCAGTCTTCCTATAAATAAGAGACCAACAATAGTAAAAGAGAAACCAGGATACCCCACTGTCAGGATAGACCAGGAAAAAAGCCTAGTGGAAGGGAAAGGATGGGGGACTTATGATGACGGAAGGAGATTGTAGAGATAGAGATAACATATAAGCAGGAAGGTCCACATCAAAGACTTCCTGATGTGCCCCAAACCTGCTCCTAGACCCAGGAAAAGGATGGATATGGAGTTATCCCCCCCCAAAAAAAACTGTCAACTTTTCATTCCATGGCAAACTGTAAGTTGCTAAGGAAAAGAAGTTTGTTTATAGTCCTGCTATCTGGTGAGATCCCTTGGCAATAGTCAATAGTTTGCCTATTTCTTGCTCAGTAAGAAGACAGTGTTCTGTGCTCTGAAATTCACTTAGTTCTATCTGAATTACCCAATGTGGATAATAGCCTTTCCATTTTAACATTCATGAGTCCACAAGAAGAAAAGTGGAATATTAACTCAATTAGAGATGAAATGGTGATAGAGTAGAGAAAGCCCCAGTATCATACGATTACTTGGGTTTGACTGAATGGAATGAGCTCAAAATAACTTTTGAGAGGTAAAACATATACTATGTTATATGAACATGAAAAACAAACAGATGTTTATGTAGTTAAAAATACTAAACATGTTAATTATTAAAATTGACATGATTCTCTCTACATAACTGTTTATCCAACAGTCTTCCTTTAACTATCTCATAAATATGCATTTAAAAATAGATTTTATAAAACAAAATCAAGGAAATATTTAAACTGAATTAAAAATATCCACCTGTGCCTTCTTATTCCTCTTTCCAAAAACAGCTGGCAGAACAACCAGAATTTGCTCTACTAGAGCAGAACTGGTAGATTTCCCTTCGTGCCCATGTTCCATGAACATAACTTCCCTCATTCCCAGTAAGTCCCAATAGGCAGGATTATGTGTTCAGCATACAACCAGGATGTACATTTTAGCTCAAGGACTGAATCAAAGTGGGTATCACTCCCGTTTCCCCCAAAATATTATATTTTAAAATGTTATTTTCTTATAAAACAAAGGATCCTGCATTTTTCAATTCATGAATACAAAGTATTAGTATCTCATTTTTAAACTTTTATTTTGAAAAAATTATAGACTCATAAGTAGTTACAGAGATAGCATAGCAGAGTCTGATGTCTGTGTACCCTTCCCTCAGTTTCCCCAGTAGCTATATATTACATAATTATAAAACAATAACAAAACCAGAAATACACACTAGTACAATGCGTGTGTGTGTGTTTACATGCCATTTTATCATATGTGTGGATTTGTGTTACACTACTACAATCAGGATACAGAACTATTCCACCAGAAAACTCTCCCTCATGCTATCTTTTTATAATCCCCCCCAGCATCCTTAATTCCTGACAACAACTCAAAACAACCAACCTGTTTTCCCAATTTATAATTTTTCATTTTGAGAATGTTTTGGCAGTGGAATTATATGGTATGTGATCTTTTGAGATGGGATTTTTTTTTTCCATTCAGCATAAGGCCCTAGTGATCTGCCCAAGTTGTTCCATTTCATTGCAAAGTAGTATTCCATGATACGGATGGACTGCAGTGTGTTTTACCATTTATTTGTTGAAGGATATCTGAGTTGTTTCCAGTTTAAGGCTATCATGAATAAAGCTGTAAATATTTGTATATAGCTCTCTGTGTGAATGTAAGTTTTTATTTTTCTGAGAGAATACCTAGAAATACAATTGCTTTATCTCACGAAGTTTGCATGTTTGGTTTTTAAAAAATTGTCAAATTGTTTTCCAGAGTGCTATATTTTATAGTCCCATCAGCAATGTATTAACGATCCAATTTCTTTACATCCCTTGGCCAGCATTTGGTGATGTAATTATTTTTTTTAGTTTTAGCCATTCTGATTGAATGGAATGATATTTCATTACAGTTTAATTAGCATTTCTTGAATGATTAATGATGCCATACATCTTTTCAAGTGCTTATTTTTCATCTGCGTATTCTCTTTGGTGAGATGTATCTTTGTATCTTTTGCCTATTTTCCAGTTGAATTGTTTGCTTTATTATGGTTGAGTTTTGAAACCTGTTTATTTTCCAGACTAGTATTCCTTGGTTGTGGTTTGCAAATGTCTCCTCCCAATCCTCAGCTTGACTTTCATCCTCATAACAGGATTTCTGTAGAGTAAGGACTTTCAATTTTAATGAAGTCCAGTTTATCAACTTTATCTTTTATTACTCTTGTCAAATGATTTGGTGTCAAATCTAAGAATTTTTTGCCTTAGCCCTAGATCCTGAATATATTATCTTGTTTTATCTAAAAGTATTATAGTTTTGTGTTGTATGTTGAAACCCATGGTCTATTTTAAGTTAATTTTGGTATAAATTTGGCATAAGCTTTGAGATTTAGTTTGAGGCTCTTTCTTTCTTTCTTTCTTTCTTTCTTTCTTTCTTTCTTTCTTTCTTTCTTGTTTCTTTCTTTCTTTCTTTTTCTTCTTCCCTCCCTCCCTCCTTCCCTCTCTCCCTCCTTTCCTTCCTTCCTTCCTTCCTTCCTTCCTTCCTTCCTTCCTTCCTTCCTTCCTTCCTTCCTTCCTTTGTTATGGATACATAATAGTTTCAGCACCATTTGGTGAAGAGACTATATACTGTCTCCATTGATTTGCTTTACAAACCTTGACAAAAATCAGTTGGCTCTACTTGCATGGAGCTATTTCTGAGTTTTCTATTTGATTCCATTGATCTATGTGTCTATTCCCCTGACAGTAAGACTCTGTATATACATAATAGTTCTCGAAATGATTACTCCTGTTTTTTTTTCTTTTGTCATATTTCTTTTGTTCCTTTGTCTTTNTTGTTTTTCCCTATAAATTCTGGAATCATCTTGTCGATATTTATAAAAAATCTTACAGTAATTTTGATAAGAATTGTGATAACCCTATATATATAAACTGGAAAATCAACACCTTTACCAAGTTGAATCTTCTACTTCTAGTACATTAACATAAAATAAGGTCTCATCTGTTTATATCTTTTTGATGATTTTCCTCAGAATTTTGTAGTTTTCATTGAACAAGCTTTGTATATATTACTCAGGTTTGTAACTGATTGTTTTATTTCTTTTTGAACAATTGCAAGTGGCATTGTATTTTAAGCTTTAGTTTCCACATATTCATTGTGATACAGAAATACAGTTGATTTTTTATGATGAAATATTCTGTGACTTTGCTGAACCCATTTATTCCTTCTAGTAGGTGTTTGTGTGCTTATTTGTTGGTTAGCTTGTTTTTAGATTCCATAGAATTTTTTATGCAAACCACTATTATGTCGTCTGAAAATAAGGACTTTCTTCTTCTACCTTTCCAATCTATATGCCTTTCATTTCCTTTTCTTCCTGAGTTGCACTGAGTAGACCTTCTGGGAATATATTGAATAGCCATGATAAGAGTGCACATATTTGCCTGGTTTCAGATTTTAGGAGGAACACATTCAGTCTTTCACCAGTAAGTATGATATTTGCTATAGGGTTTTGTAAATACTCTTTATCAAGTCAAGGACATTCCCCTATGGTCCCAATTTTCTAAAAATTTTTTTTTAAGATTTTATTTATTCCTTCAACAGAGAGACAGACAGCCAGCGAGAGAGGGAACACAAGCAAGGGGCATGGGAAAGGAAGAAGCAGGCTCCCAGCAGAAAAGCCTGACGTGGGGCTGGATCCCAGAACACCAGGATCATGCCCTGAGCCGAAGGCAGATGCTTAATGACTGAGCCACCCAGGCGACCCCCAATTTTCTAAAATTTTTAATCATAAATGGGTATTGAATTTTATCGAAAGTTTTTTTCTGCATCAATCAAGAGGATCATGTGATATTTTTCTTTACACTGTTAAATAGGTAAATTGGTAAATTTACATTGGTAAATTACATTGATTAATTTTAGAGTATTGAACCAGTCTTGTGGATATTGAATTGGTTATGGTGTATAACTTTTGTGCATTGTTGAATTCTATTTGCTAACATTTTGTTAAGAAGTTTTGCATCTACATTCACAATGGATATTCTCTGTAGTTCAATTTTATTTGTACTACCTTTTTTGGTTTAGATATCAGAGTAATGTTGGCTTCATAGAATGAGAAGGGAAGTGTTCCCTCTTCCATTTTTTGGAAGACATTGTATAAATAGCATTTTTCATCCACTGTGCCATTCTCAGAGTACTCAGACCAATTAGATTTAAAGTAATTATTAATATATTAAGACTTAAGTCTGCTAGTTTATTTTTTGTTCCTGTTTCTTCTTTTTTCATGTTTTAATTTCTTTTTCCTTCCTTCTTGTGGGTTGCTTAAATATATTTTCAAATTTCATTTTGATTTATCTGTAACACTTTTCTGTGTACCTCTCTGTATAGATTTCTTAGTGGTTGCTCTATGTAATATATTTCATATGTATGTATGTATGTATATATAAAATCAACTATGTGAGTCTTAGAATGGGATTGTTTGAGTTTATCCTGTTTTAAAGTTGTTCAGCTTCTTGAACCTGTAGGCATGTGGTATTTTCCTTGTCAAATTTAGAAATTTTCAGTATCAAAATACTCATTTGAATACTTTTTCAGCTCCATACTCTCTCCTCTCCTTCTGGGTCTCTAATGGCATCCATTTTACATCTTTTTTTTTTATTCTCACATATTCCTGAGAGTGTTTTTTTTTTTTCAGAAAATTTGCCTTGTTATTCAGATGGTGTAATTTCTATTATTCTATCTGCACTGATTATTTCTACTCTCCTCTCCATTCTGATCTTAATCCCATCTATTGAGAGTTTTATTTTTTCCATGTATTTTACTTCCAGTTCTAAAATTTCCTTTAGATTCTTATTTATATCTTCTATTTTCTTTTTTCTGAGATATTTTATTCATTTCCTAAGACATTCTGGTTTTTTTCATTTGTTTCAAGTATGTTTGTAATTTTTCATTGAAGTATTTTTATGATGGCTGCTTTAAAGTTGTGTCAGATAATTCAAACATCTGTTTCATTTTGGTATTGGCAGCCACTAATTTTTTTTTCTCTTTTAGATTGAAATATTTCTGGCTTTTGGATGGACAAATAATTTTCAATGAAAACTTGGGTATTATGATATTATATTATAACCCCCTAGATCTTATTTAAATCTTGTGGTTTTGTAGATCTCCTATGATACCATTTTAATGTGAGGTACCTCATTATTGCCATGTAGGAATGGAAATCCAGGGTCTCCACTTGTCCTACATGAGTTCCTTGCTATTGCTGGGTTAGGGTCAAAATTCTGTCTTTTCCCTCCTGCTGAAATCTCCTGATTAGGAAGGGAAGGGATGTTTCATCCATGCTCTTCATGTGGCTTCCACTGTCACTGTGAGGGGTATTCCTGCTAATTCTCCACTAGGCCTCTTCTCACATTAACCCAGCAGGAAAGGTGAGAGATACCTCATTTTGCTGGGTGGGCATGGCATCAGGCTCCACAAATAGTCTTCAGCCACACTACAGTGGGGAAAATGGGTCTTCATTACCAATGGGCCAAGATGAAAGTCTTATCTCCCCATTTAGCTATCTCTGATATCACTACACAGGACAGGAGAGGGTGGTTGGGTTGTCTTTTTATAGCCTGAGAAGGGCAGAAGCTTAGTCTCTTGATTTTGCCTTTTCTGGCTGGGTTGGGAGTGGGGATGCTGTTCTTTGTGTGTGTGTGTGTGATGTCTGCTAGGGTAGAATAGTTATTGTCTAAAAACTTTCTGTCTTTCTAAGCCGCTCCTTTCTTTCTTAGCCCTTTTGCCTGTTTTTGGTTTGGTTGTTTGTTTTTATTTGTGCTCATGGGCATTTTCAGGTTATGATTTCTCCAGTATCTAGTCTGGGATATATAAAGCAAAATGACAACCCAAGAAACTCACCACTGTGTCTGTCATTCCTTGGATAACAAAATCCCTAGCTGGTCTACCTTTCTCTTCAGATCTGTCAGTCTTCTTATATTTACTTTATATATGTAATGCCCAGAAGTTTTAGTTGTACTTAGTGGAAAGAATAGAGAAAAATATGTCTGCTCCATTTCTCTGGAAGTGAAAATTCATAGCCTCATTGTCTTTTATAAATCAAAATACATCAATTTTAAGAAATTTTATAGACCATTGTATCATTTGGAATTCTATTCTACATATTCTTTAATATCACTATGCTGTGCTAGTAGACAACCACAAGTTATGCTTACTGTTATTTTAAATCTCAAAATACATACACATTACATAATCATAACACATTTATCATTGCATAATATTTTTGTCATTGCTAAGATCTTTTCAATCTAAGGTCTAACCAAGATGATGAACAGACATCAGCATTTAACTCAAATTAAAAATTGAAACATATGATAAAAAACCAATAATACACAAATAGCCATAAAAAATGATTTAGAACTGACAAATCATAAAAGTATAGTTTCAAAAGTACTGTTTTATCATGGTATTCCTGATCTAAGAGTGACAACATTTCACTGACTACTTGGATGATGTAGGAGTAAACATACTAAAGGATTTTAATAAATTAGAGGGTAACAGTTATTAAAACCCACAGAGATCAAGATACCTCAGAAATAGATATATAGATAAGTAACAAACTATTTGTAAAGTTATTGAACCTAAAATTATTTCTTTCATGCCTTTGAACTACCCCTGGTGACTTTTTGGTCCCACCTCCAACACGATAAACTTCTAGAACTTCAAAAAAGGGCTCAAAACACACTTCCTGGGATATAGAGTTAAGATGGCAGAGGAGTAGGGGACCCCTTTTTCAGCTGATCCCCTGAGTCGAGCTGGATAGGTACCAGACCAGCCTGAACACCCACAGAATCAGCCTGAGACGCAGGAAGATACATCTGGATCTCTACAAATGAACATCTCCAGCGCTGAGTATTGAGGTACGCAGCGGGGAGCTGTGAAACCGCGCACAGATATCGGACTCGCAGACGGCACCCGCGAGAGAACAGACTGAGACTGTGAGCCGGGGAGCGTGAGCCACCAGACTTCTCACAGAACTCCGGTGCACTCACTGGAAACAGACTGAGACTGGGGGCTCTGGGAGTGCGCAGGGGTAGCTGGCTGTGAGAGGTATTAGAAACACAAAGGACAGAGACGTGCCAGCCCTGGAAGTGAGGGCTGGGATGCCGGGTGTGGGGCGCACATCCCGGGACGCTGCAGGGTTGAGCAGCACCAACAGAAACAGAGTTAAAGTGGCCAGAATATCAGTGGAGAACGGTCCGCGATCCCTCTGTTCTGAGGCAGAGGCTGAGATTCGGCCACTGCTGCTCTGACTCTCAGAAGAGCCACAGCAAACCACCAGGGAAAGCCCCCAGAGAACAAAAGCCTGGAAATACCGACTCACAGTGGGCCCATCCCCATCCCCCCTCGCAGGGGACACGGAGACTCTACCCAAACAGGGTTGCCTGAGTATCGGGGTGGAAGGCCCCCCCCCAGAAGGCAGGCTGAAAAATTAAGAAGCCCACATCCCTAAGATCCTTATAAAACAAGGGCGCATGGCCTGGGTCCTGGTCAATAATTTGGGCTCTGGACAACCCCACAACCTCTCCTCATCAGAATGATGAGAAGGAGAAATCCCCCCAACAAAGAAAAGACAATGAGTCTTTGGCCTCTGCCACAGAACTAATGGATATGGATATAACCAAATTATCAGAAATGGAATTCAGAGCAACAATGGTCAAGATGATGTGTAGACTTGAAAAAAGTATTAACGAAAATGTTAATGAGAAAATAGAATCTCTCAGGGTGGAAATGAGAGTGAATCTGGCAGAAATTAAAAATTCTATGAGCCAAATGCAGTCAAAACTAGAGGCTCTGACGGCCAGGGTGAATGAGGCAGAAGAACGTATCAGCGAATTGGAGGATGGGTTAGTAGAAGAGAAAGCTAAAATAGAATCTGGACTCAAAAAAATCCACACTGAGGAATGTAGGTTATGGGAGATTACTGACTCAATGAAACGTTCCAATGTCAGAATCATCAGCATCCCCGACAGGGTGGAGAAAAACAGAGGTCTAGAAGAGATATTTGAACAAATTGTAGCTGAAAACTTCCCTAATCTAGCAAGGGAAACAAACATTCATGTCCAAGAGGCAGAGAGGACCCCTCCCAAGCTCAACCATGACAAACCTACACCACGTCACATCATAGTGCAATTCGCAAATATTAGATCCAAGGATACAGTATGGAAAGTGGCCAGGGCAAAGAAATTTCTCACGTACCAAGGCAAAGGTATCAGAATTACGTCAGACCTATCGACACAGACCTGGAATGAGAGAAAGGGTTGGGGGGACATTTCTAAAGCTCTTTCAGAGAAAAACATGCAGCCAAGGATCCTTTATCCAGCAAGGCTGTCATTCACAATTGATGGAGAAATAAAGATCTTCCAGAATCGCCAGTCATTAGCCAATTTCGTAACCATGAAACCAGCCCTACAGGAGATATTAAGGGGGGTTCTAGAAAAGTAAAAAGGCCCCAAGAGTGATACAGAACAGAAAGTCACAATCTATACAAACAAAGACTTTACTGGCAACATGGCATCATTAAAATCATATCTCTCAATAATCAGTCTCAATGTAAATGGCCTAAATGCTCCCATAAATGCCAAAGGGTTTTAAAAAGACATGACCCATCCATTTGCTGTTTACAAGAGACTCATTTTGAACCCAATGATACATTCAGACTGAAAGTAAAGGAATGGAATACCATCTTTCATGACAATGGACCTCAAAAGAAAGCTGGGGTAGCAATTCTCATATCAGACAGATTGGATTTTAAACTGAAGACTATAGTTAGAGACACAGAAGGGCACTATATTATTCTTAAAGGATGTATCCAACAAGTGGATATGACAATTATAAATATATATGCCCCCAACAGGGGAGCAGCAAGATACACAAGCCAACTCTTAACCACAATAAAGAGACATATAGATAAAAACACACTAATAGTAGGAGACCCCAACACTCCACTATCAGCAATAGAGAGATCACCTAAGCAAGAAATCAACAAAGAAAACAAGAGCTTTGAGTGCCATACTCGATGAGTTGGACCTCATAGATATATATAGAACACTACACCCCAGAACCAAAGAAAACTCATTCTATTCTAATGCCCATGGAACATTCTCAAGAATAGACCATGTTCTGGGTCACAAAACAGGTTTCTACCAATACCAAAAGACTGAAATTATTCCCTGCATATTCTCAGACCACAACGCTTTGAAATTGGAACTCAACCACAAGTAAAATTTGGAAGAAACTGAAACATTTGGACACTAAGAACCATCCTGCTCAGGAATGATTCCATAAACCAGGAAATCAAAAATCAATTTAAACAATTTATGGAGACCAATGAGAATGAAAACACAATGGTCCAAAACCTATAGATACTGCAAAGGCAGTCCTAAGGGGGAAAAACATAGCCATCCAAGCCTTGCTCAAAAGAATAGAAAAATCTAAAATGCAGTTTTTATATTCTCACCTCAAGAAGCTGGAACAGCAACAGAGGGACAGGCCTAATCCACGCACGAGGAAGCAGTTGACCAAGATTAGAGCAGAAATCAATGAAGTAGAAACCAGGAGTACAGTAGAGCAGATCAACAGAACTAGAAGCTGGTTCTTTGAGAGAATCAACAAAATTGACAGACCACTGGCAAGACTTATCCAAAAGAATAAAGAAAGGACCCAAATTAATAAAATTATGAATGAAAAAGGAGAGGTCACAACCAACACCAATGAAATTGGAAAAATTATTAGAAACTTTTATCAACAGCTATATGCCAATAAATTAAGCAATCTGGAAGAGATGGAGGCCTTCCTGGAAACCTATAAACTACCAAGACTGAAACAGGAAGAAATTGATTCCTTAAACTGGCCAATTAATTATGAAGACATTGAGTCAGTGATAAACAACCTTCCAAATAACAAAGCCCCAGGCCCGATTGGTATTCCTGGGGAATTCTACCAAACATTCAAAGAAGAAATAATACCTATTCTCCTAAAGCTATTTCAAAAAATAGAAACAGAAGGAAAGCTACCAAACTCATTCTATGAGGCCAATATTACCTTGATCCCCAAACCAGGCAAAGACCCCATCAAAAAGGAGAATTACAGACCAATTTCCCTAATGAATATGGATGCCAAAATCCTCAACAAGATCCTGGCTAATAGAATCCAACAGTACATTAAAAGGATTATCCATCACGACCAAGTAGGATTCATACCTGGGATGCAAGCGTGGTTCAACATCTGCAAATCGATCAGTGTGATACATCATATCAACAAGAAAAGACTCAGGAACCATATGATCCTCTCAACTGATGCAGAAAAAGCATTTGACAAAATACAGCATCCTTTCCTGATTAAAACCCATCAGAGTGTAGTGATAGAGGCTACATTCCTCAATCTCATAAAAACCATCTATGAAAAGCCTACAGCAAATATCTTTCTCAATGGGGAAAAGCTGGAAGCCTTTACCCTAAGATCAGGAACACGACAAGGATGCCCACTCTCGCCACTATTATTCAACATAGTACTAGAAGTCCTTGCAACAGCAATCAGACAACAAAAAGGGATGAAAGGTATCCAAATCAGCAAAGAAGAAGTCAAAATGTCTCTCTTCGCAGATGACATGATACTGTATATGGAAAACCCAAAAGAATCCATGCCCAAACTATTAGAAGTTATAGAGCAAATCAGTAATGTGGCGGGGTACAAAATCAATGCTCAGAAATCAGTTGCATTTCTATACACAAATAATGAGACTGAAGAAAGAGAAATTAGGGAATCCATCCCAATTACAATAGCACCAAAAACCATACGTTACCTTGGAATTAACTTAACCAGAGACATAAAGGACCTATATTCTAGAAACTATAAATCACTCTTGAAAGACATTGAGGAAGACACAAAAAGATGGAAAAATATTCCATGCTCATGGATAGGAAGAATTAACATAGTTAAAATGTCCATGCTATGCAGAGCAATCTACACTTTCAATGCTATCCCGATCAAAATACCAATGATATTTTTCAAAGAACAGGAACAAATAGTCCTTAAATTTGTATGGAACCAGAAAAGGCCCTGAATCGCCAAGGAACTGTTGAAAAGGAAAAGCAAAGCTGGGGCATCACAATGCCAGATTTCAAGCTGTACTACAAAGCTGTGATCACAAAGACAGCATGGTACTGGCACAAAAACAGACACACAGACCAATGGAAGAGAAGAAAGAACCCAGAAATGGACCCTCAGCTCTTTGGGCAATTAATCTTTGATAAAGCAGGAAAAAACACCCGGTGGAAAAAAGACAGTCTCTTCAACAAATGGTGTTGGGAAAATTGGACAGCTACATGCAAAAGAATGAAACTTGACCACTCTCTCACACCATACACAAAGATAAACTCCAAATGGATGAAAGACCTCAATGTGAGACAGGAATCCATCAAAATCCTAGAGGAGAACATAGGCAGCAACCTCTATGACATCGGCCAAAGCAACCTTTTTCATGACACATCTCCAAAGGCAAGAGAAACAAAAGAAAAAATGAACTTGTGGGACTTCATCAAGATAAAGAGCTTCTGCACAGCCAAGGAAACAGTCAAAAAAACTAAGAGGCAGCCCACGGAATGGGTGAATATATTTGCAAATGATGCTACAGATAAAAGACTGGTGTCCAAGATCTACAAAGAAGTTCTCAAACTCAATACATGAGAAACAAATAAACAAATCATAAAATGGGCAGAAGATATGAACAGACACTTTTCCAATGATGACATACAAATGGCTAACAGACACATGAAAAAATGTTCAAAATCATTAGCCATCAGGGAAATTCAAATCAAAACCACACTAAGATACCACCTTACGCCAGTTAGAGTGGCAAAAATTGACAAGGCAAGAAACAATTGCTGGAGAGGATGTGGAGAAAGGGGATCCCTCCTACATTGTTCGTGGGAATGCAAGTCAGTACAGCCACTCTGGAAAACAGTGTGGAGGTCCCTTAAAAAGTTAAAAATTGAGCTACCCTATGACCCAGCCATTGCACTACTGGGTATTTACCCCAAAGATACAAATGTAGTGAAGAGAAGGGCCATATGCACCCCAAAGTTCATAGCAGCATTATCCATAATAGCCAAATCATGGAAGGAATCGAGATGGCCTTCGACAGATGAATGGATTAAGAAGATGTGGTCCATATATACAATGGAATATTACTGAGCTATCAGAAAGAATGAGTTCTCAACATTTGCTGCAACATGGACGGCACTGGAGTAGTTAAATCTAAGTTAAATAAGTCAAGCAGAGAAAGACAATTATCATATGATTTCTCTCATCTATGGAACATAAGAACTAGGATGATCGGTAGGGAAGAAGGGATAAAGAAAGGGGGTAATCAGAAGGGAATGAATCATGAGAGACTATGTACTATGAGATACAAACTGAGGGCTTCAGAGGGGAGGGTGGGGGAATGGGATAGACTGGTGATGGGTAGTAAGGAGGGCATGTATTGCAGGTGCACTGGGTGTTATACGCAACTGACGAATCATCGAACTTTACATCAGAAACCAGGGATGTACTGTATGGTGACTAACATAATAAAAAAAAATTAAAATTAAAAAAGAAACACACTTCCTAACTCCAAGTAGACTTTGAAATTCTTTCCTATATGTGTATTTTACGCTTCCAAAACTTCCATTTTTATATTGTACTACATTTTTATCCTATATTATAGAAGTCAGCAAACTTTTTCTGTAAACATCAAAATGGTAAGCATTTTGGGTTGTGGGTCACATATAATCTTTGTTACATGTTCTTTGCTGAGTTTGTTTTATTTTGTTTTTATTCCAAATATTTTAACTTTAAAAATTACTCTTAGCTCCAGGGACATACATACAGTAAAAACCAAGCTTGGTCCACCAGCTTTTATTTGCCTTGCCTTAATATGTTATCATGTCTGTGTTTGAGGCTACCTGTGAACTACTTTTATAAAGGGACTGATTTCCTTTTTACTTGTGTCTTTTTGGTTCCCAAGATCATATATGACATATTAATGTGTTCAAGTAAACATGTGCTGCTAAGAATAAAATAACTAAATTGAAATTTGAGCTGCCACCCAAAGGATGAAATTTGCAGTTTGAGTTCAACAAAGTTAATTCCCTAATAAAATAAAAGTATCAAACCTCTTCAGAGGAACAACAGAATCTAAAGTCACTACATTTCATTCAAATTATTCAGTACACAATCTAAATTTACCAGACATATGAAGAAACAGGAAAATTTGAACTACTGTCAAAAATAAGACAATCAATAAAGATCTACCTCATGATTATTCAGAGGATGAAATAGATGAGGTTATTAAAGCAGGTATTATAACTATTCTCAAAGTGAAAGAAAATATGCTTGAAATGCATGAAAAGATGTGAAATATCAGCACAAAAAATTGGAAATTACTTTTTAAAAAGCAAAATTAAAAATTTTATAATTGAAAATACTGTGAATAAAATGTTTCATTATGGGCATAAAATAAAAATGGAATTGATAAAGGAAAGAGGTAATAAACTTAATGAATCATCAGTAGAAATTATCCAACCTAAAGAAGAGAAAAAAAGAAAAAGAACAAAGCTTCAGGTACATATAGGATAATATCAAAGGGCTAAAATACTGATAATTTGACTGCTAGGAAGAGGAGAAAGAGTATGGCAGAAAAAAAAATCGGTAGTGACTGAAATTTTATCAATTTGGAAGAAGACACAAATTATAATTTAAAGAAGTTTAGTAAAACACAGGCAAGATACATATGAAGAAAATCACACCTGCACATATCATTGCCAAATTGAGGAGTATCAATAACTGAGACAAATCTTGAAAGCAGCAAGAGAACAACATAACACAGTACGGGGAACAGAAATTCAAATTGCCACTAACATCATTACAAACTACAGGGTCAGAGGAAAGAACAATGTCAATATTTTTGCCAAAGAAAAATCCTATCAATCCATAACTTTATATCAACAAAAATAACCTTCACAAATGAACAAAAATGTAAAGACCATTTCAGATAAAAGAACACCAAGGTAAATTTCTGCCAAAGCAGACCCATACTACCAAAATGGGTAAAGTAAGTCCTTCAGGCTGAAGGGATTGGCAGCAGATAGAAAAGTGAATCTCAAGAATAGAAAGATAGGAAATGGTAAAGCATTCAGTAAATTAAAGAATTTTTTTCACTGAATTTCTTTAAGATACATATGAACATTTAAAGCCAAAATTATAGCCATGCATTATGGAATTACTAACGTATATAGAGGTATATATATGACAAGGTAAAATAAAAAGAGTTGTGGTTATAAATAGACTTACATGATGGTTAAGCTTTTATATTTTACATAAAAATGATACAATATTAACTGTAAACTAAATATTGTAATCTCTAAGACAAAAGCTTAAACCTAAAGCAGAGAAGATATTGTTAAAAAAAACATAAATAAATAAAAATCCAATAGATAAAGTAAAAACAAAACAAAACAAAAAACCAAATAATTCAAAAGATCCAAAGAAGAAAGGAAAGAAGACCAGAGAAATGAACAAACAAAAAAACCAGACAAACAGAAATCAAATATTAAATAAAACATATCATTCATAACATTAAATGTTAATGTCTTAAACATTACAATTGAGTGATTAGAATGTCTGAATTTATTAAAAGCAGGACCCAACTACTTGCCAACTTATAAGAGACACATTTTAAATGGAAAGATACAGTTATATTAAAGAAAATGGGAACTTTAGAAATCTGCTCTACTGAGAGATGTCACTGCCTGAAAGGTGCTCAGATGGCAAAGCAGGGCAGAATCCTAGGTGGGACAAGTGTGTCTCAGTATTCCTAGTGTACAGAAATAATGGGGATGCCTGAGCCAGCAGAGTTCCCAAGCACTGGAGTGGGAAAACTGATTATAGTCAGCAAGCCCAGGAGCAGGATCTCAGCTTGTTTCACCATAAACCATGAACTACATACAATCGGTGACTGCTCTCCCTGCAGGGTCCTGCAAAAGACAGAAACACAGTGACCCTCCACCTTTCCCTGGGAGGATCAGTGAGGGTCGCACTGCAGGAGTCTGCAGTTTGGCACAACAAAAGTGAAAACTGCTTATCCCTGAAGGTTTACTGAAGAGGGGCTGTGATCTTTCACCTCAGGGCTGGAGATTGGTCATGGCCATTTTATTTTCATCCTCTAAAGAGGCATGGAAACCTTCA